>NC_071087.1:74810997-75410997 GCF_027358695.1 Spea bombifrons | reverse complement strand
ATTTATTCATTCATTCTCATACACATTCACACTACCCCCTCTCTTCATCTTATCTGCCCCTTTTCACTATGTTCCCCCTTTTCACTATGTAACCCCCTTCCCCACTTCTCAATATGTACCGTCTCTATCTATCCCCTCTCCCCCTTCTCACTGCACCCCCCTCCCTCACCCTACTTACCTTGTTGCCGGAGCAAGCAGCAACTGCGACCGCGCCTGTGGCAGGGCAGGATTGACTTAGCGGCTGATGGAGCTGCAGCTCCAGGCCCCCACCTTAAAATAGGCCCAGTCTGGACCGGACTGACTGGGCCTATATGGGCGCATTAACACAGAGCCCCTTAAGCCCGCCGCAACTGCAACCGGGTCCGCCACTCTAAGGCAGAGCCGGCCTTAGGTGTTCTGGCGCCCTGTGCGGACTACTCCTCTGGCGCCCCCCATCCCAAAAAAAGAAAGGAATAAAAACTTGTAACAAAACTCCCCTTTCACACTATCTATCCCCCTGTATGACTATCTACCACCTCTGCCCCTTCTTACTGACCCCCCCTCTTCTCACTGTTATCATTATATACTGAGGCAGACATTGACGGTGGTACAGAATAATACTTATCACTATATACTGAGGCAGACAATGACGGTGGTACAGCATAACACCTATCACTATATACTGAGGCACACATTGACGGTGGTACAGCATAACTGCTATCACTATATACTGAGGCACACATTGACGGTGGTACAGCGTAATCCCTATCACTATACATTGAGCCAGACATTGACAATAGTGCAGCATAACCCCAATCACTATATACTACGCCAAACATTGATGTGGTGTAGGCCTACCACTTCATTGTCTGGCTTAGTACTAGGGATGCACCGAAATGAATTCTGGACTGAAACCGAAAATGCAGCATTTACCTGTCCGAAACCGAATATGACCTCCCCACACCATAAAAAAAATCTAACACTTTTATTTAAAGTAAGTAACACACCAAAATAGGACAAAACAATTAAAAAACAATATTATATGTATATATATATATATATATATAATTGTTAACAGCAATCACATTCTTATCATGCCCAGACATACCCAGATTCCAGGATGTACTCGCAGACTTGGCATGATAGGAGTATGATTGCCCTATTTTCCCCTTCTCGCTCCCTTCTGCCCCATCTACCCTTTCTCACTCCCTTCTCCCCTATCTACCCCTTCTCACTCCCTTCTCCCTATCTACCCCCTCCTAACTATCTACCCTCTCCCTCTTTGAAGTTCACTTACCTTTCAGGAGTCCTGCGGTGGGGGTGCAAGGCCTCTGCCTCCCAGCTCTGCCACTGTATGAAACAGTATAGAGTGATGGGAGTTATGATGTACTTTTAGAGCATAATAAGATCATGAAAAAGACATTGGAAATGGTACAGCATAACACCCATCACTCTCACACACTTACCAATCCACACATATATACCAATCCACACGCATACCAATCCACACGTATACCAATCCACACGTATACCAATCCACACGTATACCAATCCCCACACATATACCAATCCACACGTATATACCAATCCACACGTATATATATCAATCCACACGTATATATACCAATCCACACTTATATACCAATCCACACATATATACACCAATCCACACACATATATATATATACCAATCCACACATATATACACCAATCCACACATATATATACACCAATCCACACATATATATACACCAATCCACACATATATATACACCAATCCACACATATATATACACCAATCCACACACATATACCAATCCACACACATATACCAATCCACACACATATACCAACCCACTCTCACTGAATGTTTTCCTACCTTTCCTCTTTTCAGCTCCTTTTCCTCCTCTTCTTCAGTTCTTCTGTTTTCTCTGTCTTCTTCCGGTTCAGAGGGCACGGACAGCGGTGGGCGCGGCTTCAGTGTTGTGCGCCGGGATCTGACAACAAACCCCGGCGCACAGCAGCTGTTGCCGCGCAGATCACAAGGGAGCGGTATCGGAGGTCTTTAACAGACCTCTGGCTCCCTTGAGTGATTTTAAGCCGGGTTGAACCCGGCTTAAAATCACTCAAGGGAACCGGAGGTCTGTTAAAGACCTCCGATACCGCTCCCTTGCGAGCCTGCTCCTCCAGCGGCGGACATTACTGTCCGTCTCTGGAGGGGTGCCGCAAGTTGGCACCCCCTGATGAGCGGCACCCGGTGCGGACCGCCCCCTGCTGTGTGGCGCCCTGTGCGGTCGCACACCCCTAAGGCCGGCCCTGCTCTAAGGGGCTGGGAAGTACGCACCAGGGCCGGCCTTAGGGGTCTGCGGCCGCACAGGGTTTAAATTAAAACATCGGGTTTTTTTTTTCAACTTTATTTAACATCCTCCATGTTAAATAAAGTTAAAAAAAACTTTATTTAACATGGAGGATGTTAAATAAAGTTAAAAAAACCCCCCGATGTTTTAATTTAAACCCTGTGCGGCCGCAGATCCGTAAGGCCGGCCTTGGTGGGGACTTCCCGGCCCCTTAGAGTGGCGGACCGCATTAATGCGGCCGTAGGTAGGGTAGGGGCCTGGAGCTGCAGCTCCATCAGCCCCTTAGTCAATGCGGCCCTGCCGTGGCCCGGCCCACCGGGCAAATGCCCGGTGTGCCCGATGGCCAGTCCGGGCCTGCCTGGAATTCTGCCTGTGGTGTATTCCTTTGTGCCTGTCTGTCTTATCCTTTGGTTACCATGCATCAACGTGTGCAGACAGAACCCCAGGTATCCCCTGCAATGGGGCTCCTACCCAACCTGATTACCCGGGCCCTGACAGGGTGCTTAGAGGGAATAGGTGAACGGACAGGGAATAGGTGAACGGACAGGGAATAGTACATTTTTAGATATTTATGTATTTTTAAAATAATTTCAATAGAGGCTATATTTTAACCTACTTAGGATTCTTATTTCTATAAGGGCTTGTTAATTATGAGAGGTAGCCCCTCATAGGAGGTAAAGGATAGATAGAGACCTGTTTTTTGTGTTCTATGACTAGTGTAATTGATAACTACAATATGTGACCTTTCTTAAAGACAGTGATCGAATGATATGTGAGAGCTTTACAGTATTTTAATGATGGTTAAGAATGTAGAAGAGCAGACTGAAGCATCCATATATTGGATGAATTTCATTGGATTGGGCCATATGTTAGACTCTGAAACAACTGGTATCTAACGAGGTGCTATAATGTGTGGGCGAGGACCATAGTTAGGACGAAACGAGCAAGAGAAAACAAAACGCTTGATTGTTACTGACACGTTTGGCAAAAATGTACATGAAGTGCATGTTATTCCACCAATAGGAGAGTGTTAATCATTGTATGCCTATATGCACAAGAATAAGTAAATGTGTGCATACCATATACATTGGGCTGCCTTTTTTTTTCTTTTTTTTAACAAGTGCTGCCATGCAGTATATGAGGTTTATGACTTTGTAATAGTTTCCCTTCTGTGATTCTATAGATCTTACATACTGCAAGAAAGAGACATTTATGTACATTTGTCTTGGTCAGGGGGTGGGCGACACAGCAAGTGCCCGCCCTCCCAAAGAAAGACAGCCGCATGCTTTATGAGTAGGGTTAAATAAGTAAATCCCAAGTCCCAGACTTACTCTAAATGCCCCTAATTTTCAGAAAAAGGCAGGGTTGAGCAAGGTCATGTAATGTAGCCTTGTGTTACCCCACAGGAGTATTATGGCTGAATTGAAGACAAGCTGAATACAGGGTGTGTTCACTGCGTCTTGGTATGTGTGTTTGACTGGGTATGTTTGTGTATGTGTCTCTCTGGGTTTGTGTATCTGGTTATGTTAGTGTGTTTGTGTCTGGGTATGTTAGTATGTCTCACCAAAAGGTAAAGAAACAAACACCAGATAGTGAACGTGAAAATGAAATAATAAATAAAAGGTACTTCCTCACAGTACTGCAGCAGCCCAGAACAAACACTTTCCTTTATTTCTTCTTATTTCTAAAAGATCAATATAAAAAGAGAAAAGGCCAATGGTGCAGTATGTTAGTATGTCTGTCTGGATTTGTGTGTATGGCTGGGTATGTTAGTGTGTCTGTATGTGTGTGTGTGTGTCTGGGTATGTCAACCTTTTTGTGCATTTGTCTGGGTGTGTTTTTGTGTCTTGGTATGTTAGTATGTGTGAGTTAATGCAAATGTCTGTGTGTCAGTATGTGTGTCTGATTGTGTTAGTATGTGTCTGTCTGGATTCGTGTGTGTATTTGTGTGTCTGGGTATGTTAGTGTGTTTGTGTGTCCTGATAAGTGTGTTTTTGTATCTTCATATGTGTGTTAGTGCGAGTGTCTGTGTCAGTGTGGGTGTCTGATTATGTTAGTGTGAGTGTGTCAGGTCCCTAGCCATCTATGCTGCCACTACAGGGGTCCCTTAACTTGTACCAGGCCCTCCAGACCCTCGGTTCACCGCCAGAGTGCCACGCTAGGCTGCATCCCCAGACTCACATGATTTGTGCAACCCGTTTCCAAGGTACCCAAAGCACCTGAAAGGAGGCTGGTCCAAAAGAGGAGGGAGGTTCCCTCTGCCCCAACTAATGACAAGAGAGGAGGAGGGTTGAGCTAAAGGGCTGTGCAGTAACTACCAGTCAGCACTAGGGCTGCAACTAACGATTATTTTCATAATCTATTAGTTATTTTTTCGATTAATCGGATAAAAAAATAAATGTAAATTTTTCATTTATTTCAAATAATTTAAAAACAAACAGGGTGTTAAAAACAAACAGAATAAAAAAGCTTTGATAAAAATGCATGTTTTGTTTTTATTTCCCAACCTGCCCCCCCAGTTATGCATATTTGAGCCCAGGCTTGCCACACTGCCTCCCAGATATGCCACATGCCGCCCAGATATGCCACTCCGCCCTCCCCACATATGCCTTATATACCCTATATGCCTTATACCCCCTGATATGCCAGTGACAAAGAGCAGAGCATTTGCTCTGAAAAAACCCTCATATTATAATCGATAAAATTGATTCAACTGATCGATAATGAAATTCGATGGCAACGATTTTCATTATCGATTATTATCAATTAGTTGTTGGCTTGTCTCCTGACTATTCCTGATTTTCTGTTCTGCCTTGCCCTGTTTACTCATTTATCGCATGAACTCTGCCAGCCTTGACCTCTGTCTGTTTACCCATTGTTGCTTGTTTGCTGCCTACCCAGTCCCTTTGTACGGTCCTGACTACGTTTTCTGCCTCACCCTTGTCTGTACTTCGATACTACTTCATCCAGCCATCCCTAACCAGTGCTCCCATACGAGAGCCCTGGGCCACTTCCAAGTGAATATTAAATTGTTATGTACACGTGTCATGGATGTCGGGTCTATTTATAAAAGTAAGCGTGGGTAGACAATGTGTCATGTGGGAATGCACGTCTTTTGCACTAGTTGCCTCTGATGACGTAAGGCTCATCCTGAATCCACACCCTATAAATATAATGTAATAATAATGTACAGCAACTATGTGTTGCTAGGCCTGACCCAGAGCAGCACCCTCAGCCGCTGCCCTAGGCCTGACCAAAGATTCTTTGCCCTGAGTTGCTGAAACATTTTGCATACTGAATAAATATTAGATTTTTCATTTTAATCTTGAGTGTGCATGGTATTTATGTTACCTTTATCTAGATGACCTGTTTTGGAACCTTGGGAGGTCTTTTATACCTTGGGAGGTCTTTTGCCCCTCCATTGGTATTATGTATTTTCACTTCTATTGATCTGCACCGCCTACTTCTATGTGAAGATATCTCCATAGAGTCATACTAAACATACCTTTGCCACTATAAGTGCTACTATTGTGAAGGGGATGCATCCGGGAGTAACAGTAGCTCAACCATGAAGCAGTAGACCACGCACACTCACAGAAAGGGGCTGCCGAGTGCTAAAGCAGTCTTTTGCAGCATCACTCACTATAGTTTTCCAAACTGTCTCTGGAAGAAACATCAGCCCAAGCACATGCAATGATTCTCCATGGCTGACCAGCTGCAAACAGGCTGAGGATTACTATGTGCAATAGCAAGTGTCGACTGGAGTTGCAGAAAGCACAACATCACTGGACTCTGGAGCTATGAAAATGTGCACTCTTGAGCGATGCATTACGCTTCACTATCTAGAAATCTGATGGATGAATGGTTTTGGCAGATGCCAGGAGAAGTCTACCTTCATACTGTAAAATATGGTGGAGGAGGCATAATAGTCTGGAGCTGTTTAGGCTTAGTTCCAATGAAGGCTAATGTTAATCCTACAGCATACCAAAGACATTTTAGATATTTGAATGCTTCCAACTTTGTGGCATGAATTTGGGGAAACCCCTTTTCTGTTCCAGCATGATTCTGTCCCTGTGCACATAGCAATGTCCATCAAGACATTGTTTGACAGGTTTGCTGTAAGGAACTTAAATGACCTGCACACAGCCCTGACTTTAACCTATTGAACAATGTTGGGATGCATTGGAAGACTGAATGGGGACAAATTCCCACAGACTAGGGTGACCACATTTCCTAACTGCCATTCAGGGAAACTTACTTTGACAAGTGCATTGCATCAAAGTTATGCTCGGAACCGGTGAAAACATTTTTGCCGGCGCATTTTCAGTATTTACGCAATCACTGGCTAAACAGGACCAAAACCACTTAACAGTGCCATCTTGGTCCACAAACAGGACCAAAACAGTTAAATCGTGCCATGTTTCTTCCAAAAAAGCACCATATTTATATCCAAACAGCTAATCAGTGCCAGCCTGGTGCCAAGACAGCTAAATGGTGCTGTGTTGCTCCCCAAATGGCTAAACGATCCCATCTTTACACCCATGCAGCTAAACAGTGACATGTTTGTTCCAAGATTCCCAGTGCCACCTTTGCCTCTGGCAATCCAGGACGTGTGGTCACCCTACCACAGACACATTTCAAAATCTTGTGTCCAATAGTTGTGTAGACTGTTATAGTTGCAAAGGGGGGGGGGTCTACTCCATATTAATGTCTATGTTTTTGGAATGGCATGCCCAACAAGCTCATACAAGCGTAGCGGTCAGGTATCCACATACTTTTTGTCATATATATATACATATATATATATATATATATATTGACAATGTACTGACCCAGAAAGATATTGTATAAGATACTTACATGGATTATGTGCAAATTATTAGTATGGGTGGAGCATTTGTAGAGCAGGGCAGGCCAATGTTCCAACGTCTTTATTGCAACAGACTGGATAACCAGGGAAAGAATGCTCAATCCAGTCCCGGTGCAGGCCATGGACATTTAAATGCCCTGAAGCCTCACAACTGGAGAGACTGGTGGGCGAACAGGGAGTTTCCCTGTGCTCCCAGGGCAAGGAGAGGCCCTGAAGAAGGGTGAAAATAATTCCTGTGTGGTATTACCAGCCTGGAACCATGTATGCTGTCGGGGAAGTTTTTTCCAGAGCATGGGTTAGCTGATTCCGGCTGGGAGGCTGAAGTTAGTGAGTATTAACTTTGGCCAGCAAAGAATAGGCGGAGAGAGCTCCAATGGGAACTAGCCTTTTTATGATCTTGTTCTGTGCAAATGTAAATTAAAATATATACTGTGTTTCTGCCTTATTATTACGATAGACGACTAGTCTCTAGAATCCTATAAAGTTGCTTAGTGACCCAATGCTTACAGAGTTTTGTCATATATAAATATATATATATATATATATATATATATATATATATAATGCATCAACCAGGAAGTACTAATTTCATGAAATGTATTACATAGTATAAAGGAGTCTGCTTACAGCTATGTGAAACTGTCCTTGCTATACAACTGATATAATGCATGACATATTGGCGACCAGGAGAGGGCTGGAATCATTCAGCATATTAGCAGATTCATCTAAGAAAACCAATAATATAAAGGCCATAATACATTTACCACACAGAGTCAAGGCCTATCCAAAATAGGCTTACTGAATGCATCGGAGTCGGAATGCATCAGAGTCCCTCAACATAAAAATAGAATGGATCCAGTAATCATGTAAGTGATCACCAGACAAGGCACTTGGTTGGCTACATATAGATGTGCAAGGAAAACACACTTGACAGAGTGGCCATGTTGCCCCATGTCCCCATTACAAATATCAACTGGGCAATTCTTCAGAAAATTATACCAAGATTTGACATGCTTATCATTTACTTTTGTGTAATAATTCCATATACAGTGGTCACCTCTCTCTGACATTAAATGCAGAATCACCGTGTATTTGTAATTGAAACTAATAACGCTTCCTTACAAAGGCTAGTCGTGAAAGGCAACTTTGTATCTTATTTGAAAACTTATTATTTGAAACGTATTAAATTTCACAGAAAAAAATACACCTACTCCTACTGTGTTTCATCCATTATTCACACCACTGCCACATTGGAGACAAAAAGGGATGCAGGAGAAGGGGGGGGGCGAATAATTCACCGTCACCATGGGAACGAAGCCCACCTCTTTTTTTAATCAACACAAGCGGCAGCTTCTTACTGGTCAGCTTCAGGCGCCAATAATATCGGTCCGTTTCCATCGACGGGGTCTGGGAGGGTGAACCGTAGCTCCGCCTACCACCACTTTGCGGCTGTCAGTCAGTTGACGTAAGCGTGTACTCTGCAGGTGCAGGGAGATCGCTGCTGCATTGGTGCAATAAGAACCGAACATTATACGGAAAAGGTAAGAAAAATGAGCTGCTATTTGTCTTCCTCCTTCAAACCAATATGATATTTTGGGAAAGATGTGACCCTTTATGAAATACGTAGCCTGATGTTTTTTGTTATCCCTGTAAAGAGCTATGGCTGCACGAATCTAACCTTCATTTGTCATGGAGAGATGCTGGGCGCATCTCCTCTCCGCTCATCAACATTTCTCTCCTAGTAATTAACAGATGCTTTATAACTTGCTTTTTTTTACGGTGGTTAAATATGGTATGCAGCGGTCTATGATCTAAGAAGTAAAATCAGCGATAAATGACATCCCCTATCCCACGTATTGAGGATTTTTTTTCTTTTTTCCTGCTGTAATGAAGAATGATGATGGGGGGGGGGGTCTAGTTGATCTAGTAATCTGCATCCATATGAACCCGTTTTTTTCTCAGAAAATAGATCGTTGCGTGTTCTTTACTTGCAAATAGAATTTACGTGTTTTCTTGAGTATACGTGTTTTTGATGTTTTTTTTAAAATTACAAGGTTTCAAATATACATTTTTTGTTATCATTGAGCTGCTGGTGTTAATTTGTGTGTGTGTGTAATTTTTATTTATTTTATTTTTTTGCACACATTCGCTTTTTGCAGTTTAATGGATTAAAAGAGTTCACTGGGTAGATTAGGCTGGAATAATTAGCATACATTTAGGAAACGCAATAACCAGTACAGGGTGTATGCAGGTTTTAATGGGTGCCTGCTTTGTAAGCCATCTGCCCACCTCTCATTTAGCAAAGAAGCTGCTTGGTGTGCTAAATAATGAGGGCTGGGGGATGTCATTGAAAATGTCATCTTGTCTATTCCCAGCCTTATTTTGTTGTGATTCCTATAGGAATGATTGATGAAATATACAAATGGCTATTTAGAATGTATGCTTAAAATAAAGGTAGTGTATTATTTATATTATCAAACAAGTCGGTTCTGTGTTTATCATTGTAGACAGTTGATACATTTGAATTAGAAAAATAATTTTAAAGTGTATCAGCTGTTACTTTGCTTTTATTAGAAATATTAATTTCTTTGGGCCCTAAATTACTGATGTGTAAGGTTGTTTTTACATTTTATTTTGCTTATACAATGACTTTTGCATTAACAAATATGATAATTAGCAACTATGTAAAAGATATCTGTAGATATTGTATGTAGTAGATTAATTGAAATACAGTATATTCATAGTTACGAGTATAAAGTGTTTCAGGAGTAATTGTTCGATTTATTTTGTATGAGCTGTAAAATAGATGGTATGGGGAATTTACATGTATTGCAATAAAGATGTCTTCCTTTCCAGTTCATTAGCCAGTGCACTGTGAGTCTCTCTGTAATTGGAGAGGGCAGTAAAGGAGGTTCTCCTGTTTAAATCCAGGATATATTTAGCTCAGTATACAGCAAAAAAATTAAACAATTTTATATATATAAAAAAACTCCTTAATTAGTGTGTCTTGCGTTTGATTACCTGATCTAAGAGTTGAATAATAATAAATATATGGCAATTGCTAGTTTAAATCCAGCTAAAGATGCACATTTTTCATTGATCATTTTAAAACAATGGCATGTTTCAGAACCCTTGCCCTATGTTAATTCTAATCTTTGCATTTAGTGTACTCATTTTTAAATGTAACAAAAGAGATTACAATAGCCTAAATATGAATGTGAAGACTGTTTATGTTCGCAAAATAGTGTTTTAATGTATTTAGTATAATATTTTAATTTATAATGTTTTCATAATATCTGACACTTAAATGGTCTTAGTCACTTTAGGTGTGCAGCCATGATTGTGCGGAACAAATTGGAGCTTTTATTAATTAAAATAAACCAATATAAATACAGTAATATGTTTTAGATTCTTAGCAGTGCTTCCATTGTTTTTATGGTATCCCTGATTAATGCCAGCTTTATTTATTTTATCAATGTGGAATATATTGACAACGTATAAATGAAACGTTCATACCAATGACTGGTAATCGGTGTCTTCTCATTAAGTCTTACAACTACCACCAACTGGCAACTTCAGTTATTGGACACAGGCAGTATCTGAGACACTGCACCATTTTAGATCGTGTCCCATTTTAAGCCATGTAAAACATACTGATTGTGTTACTGGAATGGCATAGTCTACTATAGTTTCTTTTAGCTAAAGGAACAATGATGCGTTAGTCGTCAGGTGTGCTTCTCTCCGGTGGTTCGGCCTATGTGTTGTTTTTTTTTCTTTCCATCTGAATCTCCTCTCCAGGAAAAAAATATACATAATTCAATTCTGTAGAGCATTGACTCTGGTTCCTCTTGGTCCTTGGCCAGCATAATGCAATTAATGCTTCCTTCTACCTCTTGCTTTGTAACTGACTTCTCTATATTTATGCTCTGGGTTAACCTATTTGTTGCCAGGGTGTTCTTTGGGTGCCCATAAGAACTGCCAGAGATGGTAGATGTATGTATTACCATTTAATACCATTACCACAAGTAACATCCCTGTGGGTGAATAGAGCTAATACCAATATAGCACTTTAATATGTAGATGGAAATATATGTAAAGTGAATACACATTCAACAAGAACTGTTTAGATATGTGTTGCTTGTGTTAATTCATTCACAGTCAAAGACTGGCTGATTAACACATCCACCTATCAAAAGGTATAATTGTATGTTTAGACCACAGACTCGTTTTAAGGGCTGAATGAGCGACACCTCTATACAAAGTAACAATGGTTAAAAGCAGTGGTATATTTATCTTTGGTGCTGCCCCAGGCTTAAACTAGGGGAGTGCCACTAGCTGCCTCCTGTGCAGGACCTTCCTTTTTGCTGAGAACAGAGATATGGTGTTATGTGCCAGCTCTGCGCCTTTTAGGTAGTGTGGCACTGGGCAAAAGGAAACTATGAAGCCCTTCATAGCCCAACTGAGCACTGTAGATTGGCTCTCCCCTTGACCTGCGGAACTATGGTCAACCTAGGTCAAAATATGCCACTGCGTGAAAGTAGGTGGGTCACCATCATTCCTTATTTGACATAGTCGGTATGTAAAATGTTTGTGTATATGTTCCACAAACATTTGACATACTCTGTGTGACGGAACCCTCCATCAATGGGGCCACTGTACAGCCAGCCTCCTCCATACCGTCTATGGGCCCTGACTTAGTAAAGACTTGTATGGCTACCCCCAGCAGTATATCATTCCATCACTGGGTGAAGCGATTATCTCCGGCAGACAGCCAGGATCTGCAACCAGGGAGTGACCACCATTGTTTTAGTTTAATGTTGTATAAGTCAGCCCCCCCCCCAGTTCCACCACTACAGACATTTACCCCGGCCAAACCCTGATTTTGGCCAGTAATAGATAGTGGAGGTTGGGACCCTATTGTACTGTTAATCCCTTTACTGCCCCTGTTGTCTCTTGGAGGCAGATTAAAGGGCGGTTTGTGTCCCAAAATCTTGATATATCTAGCCCTGTGTGACACTGAGTCTAGGCTAGTGACTGGGAAACCAGGGAAAGAGTGTGTCCCCTAGGCTAAGGAAGCACAAGTCAGCAGAGGTAGTCGGTCGGACTAGCCAGATCCGTGACATTGGTAGCAGCGGTGGGATTGCTTCTTCTGAGGAACACTTCCTTTCTACTGGGATTCACCGACAGGCTTCGGTCACCTTGACAGAGACATGGATGTTACATCAGAATTCCAGGGGCTGCTGCGGGTCATCCTCTCCTGCTACACTGTAGCAGAACTACCGGGGTCGCAACTGCGACTGGGCCCTGGAGTTCTGCCAGTCAGAGGGGCCCAAGGGGTGCCGAGTGGTCATTTTCAGCAACCGCTCGGTGCCCTTGTGTTTCCTCTGCTGCCGCCTGCCTCAGCGCTGCCCCGACTGTAGTGGTGGGAGCGTGAGGCGTCTGTCTCGGCGCTCAGCAGTGAAGCCGTGCGCACCGCTGCAGAGCAGCGAGACAGAGGCCTTGCGCTCCCACCACAGGACTGCACAGTAAGTGACCTACAAAGGGGGGTAGGGAGAGGGTAGATAGTGAGAAGGGGGGGTAGGGAGAGGGTAGATAGTGAGAATGGGGAGGTAGGGGTAGATTAGATTAGGTTGAGGTGTGGGGGGGTTCCCTTAACAGAATCTCACACTGGGCCCTGAGGCTTCTAGTTACGCTCCTGCTGCTACACCACTGCTCTGCCTACAGAACAATACCAGAAACTGAGGCAACTGGTTCGAAGGTCACTATGGCAGGTGGCCCTCCAGGAGATGGTTGTCAGTGTCTTCCAAGCTCTGAACAAAGGATTAAAGACCAGCGGGAACTACGGATGTCGTTCCTGGGACAGCAACCCCAGGAGCAATGGGTATGCGAATTGGACAAGCTGGTCCAACAGGAGGTAGAGCTTGAAAATCGCTATTGGGCTCTGCAGTGGCATGCAAAGCAAGCATATTGGGTAACTGCGAAAGAATGTTCTCCAGAGGGCTATGACTTTGGTGGCCCAGGATTATTATGGGATAGTCTTCAGGAGGATCCGGACTTCGGCAGTAAAGCGGAATAGCGGATTGAGGACATCCAGGATTTCAGGGAGTGGGACCTCCCAGATGCACTAGCACTGAGAGGTGATCAAGACTTTTTAATTACACAGAAGTGGGAACTGGTGAAGGCATAAAAAAAAAATAAACTGAAGGAAAAAAAAAAAGAATGCCCCAGTGTCCATGGATTTTGTGGATGTTATGGAGTGCTCATCTGAGGATGCTGACCCAAGCGGGGTGGATGGGATTGCGGTCTCCACCCCTGAGTCACAGAGATACTGGGCAGCTAACCCAGATCCGATACCGGAGCTATGTGGGACGGCTTGTGATTGGCTTCCCTTCCCAGGGAAAGGAAGGAAGTTTTCTGGGTGTAGTGGATAGGACTGCAGTCTCCACTAGCACCCACCCAGCAGAAAAGCTGCCATTGGGACAGAGTGCTGCTGGCCTCTGCCTCTCCCTGTTTCCTGAGCCAGACCACAGCAACCTTGTAAGGTCCAATCAGGCACCCCCAGAGGTAGAGGATGGGACTGCGGTCTCCACAGAGCCCCAACCACCAGCTGAAACACTGACAACAGGGCAGAGTGTCGCTGTCCACTGCCCCGCACCTGCAACGGTTACTGGGATCCAGGGAGATGCAGCAGCTGGAGCACCGGGGGGTTGCAGGCGTCAGCACTCCCCAGCGGCTGAGTGAGGGCCTGGGAGAACGCACAGTAGGCCTATCTCCCCAGCGGCAGCTCACAAGTCCAGGAGTGAAGGAACCCGGCCTCACTTCCCAGCAGCAGCAGGAGTACCAGGTAGGGGATACAGGCAGCATCACTCCCCAGTGGGTGGGTGAGTGCCTGGGAGATGGCGTAGCCGGATCATCTCCCCAACGGCAGCAGGAGCACCAGTTTTGGGAGGGCATTGATGGGCCAAATGAACTGACTATAGAGTCAACCCATTTGGGGTCTCCTCCTGGGTCAGTCCCATTCGGAAGGGGGAGAAATGTAACGGAACCCTCCATCACTGGGGCCACTGTAGAGGTCTGACAGCCAGAATATGGGCCCTGACTTTGTAAAGACTTGTGTGGCTACCCCCAGCAGTATATCATCCCATCGCTGGCCGCCTCGGATTATCTCCAGCAGACAGCCAGGATCTGCAACCAGGAAGTGACCACCATTGTTTTAGTTTAATGTTTTATAAGTCAGTCCCCCCCTCCCCAATACCACCACTACAGACATTTACCCCGGCCAAACCTTGGAACTGATTTTGGCCACTAATAGATAGTGGAGGTTGGGTCCCTATTGTACTGTTAATCCCTATGCTGCCCCTGTTGTCTCTGGGAGGCAGATTAAGGGAGCGGTTTGTGTCCTTATATCTTGTTTAATGTTAATGTGTGTTTAGCTGGATATGTCCAGCCCTCTGTGTCTTCATTTTGGTTATACCCTACACTGAGTCTCGGCTAGTGACTGGGAAACCAAGGAAAGTGTGTTGTCCCAGGCTAAGGGAGCACAAGTCAGTGGAGGTAGTCTATCCAGCTCCGTGACACTCTGTATGTAAAATGTTTGTGGATCATATACAGTGGGACCCCTAGCAGATTAATATCCTGCAATCTTTGAATCAATATATTCTTTATACATAATTTATTCACTGCAGTAGGAAATAATCCATTATATCTATATATAGATAAGATATGGTCTCATTGTGTTAATGGATGCCCATGTGCAACACTATTCCACTACTAATCCTGATGTTCCATTAATCCTCTCTTCTCCGCTAACACCTTTTTAATGGCTGCAAAAAATGTTATGAGGAAGTGAGAAGAAACCGAAGAATCAAATAAAATGAAATACAAAATGTATAATAATATTTAATAAAATAGGTGAATGTGCTTTACAGGAAATGAAAGGATAAGGGATTCCTTTAAATTGATTTATCGTTAATAGCGTATGATTAAATCAGACATATGGATTAATTTGATTTGTGTGAGATATTTTAATGTCATGCTAACATGAGCAGTCAATGAAAGATCAAATTATGTATTTATAAGTATTTGTAATATGCTTCAAAGATGGATGGACAAGAAACTAAGATGGTTGAGTAAGTGTCCACAATATACTTTTTGCTTCCAAGTTCTTCATGTTCTAATTGAGTTATGTTTAGTGAAAGTTGAGGCGCTACACAAACAAAAAATATATATACGTATAAGGTAAGTGAAGATTAAAATATATTATAACAGGTGCTGCAAACACTTAGGTATAACCCCTTTCTACAAAAGTACAAAATAAAAATTCGATAGTGTTGCGCAAAAATATTTATGCCAATTTAAAAGGCAAAATATAGAGTGATTATATATAATATAATGTGATACAAACAATATATATAAAAAATATATATTTAAGAAACAATACTTAATTGAGTTATGTAAATATTTGCTCTGGGGTCTTACAAAGTAAGATAGAGATAACATACTCACTTTAACTCTCATGTGAATGCTTTAGAATTTAATATGGAAATTTCTGGCGCAACAGATGGCTTTCAAATGGCAGCACATTCCTTGGTTATTTGGTAACATCTAATATGTGTGAACTAGCAACTTTTTACTGTAAGAGGCTACCAGTCCAGAAGTTAACAAGTGTCCATTATCAATTTTAATCAGAGCAGAACATTTTTCATGTATTTCAACATCATAAATATATCATGAATACAGTTATTCACACTGTAATACGCCAGTAGACCTTATATCCTTGGTCAAGTTACTACTGAAAGCAGTTATGAGATGAGTTTAGAAACTGGTCCTCTGGGAATATCTAAGAGGCCTTACCAGTAGCGTACCTAGAGGTGGGTGGTCCGTCCCGGGTGCCACTCATCAGGGGGGTGCCCGGTGGCCTGACGGCCCATAACACAGGCCCACAGTTTACTGCTGTGGCGCACAAGGGGAGAAGGAACTGGGCGGGAATAGAGTTTCCTCAGACAGTGCTCAGGGGGCCACAGCAGTAGGCTGCGGGGCAGAGGTGGCACAGGCGGCTGATTAGGGGGGCAGCTATGGCACAGGCAGGCTGATTAGGGAGGCAGCTATGGCACAGGCAGGCTGTTTTGTTGAACAGCGGTGGCACAGTTAGGCTGCTAAAGGGGCAGTGGTGGCACAGGTAGGCTGTTTTAGGGGCAGAGGCCTACCACGTCAATGTCTGGCTCAGTGTATAGTGGAGGTAATTACGCTGTACCATATCTATTTAGTAAATGTTATTTATTTAAATTAATTTATTTTTCCAGATTTCTATCTTTTCCAGTTGACATATAGTTAAAAATTTGTGAAATAAATATTTCAATTGTATGTATAAAAGGTTGCCAACCTACCAAACAAAAATAGATATAAATGAATGTGCACGTAAGCTTGGTTCCAGCAGGTGTTTTGGGTCTTGTTAGATGTGCTAAAGTTTGCTGGAAGCTGACATTGATTATAGAACACCTACAATGGTTATGTATTCTTTTTTTTCAATAAAGATTTAAAACTCTTAATATTCATGTGTTTAGATCAATGTCAACTTTGGAAGGTCTGGTTGCCATAGCACTAAGCCTGCAAATTGTTAGTACTGTATTTCCACATTCTCCCACTCATCATTGTATCTTTCTTTCCCTACAGATGGCATCAGCTACAGACTCCCGTTATGGGCAGAAAGAATCATCTGACCAGAACTTTGATTATATGTTCAAGATCTTAATTATTGGGAACAGCAGCGTGGGCAAAACCTCCTTTCTCTTCCGATATGCGGATGACTCCTTCACCCCAGCATTTGTCAGCACAGTAGGAATAGATTTCAAAGTAAAAACCATTTACAGGAATGACAAAAGAATCAAACTGCAGATATGGGTAAGGTTGCAATTTATCTGCTGAACCTGCTCATTACACATAACCTTATCAGTGCTGTTTTTATTAATGAACTGCCCTATGTACAATGTATTGCTTATGATATTTATATTTATTTTTCCAAAGCTTATTTCTAGGTGCTGCTTGTGTCCCTGGAAAAATACACATTTTGTAATATGAAAATACTTAATATACTATCTCTATTTGAGCCTTATTAGTGAGGCTCAATTTGAAGTACATATAAGTGTGCATATCCCCTGCTTGTATTTCTCTTAAACAGATTTTTATAAAATCTTTAAGAGGGATCAGAGTCTAGGCATTTTACAATAATGTGCTAGGTACATTATAGTATGTTAACCCAGTGGACTAGTTAGATCCCTGTGTACTTTATTATTTCTTATTCTCTCTGTGTACCAGTTTGTTATCTATTGTGTGTCTTTTTTTGTTCTTTTGCCATTCTAAGTTTATTTAGAAAGCTTTCATTACATCCATTTTTTCCTAATTCGTTTTTGAAGTATTAAATGACAACTCCTCCCTGGCTGCCCCTATTGGAACCAGGAAGTGTAGACTGAAAGCAGGGGCGTAACTAGAAGCCTCAGGGCCCCTCTCCCCTTCTCACTATCTACCCTCTCGCCCCCATTCTCACTATCTACCCTTTCCCCCCATTCTCACTACCTACTCTCCCCCCCCCCATTCTCACTATCTACCCTCTCCCTACCCCCTTTTGTAGGTCACTTACCGTGCAGTCCTGTGGTGGGGGCGCGAGGTCTCTGTCTCGCTGCTCTGCCGCGGTGCGCGCGGCATCACTGCTGAGCGCCGGCATATGACATCATATGTCGGTGCTCAGCGTGAAGCACCGGTACCCGAGACAGACGCCTCACGCTCCCACCACTGCAGTCGGGCAGCGCTGAGGCAGGCGGCGGCAGGGAGCAGAGGAAACAGAAGGGCGCCGAGCGGTTGCTGAAAACGACCGCTCGGCACCCCCTTGGGGCCCCCCTGACTGGCAGAACTCCGGGGCCCAGTCGCAGACGTGACCCCTGCGACCCCGGTAGTTCCGCCAGTGACTGAAAGCATACTTGAGTACACTTCCTATATATGTCTTGATGTTGAGCTCCCATTAAAATGCCTATCACTTGTATCCTAAACATTGATATTTAATTACCATTCATGTGTAGTGACTTGTAGTGCCTTGTTTTTTTTCTCATCGTGCAATTATGATTCTTCCAGTTGCTAGTGTAAGTGTTATTGCTAAAAACAGAGTAGTTCAGATACTACTGTATATTAGGCATTATTCAATTTGATTTGTATTGACTGCATGTACTAGAGTTGTGGACCTAATCATGGCTATGTGGCAGCTGTTGTAATATTATATCGGCTCAATTTGTATAAACTACAAATGGAGTTTGTTTTTAGATTAATTTTCATTCTTTTTTCAAATCAGTGCAATTTAATGAATATACTTTTGGTATTTTTCCCATTTGTACTACTGGAAAAAGTGTGAATAAATGTTTTGGGCTTGTTTTTTTTCTTTCCTTAATATTTTACCAAAATCACTTTGTTTTGTATCAACATAACTTCAACATAATGTCATATTATTTTGAGGATCTGATTAAGAATGTCCATGTGCAAATCAATCCACATAAGACATCTAGTGAAAATCGTGGCATTTAGAATTCCCTTTCCACAGAATACAAATGGATTTGGGCTCCATACAGTCTAGTTGTAGTCGGGTTTTGTGTGACTATGTAGACAGACAAATCCATTAATCCCATAGAACCATTCAATGGTTAAAAGTTATAACCCTTCCACTATTTGAGGACTTGTGATATACATTACCATGTTAGCCACTATATATAAAAGTCCAGGGGCAGACTAGTATAGATACTACTGTCACTATTCCCGTTTGGAGGAGGGCTTGGAGGTTTCATCGCTGCCTTTTTTCTACTAGGCATTGCAAAATTCAAGTCACTGCTGTAAAATCTCCAGGGTTCTGGCTCCAGGCACCAATTCCTCCTGCAGGCACAGCAGGTCCAAGTGCTGTTTCAAGCATTGAAGGTTTTGCTACTGGAATGCACAAGACATTAGCCTGCAATTGCATGAGAATTTTATTGTCGGTCACAACCCGATCAACTTGAAGTTGGTTTAGAGGGATACCGCAGTGTTTAATCTGCTCCAGAGCAGCAAAGGTAATATGGTTCTTGTAAGTAAATTGAGTGAGACCACAGATGATGCTTTTGGCACTTGTTCTCCAGTAAGTTGCATAAAATACAAAAAATGCAGGAAAAGAGTAGCAGCCATAGGATGTCCCTGCATGAGCAGCAGGATTTTCCACTTCTGTAGTCTTCATAATAACAAGGTTATCTCTAAACCAGCGAGCTACAGCTCCTGCTATAGCCACAGAACCTTCAAGTGCATTGGAAGCAGGTTTGTCTCGACCAAGCTTGCACCCCACGGTTGTCAGAAGGCTATATTCAGACAGGCTTTGAACCTGTGTTGCACAGCAAGATACAACCTGTACCATATTGGTTTTTAGATTGCCCATCTTGGAAACACATGTTGTCCAGCTAAGGTAGCAGATTGATCTCCTAAACACACGGATATTGGTACTCCAGTCAATGCTTTGTATTTCATAAGTCTGTAGATTTCAGGGAAACTCCTCACTTTTGGAAGCAAGTCCATTGGTACGTGAAAAAAACTGGTACAGTTCTGTGTGTCTTCAATGGCTTTATTACTGGTGATGTTAGTGGTGAGCTGGGTAAGCTTCTTAAATGTCTTCTCCACACATTCATAAACAGACTGCAACAGACTGCAAAATCTATACTGAATTGAAAACCAGAAACTGCGTGAATCCTATGCTCTGATCTATAGCTCCTACTTAGGGTCCCAGTATCAATATGTTTGACACGGCCATACTGGTTGCAGTTTTAAAAAAACTTTGTCCTGGAAAAAATGGTTCTGTAGCGTAAAATAGCACTGGTTAAAATGCATTCTTCTTTGGTGAGGCTGTGTGGGGAACTAAATTGTCTCTTTAAGATTACTTCCCACAGAAAGTATGGTCACATATATATTATGCGATCTGTAAAATAATTCAGCCTATGGCATTCACACTACTTTTTCTGATTACAAATTAACATGGTGTTGAGGACACAGGGGGCAGGGCAGTAACATATTTTGCCTAGAGTGGCAGGTCCATCAGTCCCTCTGCCACCAAACTGGGGGCACATTGTTTGCTTGGATGATCAGACTCCCTTGTCTTCCACTGCTCAACGGGTTGATTACAAGAGAGATACCTGGCTTCCCCAACCAGTACTATGGAGTACTAAGCTGGTGCATTCTCCATATCCTTCTGTGCCCAGGTACCGCATGTACTTAGAGGTCATAATCTGGTGCTTTACCCATTAAGGATCAGGTCTAGGAATTAGTTGCAAGTACCTTACTTGCCTGATTATAAAACAATTCGATTATAAGATGACCCCCCAAAATTTAAATATTATTTAGGGATAAAAAAGAATACCTTTTATAGGAAAATAAATTGTACTAGTTAATGCTAATTCACATATAAACTATTGTTTCATGTTTAAAAAAAATGATTGCCTGCCCCCCCCCCCCGACTTACCAATGCATCCCCAGACTGAGTCTAAGACTGAACACCGGAAGGTCATAGAAGCCCTAGCGGAAGGGCATGGCGCAGGCGTTCACCGGCTGCCAGAGAGGAGGAGCCAGGTCTTCTGCGGGGATCTGGATCTTAGTCTTTTAGTCAGACCTCTATATATATATATATATATATGATGAGGGGTATTTTTCCAGAGCATTTGTAACGTCTTAGTATATTAATAAGAATCCACCAATAAAAAAACATAACCTCAGCCATTTTCTGGTTGGGGTGGAATTAAAGCTCCTTAGATTGAGGTTTTGGTATTATGGTGAAATACTGGATGGAGTATATGCGTGTGTGGAGAGGACAGCTCGTGTAGATATCGTTTTCTGGCTACAGTGCACTTATGTAGTACAATTTAACAGTAGCTGTATTCTCTCATGCCCACGATATATGCATTTGTCAGCATTCCACTCACTTTTTGGCTACTTTCCCTCATTTCCTCCTATATCTTATGCCTTTGCCCTCTTACTATGGCCTATGGTCAGCGAGAATGTACCTCAATCCTTAGTACTTTCTAGTTGCCTACTACTTGCTCTACAAATACTGAAGTATATACTGTGGCTATAAGGCAAGGCTTATGACCACTAGCGATGTATTCAGGTTGTACGCTGCCCTAAATCTGACCCCTCGCCTAGAGGCTACTGTCCTCTCTACTAAGTACTGTGATATAATCGGTGGATCAAGCTCAGATGAACACCAACAGAATTGTGTACTCCCACCTTAGAAAAAAAAAAAACTCAGATGCATAAAAGTTCTAGGCAACGTGTCCTGTATTACAAGCAACAATGTGTTTTTGTACACAGTAATGTTTTTTTATTGATTTATTTTTATTTGACTTTACCTATTTCTTTGAAACAAAATACTTAACCACCCTACCTTTTGTCAACCTTACAGCTTTGGTGGCTATATAGTAAACTAGAAAATTAATTGCATGATTTGGTGTGTATTGGCTCTTGTATCTACTGGATACAGAGTAGAGTTTTGGCTTAAAAACGTTATTTAAAAGTGACACACATCTAGAACTGTAGGTGATACATGGTCTCTGGCAGATTACTACTTATTAGACTACTTATTTTCTTTTTTTTTTTTTGGCAGTCAGTGCAAAACTTTTCTTCATACTGTGTTTATTTTCCTTGTATGTTCATGTACTAAACTGGGAACAGTTGCATTACTATAACCCTGTCTAATTTATTTTTTTTTTATTTTTTTTTTAAATTTCTTTACAAAAATGAGTATACATTTGTAATCTTCTGTATACAAACAAATCTCAAGACAACAACATAATTTAACGTGACATACATATAGTGGTAAGAAGCATACAATTTATATATACATCCACGATCCGGTAAGGCTGATCCCATATTCATACTTTCTAACTGCTCAATTTATTTTAGTATTTGTATCTTATTCCCTAATGCACAATTTTTATACGGACTCCATATTTATTTTTATTATTTTCTTAATGTTCACGCATATGAACCTTCAACCTGTCTTAAATACTTGTTATATGTTTTCAAGTTTATTTATCCAGTTATCCCACTCTTTATATCTTTGATTACACCTTCCAAAGTTATAAGCAATTCCTCTTTCCATTTTACATTGATGTATTATTTGTGCTTTGGCTTTTATCCATGTATTAACCATTGTAGACCTCCAATTTTTTGCTATTTGCAATTTTACAGCCATCATAAAATGATATAGTATCTTTTTAGAGGCGGGATGTTAAGGTGTAGTATAGCTAGATCAGGAGATCTGCTAATCTCCCGGCCCAACAATTCCTCCAAATTTTTCAGAGTTACGTCCCACAATGTTCTAACCAGTTGGCAGCTCCACCATATGTGGAGGAAATCTCCATCTTGTTGACCACACCTCCAGCAATAAGTTGGAGAGTCAGGGAGTATTTTCGCCAACCTAGTAGGTACCAGATACCACCTATTATTAATTTTAAATTGAACCTCACATAGGTTTAGGCAGTGGATTGCATTACACATCTGATTAAATGACTTATATGCATCCTCTAATTTGTTTTTTTTGTGTGACACTGAGAAAATCCAAGTGCTGATAATTGGCTATAGAGATTTATCTGTTCCGTGGCTCCTAAGAGGTCCATCCGTACCTTTTTAAAGTATATAAATGTCAAGGGTTATATTACTTATGGATGAATACATTTGACAGAGATGGCTATAGGAAATCGGGAATATCAATGTGCAGTTGTATGAATACAGTGCTACAGGGGGCTCTTATGCACAAAGGGCTTTATTTCCCAATGAAATAATAGAAATTGAATTTTTACTATATCAAACTATAGAACACAAGAGTATATACTGATCTCATTACTACAGTTTGGTTTTGGAGAAAGGACTGCGTGATTTCACTCTGTATAGGACCAGTCTGTGAAGTAAGATTGCGTGTTGTGTTCCATCTTGATAAATAAAATATCCCTGCAGTTAAATATGCCAGTTTGAAGCAGAATTAAGAAGCAGCTTGATTGTGGGAGGTTCTTGGATCCATTGGCCAATTTAATTGGCAGATTTAGATGATATATTTTTTGTCCTTAAGAACACACGCTGCAAAATATCCCACCGGTAGATGCTAATTTTCTTAGCTGTTGCTTCTTCATACATCTTGACAGCAGCTGTCATATAAGGTCTGTTGCAGATCCCCACACATTGAGGAAAGGATAAAAATGTGGATGGTGGAAATACATAAGAATATACAGTATCTCACAAAAGTGAGTACACCCCCTCACATTTTTGTAAATATGTTATATCTTTTCATGTGACAACACTGAAATTACACTGTGCTAGAATGTAGTGCACAGCCTGTATAACAGTGTACATTTGTTGTCCCCTCAAAATAACTCAACACACAGCCATTAATGTCTAAACCTTGTCAACAAAAGTGAGTACACCCCTAAGTGGAAATTTGGCCCAAAGTGTCAATATTTTGTGTGGCCACCATTATTTTCTAGCACTGCCTTAACCCTTTTGGGCATGGAGTTCAACAGAGCTTCACAGGTTGCCACTGGAGTCCTCTTCCACTCCATGATGACACCACAGAGCTGGTGGATGTTAGAGACCTCGCGCTCCCCCACTTTCCATTTGAAGATGCCCCAAAGATGCTTAATAGGGTTAAGGTCTGGAGATATGCTTGGCCAGTCCATCACCTTTACCCTCAGCTTCTTTAGCAAAGCAGTGGTCGTCTTGGAGGTGTGTTTGGGGTCGTTGCCATGTTGGAATACTGGCCTGCGTCCCAGTCTCTGAAGGGAGGGAATCATGCTCTGCTTCAGTATGTCACAGTACATGTTGGCATTCATGGTTCCCTCAATGAACTGTAGCTCCCCAGTGCCAGGAGCACTCATGCAGGCCCAGACCATGACACTCCCACCACCATGCTTTACTGTAGGCAAGACACACTTGTCTGTGTACTCCTCACCTGGTTGCCGCCACACGCCTGACACCATCTGAACCAGATAAGGTTATCTTGGTCTCATTGGACCACAGGACATGGTAATCCATGTCCTTAGTCGGCTTGTCTTCAGCAAACTGTTTGCGGGCTTTCTTGTGCATCATCTTTAGAAGAGGCTTCCTTCTGGGACGAAAGCCATACAGACCAATGTGATACAGAGTGTGGCGTACGGTCTGAGCACTGACAGTCTGACCCCCTACCCCTTCAACCTCTGCAGCAATGGTGATGGCACTCATACGTCTATTTCCCAAAGACCACCTCTGGATATGATGCTGAGCACGTGCACTCAACTTCTTTGGTCCACCAAGGCGGAGCCTGTTCTGAGTGGAACCTGTCCTGTGAAACCGCTGTACAGTCATCCCCACTACGCTGCAGCTCAGTTTCAGGGTCTTGGCAATCTTCTTATAACCTAGGCCTTCTTCATTTAGCGCAACAATTCTTTTTTTCAGATCCTCAGTTTTTTGCCATGTGGTGCCATGTTGAACTTCCAGTGACCAGTATGAGAGAGTGTGAGAGAGCAATAACACCAAATTTAACACCTGCTCCCCATTCACACCTGAGACCTTGTAACAATAACGAGTCACATGACACCGGGGAGGGGAAATGGCTAATTGGGCCCAATTTGGACATTTTCACTTAGGGATGTACTCACTTTTGTTGCCAAGGTTTAGATATTAATGGATGTGTGTTATTTTGAGGGGACATCACATCCACACTTTTATACAGGCTGTACACTCAGTACTTTACATTGTAGCAGAGATATAAAAGATATAATAAAATGTGAGGGTACTCCCTTTTGTGAGATACTATTTGTTAAGGGCAAAGTTGGTTTAAGTTTGTAGCAGAGTGGAATTAGTGGGTCAAACCTGCAGAAATATGTGCATGTTAAAAATATGAAGCATCTCAAACTATAATGTGTCAATTTGTATGAATCCCCAAAAAGGAGGAGGGACCCCCACTAAAACAATCAAAAGTGGGACATTTGTTGATTCTTTCACTCTTTGTCATGCTTTTTATGTTACCATTAACTCTCTCTAAATGTGTCCCTACCTTCTCTGCCAACTGCTTGCAAGTCCATGTCTCTTTTTACTACGCAGCTCCGCTTACTCTCTTGCATTTTCTTTTTCTTCTCTTTCTTCCGTCACTGCTCATTGGGGCTTTGTCTGCTTTTTCGTGGACATGGCTTCTATGTGAATGAATGGAGCCTCTGGAAACACCATCTCCCCAGTTGGCAGAATGGTGGAGAGGCTGTTCCTGTGGCTCTGCCCCTTGGTGGTGCTGCATGGCAATGAGACAGGGACAGGGACATTCACACAGAGAGAGAGAGAGTGTTAGAGTGAATGACGGTGTAAAAGGACATGAATGAATGTGGTAGAACGTGTGAAAGACTATGGGAGAATGAGTTACGATGAATTTTGTTTCCAAAGGTAAAATGCCCTCTGACTTTTTTATCTGAACTGAATGGGCAGGAATCTAAAGTCTAATGGAGAGTAGTAACTAAGAAATCAGTAGGGCCTTTAAACATTCTTGTAACTTTGGAGATTGATTAGAAACAAACAAAAGCAACGTTTTGGCCAAACAGGGCCTTTGTCAAGGCCGAAACGTTGCTTTTGTTCTCGCTTAATAAAGTGTCCTAGAGACTGGAAGCTGTTTGGAGTGCTGGGATTCCTTTTCTTTCTTTGTTTACATACTAAGTTATGTCTTCCATGTGATGATGTAAACTTCATATATGTTCAGTAAGACACTGATTCTGATACAGATTTACATTCAATATCTATTGTGGGCTGTCGGGTAAAGAAAGTTAAATGTATAGTTAAAGGAAGAGATGTTCTGGTGCAACTGCTGGATTCAGATACATTTTGCTATATATTAATTTATTTTAAGAAAGTTTGTTCTTCCATATTTAAAATAAAAAGAGGGTGCTGTCATTTGGCAGAGAACTGTTTTTGACTCTCTCCATTAGTTATCAATTATTGCACATTAGTCATTAACTTATAGAAGAGAGAAGTGCTGCAAAAATTGGTGTCTTAACTGTGAATAAGGTATCTGAAATGGTAAAGCCACTGCATCTGGTAGGTAATATAAAATGCCATGCCTTGATATCACCTTTAGTTTACTATCTTCACTAGATAGAGCATAGGTCTTTTAAGTTAGTGATCATACAAAACACAATTTACAAGTATGTCCTGTTTTCTTTTGAATGGATGTTTTTGCAGGACACTGCAGGCCAGGAGAGGTACAGGACAATCACCACAGCATATTATAGGGGAGCAATGGGATTTATCCTGATGTATGACATTACCAATGAGGAGTCTTTCAATGCGGTCCAGGATTGGTGAGTTCTCAAACAGCCTTAATAACTTACTTCTTCTGACTAATATAGTGACTAATTCATGGCTCCAGTCTCTGAGACTTTAAGGCACAATGATGACATTATCCAGTTACTAATTAAGAAGTCTCTCTGCACCCTTAGGTTATTGCTAACCTAGAACGTCACCGAGAAAAGAAAAAACCTATTCAACTTGATGTTGGGCAGCACGGATTAAGTTAGATAAGATCGGGAGTCTGCACTCTTGACACAACCTGCTTCACATATACTATTTAGAACCCACAGAGTTGGCATCTTCCGTAAACTTTTTTTTAAATTATCATGTACCAGGTTAAGCATAGAACCGAGGGAGATATGAGACAGCACCACAGAATGAAGCAACTATTTATCAGTGATTTAATGTATCCAAACCCAAATGGGCCTTCTCTCTACAAATACATTTATAATCGGGGGCATAACTAGAAACCATGTGGCCCTGGTGCAAAAATTCCCCCCTGACCCCCCAACTGGTCTGGGCCATCATTGCCTCCACGCAACTGGTCTGTGTCTTCTTTGCCCCCCTTCCAACATACAACATATGTAAACACACTCATTACTCATACTCACTAACACACCTCACCCCACTTACACACACAATTACACATCCATGCTTCCCCCCACGCACACACAATTACCCATCCATGCTTACCCCCACACACACACAATTACCCATCCATGCTTACCCCCACACACACACAATTACCCATCCATGGATGTGTAATTGTGTGCGTGTGTGTAACTACACAACATATGTAAACACACTCTTACTCATACTCACTAACACACCTCATCCCACTTACACACACAATTACACATCCATGCTTCCCCCCACGCACACAATTACCCATCTGTGCTTACCCCCACAAACACACACATAATTACACATCCATGCTTACCCCCACACAATTACACATCCTTGCCACACACACACAATTACACATCCATGCTTACCCCCCACACACAAATTATACATCCATGCTTACCCCCCCCACACACACAATTACCCATCCATGCTTACCCCAACACACAATTACCCATCCATGCTTACCCCCACAAACACACACACAATTACACATCCATGCTTACCCCCACACACAATTACACATCCATGCTTACGCACACGCACACAATTACACATCCATGCTTACACACAATTACACATCCATGCTTGCATACGCACATACAATTACACATCTGTGCTTGCACACACGCACACATACACAATTACACACCTGCGCTTGCACACACACACTAACACACCCGCGCTGGCACACGCACATAATTACACATCCATGCTTACACACACAGAATTACACACCCATGCTTACACACACATGTACACACACACACAATTACACATCCATGCTTGCGCACACACACACAATTACACATCCATGCTTACACACGCACATACAATTACACATCTGTACTTGCACACACACGCACACATACACAATTACACACCTGCGCTTGCACACACACAATTACACACCCATGCTTACACACACACACACATAATTACACATCCATGCTTACACACACACACGTGCACACACACGCACAATTACACATCCATGCTTGCACACGCACAATTACACATCCATGCTTACACACGCACACACACAATACACATCCATGCTTACACACAGACACACTACACATGCATGTTGACACACACAGTTATACAGCCTTGGTTTCACTGCAGGGTCATGTGACGTTGTGTGATCCCTGATACGCTCCTGTCTTCCAGTGCCGATTAAAATGGGGTAGTAACACCAGTGTTTATAATTTATTACAGTCACAGGGTAAGGCGGTTAAAAAGATATTTGCCCCAGGTATGTTGATGTGAATTCAATCATAATGATACTAACATACCTGCATACCTTCCAGCACTGGAGGTCTACCTCTCCCTGTGAGGAGTGGAGGTGAAATAGGATTGTAGGGGCACAAACTGGTTGGGAAGTGGATGGAGCCTCTGAGTCCCAACATGGCATTAGACTCCTAGTGCTTCCAGCCATTCCCAGACAGTTAAAGGCCAATACATTTTTTGGGGATATTCAGATTGTCTTGTAAAAGATTAAATATTACCAGTAGTCTTATTTATTGAAAATATTAACCAGCTGTTGAAGTGTTGAAAATAATATCCTGAAGTTTTTTTGTAGGGACAATAGCACTAAGAATATTGTCCATCTATGCAGTTTTCATAAGAAAATATTTTGTAATAAACTTCCTAGGTCGACTCAGATCAAGACATATTCCTGGGACAATGCTCAGGTTTTACTTGTTGGGAACAAATGTGACATGGAAGATGAGAGAGTGGTGTCTTCTGAACGTGGGAGACAACTAGCAGAGCACTTGGGTAAGGTAACGTGTATGGGTTGTACTACGATAGCGCCCTGTGCTTTCTTTGGTAAATGGGGATATTCTAGGCAGTTGATAAAGAAAACAGAAAAATCACACCAAAAGAAAATTAGACAAGAATAGTAAACCACACAGAAAAAGTAAATAACGAAAAGCTGAAGTGTACTCACAAGCTAGTGCTGTATTGCAGAGTAAGATGACAAAATTATCAATAAAGCTACAAAGCTGAGTACACCGCTCACATTTTTGTAAATATTTTATTCTTTTCATGTGACAACACTGAAGAAATTACACTCTGCTACAATGTAAAGTAGTGAGTGTACAGTCTGTATTGAATAAATTTGCAGTTCCCTTAAAAATAACTCAACACACAGCCATTAATGTCAAAACCTTGGCAACACAAGTGAGTTTCACCAGAGCTCCACCGGTTGCCACTGGAGTTCTCTTCCACTCCTCCATGATGACATCACGGAACTAGTGCATGTTAGAGACCTTGCGCTCCCCCACCTTTCGTTTGAGGATGCCCCACAGATGCTCAATAGGGTTTAGGTCTGGAGACATGCTTGGCCAGTTCATCACCTTTACCCTCAGCTTCTTTAGCAAGGCAATAGTCGTCTTGGAGGTGTGTTTGGGGTCGTTAACATGTTGGAATACTGCCCAGTGGCCCACTCTCCGAAGGGAGGGGATCATTCTCTGCTTCAGTATGTCACAGTACATGTTGGCATTCATGGTTCCCTCAATGAACTGTAGCTCCCCAGTGCTGGCAGCACTCATGCAGACCCAGACTGTGACACTCCCACCACTATGCTTGACTGTAGGCAAGACACACTTGTCTTTGTACTCCTCCCCTGGTTGCCACCACACACACCTGACACCGTCTGAACCAAATAAGTGAATCTTGGTCTCACTGAACCACAGGACATGGTTCCAGTAATCCATGTCCTTAGTCTGCTTGTCTTCAGAAAACTGTTTGCAGGCTTTCTTGTGCATCGTCTTTAGAAGAGGCTTCCTTCTGGGTCGACAGCCATGCAGACCAATTTGTGTGCGGCATAAGGTATGAGCACTGACAGGCTGCCCCCACCCCTTCAACTTCTGCAGCAATGCTGGCAGCACTCATACGTCTATTTCCCAAAGACAACCTCTGGATAGGACGCTGAGCATGTGCACTCAACTTCTTTGGTCGACCATGGCGAGACCTGTTCCGAGTAGAGCCTGTCCTCTGAAACCGCTGTATGGTTTTGCCCACTGTGCTGCAGCTCATTTTCAGGGTCTTCGCAATCTTCTTATAGCCTAGGCCATATGTAGAGCAACAATTCTTTTTTCAGATCCTCAGAGAGTTCTTTGCCATGTGGTGCCATGTTGAACTTCCAGTGACCAGTATGAGAGAGTGTGAGAGCGAACACCAAATTTAACATGCCTGCTCCCCTTTCACACCTGAGACGTTGTATCACTGAGTCACATGACACTGGGGAGGGGAAATGGCTAATTGGACCAAATTTGGACATTTCCACTTAGGGGTGTACTCACTTTTGTTGCCAAGGTTTAGACATTAATGGCTGTGTGTTTAGTTATTTTTAAGAGAACAGCAAATTTACACTGTTATACAGGCTGTACACTCACTACTTTACATTGTAGCAGAGTGTAATTTCTTCAGCGTTGTCACATGAAAAGATAAAATATTTTCAAAAATGTGAGCGGTGTACTCACTTTTGTGAGATACTGCAGCTTAATAACACACTCAAACCCCTCAACATGCAGCCCAATCTCCATCAAGGGGATTTAACGCTGTTTTCTTAAGTCTGCCCCTTCTATTGTCTTAGACAGCATAGAAGCATCAACAGGAGCGCTGTTCAGAAGGCTACATATGAGGGAAGCGTAATTCATTTGTATTCAATATTCCCACTCTGTTTTCCTTGTAGGGGCTGTATGCTGTTATTGGTGGTTTAATAACAGACAGTTCATGACAGAAATTATTATTGCAAAGGATAACTGTAAAACAGGTTTTCATTCCCCTTTTCTTGTACCCAACACCTTTATCATTCTGTAGGTTTTGAATTCTTTGAAGCCAGTGCCAAAGACAACATCAACGTGAAGCAGACTTTTGAACGTCTGGTGGACATTATCTGCGAAAAAATGTCTGAAAGCTTGGACACCGCTGATCCTGCAGTCACCGGAGCTAAACAAGGACCGCAGCTCACCGACCAGCAGGCCCCACCACATCAGGACTGTGCCTGCTAGACTAAAAACTTCCCTTGTCCACATATGTACACCTTTCCACGCCCATATCCCCTACCTCCTGTAGAGTGGTGACCTTTCCCTCACTAATCTTGAAACCTGCGTATCATCCAGATATGGCTCTCTATCTGTTACAACCTTTTAAGTTACAATCTGTGTAGCAAAGACAGGTAAATCTGAGTGGCTGATGGAGAATAAAATGTCTAAATATATATATAAAACATGAATAAGAGTTATAGCACTGAGTGGGTATACCAGAGAAATGATTGGAGAAATTCCATTTCTGACATCTTGTGTTAGGGAAATGGCCTACTTTTAGGTTCTAAGTAATGTGCAAGAAAACCTGTGCAGATAATTAATATCGTTGTTACATTGCCGAAAATGCAATATAATGTCTGCAAGTTTAAATATAAATGGTACAAATAACGGTGTCCTAAAAGGCTATGATTCTTACTAGGCTTATTAACACTGCAATGCGGTTATAAGTTAATATTTACTATTGGAGCCTCAAGCCTTGTGCTAAAGCACTGAAAAGGGCTGTGAAGGAATGGATTATGCATGTATTATCTGGTTTGGATATGTAATACCAGGTATTTGTGGTGTGTGTGTGTGTGTGTGTGTATAAATTATATATAGAGAGATATACAAGTTTAATTTATGGTGTTTTCAGTGACAATTGCTAATGACTATTGTTTCAGTGGCAATAATCGCTAAGTATGATCTTTGAAAACCATTCTAAAATACACAACCAACTCTTACGTAAATGGATTTTTTCAAACATTTCTACAATCTACCCACCAGAACTCTTGTTAATCTGTCTGCATGAAAATGAATGTTCTATGAATTCACGCAAAATTTCCATGATCAAACACAACCCACATGACTCTTTCACCACTTTTTTGTGTTCAAATTATTTATATATATCTATATTTTATTATACTTTGTTTTCTCGTGTTTGAATCTACAATTTGTATGTGAGATGTTAACATTCTATTTCAATGGAGTGCAGTTCTGAATTTCTGCCACAAGTAGGCAGCTGCTTATAGAGGAGCTTTGTGGCCAGTAATCCGTCCTTTTAATGTCTCAGCATTAGGCGGTGATAGAAAATAAAAAAATATATAGAATTATAATATTTATTTAATGTATTTAGTCACATAAAATATAGCAAATTGTATGTTAAATATCAAAGGCTTTTCAAAGCTGCATTAACTAGAGTGCTGTGAACTTCCTCTGCAATTTTCTTGATGTAGTTAGATTAAAATAAGTGAAAAGAGGATGTCCTTGTTTTACTAAATGTTTATATAAATTAGCCAGTTTAAAAAAAATCTCTAAAGATGCATTTTTCCTGTATGTGTAAAACATTCAAGTTGATGATGGAGAGGAATCATGTCATATCTAGTCTATTTTCTGACCCGCTTTATCAGATCCGTTGCGTCAATATATTTTTATGGCATTATGCAAGCACTACATTTTAAACTACACATCTCAGTATTTCAGCATCTTAAATGGACTTGTTACACTGGCTATAAATAATATAAATGGTGTTTTATGCAAAATTATGTTTTCCTTGTCATTGTTTATTTTAATATATTTATATGAAACCTTACATTATATGAAGGACCTCAATTAAAGCTGTTTTACCCCTACACAGCTTGTTTTTATTTTCCTTTGGTCACTTACATATTAGTTTAGTTTTTATAAAATGTTATATTTTTAGTGGCTTAGACATTACAAACTAGAATTTATCACCAATCATGTTCTAAAACATTAATCATCTCATTGATCTATATTGAGTATATACCTGTATTGCATGCTAAAAAAAATATTTATCAACAAAAACGTGTAACCACACATTGATTCAGATGTGCCTTTGTCAAACAACTAACTTCAGAACAGAAATACATAATGAATACTAGTTTTGTCATCACAGCTTTCATTATGTACACATTTAAACGAAATCTTACTCTATTTACACTGATTTCAAAGAAAAAAAAACCCCCACAAGTTTTAACCAGCTTGTTTAATATAGGTAAGATGAAATATATGAAGGCAATATTTCCTGTGTGTGATAATCCTACAAACCATTCCTCTTCATACAAAAGGATGTTTTGAATATGTTATTATACACAAACAATGCTGGAAGCAGTCCTAAGATATGGCTTAGATGATGTTACAAAATTAAGATATTAGCTGAAAGTTTTCCAGTATCGATGCATATGAAGACAGCTGGCTACAAACAGATAAGATAAAAATATATCTTGTTATGATGCAGCCTGACACCTGGTTTCTCCATCAGATATATCTAAAATTCAAGTAGGGGAACAGTGATAATATGGTTTCATTAGAAATTGAATTTTGAAAAGAAAGAGCTCCTTAATGCTTCCCTGAAGAAAAATAACTTGCATGAAAATTTAAATGGGGTGGGGGAGAGAGGCCAGGCTGCCACTAGGTTACCTGGTCACTCTTCCAAAGGGCCACCAAACTATATTTACAATAGACGTAAAATAACTATTCTTGTTCAACAATAGAACAATTATGATGTTATCCACAAAAAGTCATGTTTAGTTGAGCTCACAAATATATACTTATAAATCAAGTTTTATTTTTAACCAGAGTAAAAATCTGTGTTTATACAAAACATTGTTAAAAAGAAAAGATATACAAAAAACCATATGCAGTAATTTCCACCTGTCAAAACAAAACAAAAAAGTTCCCTCTCAGATTCCTACCTTCAGAAGGTGCCCTTTTGATGGGGGAAAACAAACTATACAATGACATTTGTGAGATCAGTGGACCTGGATAATTCAACACTACCTGTTAATATAACAGATTTAATTAAATATACCTATGCGACCACATCTCTTGTATGCCAATACCACAGGAAACTAATAAGATCCTGTCAGGGTGGAAGAGCCCCACCAAGCTATGAAAATATCCCAGACCGGGAAATGTCCAAGTCCTGATGGTCTCCCTTCACTATATTACAAAACCTTTAAGGTGACTGTCTATATATTTGTGAAGGTGTTGAATTTATTTTTCAGGAGCCGATTAGATAAATACTGCATAAACTATAGCGTACCTTCTCCTGATTTTACACTTTATCTGCTTTTTCTCCCAGAGTTGGTACATTTGGACCTGGTGGATTTCATTAACAGCGTGATGTCATAAAACATTCAAGGCCCAGAAATCAAGCTAGCAGCTCTTTTGGCGCCCCACAGACACAGAGGTGGCCTTCAATGTGGCATTCTGGCAATATATGTTCACCACTCTAGGATTTATGGGTTTTGCGCTTAACCTTCAGAGATCCCCTGTATAATGCACTACTGCACAGATCCTGGTAAATAGCGCTCCCACGGAGCACGTCAACACTTTAACCCTCCTTGTGGTTTGTGCATCCATTTACCAAAAGTAATTGTATATATACAGATGGCATGCCATTTTTCATTGACTAACTCTACATTGCCGTTCCAAAATACCGTATTCGCTCGATTATAAGACAAGGTTTTTTTCAGAGCAAATGCTCTTAAAAATACCCCTCGTCTTATAATCGGGGTCGTCTCATAATCAGACCTCAAATAGGTCTGACTATGAGATGACTAAGATCCAGATGCCCCGCAGCTGCAGGGGACCTGGATCCTCCTGTCTCCCCCCCGCCCCACTTACCGGTACTTCTGAGTCCCCGGTGTGTAGCTGGGGCAGCAGGAAGGAGGTGTGGCTAGCAGCGGGGGTTATCTGCGTCCATCGCGCAGAACTTCCCCGGCTGTCAGAGATCAGAGTTCCCCGCATCCGCTGAGTCTGCTCTGGTAAGTCGGGGGGGCAGAGTGGCACCATATCTCGGGGGGGGGACAGTGGCAGCATATATCGGGGGGGAGGACAGTGGCAGCATATATCGGGGGGAGGACAGTGGCAGCATATATTGGGGGGGGCAGTGGCAGCATATCTCGCGGGGAGACAGAGTGGCAGCATGTTTTTTTGGTGATTTTTTAAAGAAAAAAACTTTTTCTTTAAAAAAGCACCAAACTTTTAGGGTGCGGCCTATATACGGGGGCGGCCTATATCCGAGCCAATACGGTATATGTGATTGCTAACAGCAATCACACTCCCATCATGCCCAGACAGCCAGTACATGCTAGAACCTGGGCATGATCGGTGTGTGATTACAGCCTCCCTATGTCATGCTACCCCCCCTCACACTTACACATCCATGCTATCACATACATACTCATTCACAAACATTCAATCACTCATTCATATACAAAAATTGGGGCGCATGTACATAGATAAATCTCACTCACAAACTACTGTGGTAAATCAGGCACATCAATGGATTTCAGTAAAAAAATCATTTCTTCTTTAAAATCTACAAGACAAGTGGAATCCAAATATAAAACAGGGGCGTAACTAGAAACCTTAGGGCCCCGGTGCGAGAATCTGTTAAGGGCCCCCCAACCCCCAACCAATCTATCCCTTTCTCACTATCTCCCCTCTCCCTCCCTACCCCCCTTCTCACGATCTACCCTCTCCCTCCCTACCCCCCTTCTCACTATCTACCCTCTCCCTCCCTACCCCCCTTCTCAAGATCTACCCTCTCCCTCCCTACCCCCCTTCTCAAGATCTACCCTCTCCCTCCCTACCCCCTTCTCACGATCTACCCTCTCCCTCCCTACCCCCCTTCTCACGATCTACCCCCTCCCTCCCTACCTCCCCCCACGATCTACCCTCTCCCTCCCTACCCCCCTTCTCAAGATCTACCCTCTCCCTCCCTACCCCCCCTTCTCAAGATCTACCCTCTCCCTCCCTACCCCCCCTTCTCAAGATCTACCCTCTCCTTCCCTACCCCCTTCTCACGATCTACCCTCTCCCTCCCTACCTCCCCTTCTCACGATCTACCCTCTCTACCCCCTTCTCACGATCTACCCACTCCCTCCCTACCTACCCCCCTTTGTAGGTCACTTACCGTCAACTCCTGTGTTGGGAGCGTGAGGCGTTTGTCTCGGGTGCCGGCGCTTCACTGCTGAGCGCCGGCATATGACGTCATATGCCGGCGTTTAGCGTGAAGCGCCGGCACTCGAGACAAACGCCTCACGCTCCCAACACTGCACTCTGGGCAGCGCGGCGACGGCGGCAGCGGCAGCAGCGGCGGCAGCGGCAGCAGCGGCGGCAGCGGCGGGGAGCAAGGCAACCCTTGGGCCCCCCCTGACTGGCAGAACTCCAGGGCCCGGTAGCAGTCGTGACCCCTGCGACCCTGGTAGTTCCGCCACTGGTATAAAATCAGATTGCACTTCCAAAAGGTTGTGGCATAACATTGCATGTTATGCAAATGTGATTAAAAAGTCCAGAAATAGTTCAGGTGAAAATCCAAAGGTTGTAGATGTTCTTCCTTATTTCTCAACGCGTTTCGCCAGTGCTGTACCGGCTTCCTCAGGAGAATCGACGAAGCAAATCAAAAGTACGTGTATAAGATAAATACTATAAAATAAATGCTGATCTGCGTGTTTTCTGTAAGAATCTGATCCGTATTTATATCCTCATTATTGATGTCATGAACGATTCAATGATCCGATTCTTTTTAGTGATCCGGATGAATCGGTTCAGTAGACTAAACGATTCATTTATAGCAGTTCATTCTGTGAATGATGCAGTTGTAACCTGATCCCAGAGTGAGTCATCTGCAGAGCACTCAGACACAGACTCTGGGATCAGGTTACAGCTCATTAATTCACAGAGGAACGATGACTCATAGTCAGAGAGTCGTTCAAAGATTCGAATGATCCAAAGATTCGAATGATTCAAAGATTTTAATGATTCAAAGATTCAAATGATTCAAATCTTACAGGGATCCGGATCTTACAGAGATTCGAATCTTACAGAGATTCGAATCATTCAGAGAATATCACTGATACCACACTTTTATAAATCAATACATTAATAATCTTCACTGCCCCCAGGATTTAGATTCCCCTTAGTTTGCCCCCCTTTACCTCTCACTGCACCTTCAGTTAACTTTATTAATTAAATTAGTGTTAATTGTGTAAAAAGGTCCCCTCCTCATCGCAACCCCTGAAGCAAAGAGGGGAGTGTGTCGGGAACGGTGGAGTCTGGATGGCGTAAGGGGCCAACGCGAAAGTACTTTATAGCAGTTATTCTGAACTAGTGTGCACGCGGTAACCTTACGTTTTCGTACATCTCTCCCCAGTCTGCCGGCTCTAGGGACTGTCCCAGGTCTGTCTCCCAACGCTGTTCAAACAGGGGCGAAGACGTAAACTTGACCCCCAACATGTGGTTGTACAGATGAGAAATTGCACCTCGCGGTTTGTGGGGAAGTTAGCTGGCCTGTTCATAAAACGTCGGTACATGATCCGGGTGACGCATCAGAAAGAGGCGGACGAAATGTGAGAGCTGGTGAAACCGGAAAATTTCCTCAGCAGGAAGCTCATAGCGAGATGTTAGGTGTGGATAAGAGCAGAGTTTATCATTCAGGAGCAGGTCCCCTATCGTGACAATGTCTTTCGAGATCCACCACTGGAATTGGCGGACTTGACACCCAGTGGGGAAATCCCGATTCTGGAAGAGCGGCGTCACCCAAGAGCAGTAGCGTACCTAGCGGGGCCAGGGGGCAGTCTGCACCGGGTGCCGCTCATCAGGGAGGTGCCAACTTGCCGGCACCCGGCACCCCGCTGGAGGAGAAGGCTCGCAAGGGAGCGGTATCGGAGGTCTTTAACAGACCTCCGATACCGCTCCCTCGCGATCCGCGCGGCAACTGCTGCTGTGCGCCGGGGTTTGTTGTCAGATCCCGGCGCACAACACTGAAGCCGCACCCACCGCCGTCCGTGCCCTCTGAACCGGAAGAAGACAGAAGAAGAGGAGCGAAGAGGAAGAAAAGTAGCTGACTGCTGTAAGAAGAAAAGAGGAAAGGTAGGAAATCATTCAGTGAGAGTGACAGTGAGAGTGGATTGGTATGTGTGGATTGGTATGTGTGGAATCTGTGGATTGGTATGTGTGGATTGGTATGTGTGGAATCTGTGGATTGGTAAGTGTGGATTGGTAAGTGTGGATTGGTATGTGTGGAATCTGTGGATTGGTATGTGTGGAATCTGTGGATTGGTATGTGTGGATTGGTATGTGTGGAATCTGTGGAATGGTAAGTGTGGATTGGTAGGTGTGGATTGGTAAATGTGTGAGAGTGATGGGTGTTATGCTGTATCATTTCCAATGTCTTTTTCATTATATAATTATGCTCTAAAGTACATCATAACTCCCATCACTCTATACTGTTCCATACAGTGGCAGAGCTGGGAGACAGAGGCCTTGCACCCCCACCGCAGGACTCCTGAAAGGTAAGTGAACTTCAAAGGGTAGATAGTTAGGAGGGGGTAGATAGGGAGAAGGGAGTGAGACGGGGTGATAGGGGGTAGATGGGAGAAGGGAGTGAGAAGTGGTAGATAGGGCAGAAGGGGTGAGAATGGGTAGATAGGGAGAAAGGAGAAAGAGAGAGAAAGAATGAGAAAGCGAAAATGAATGGATTAATGTGTGGATGAATTGTGTGAATGAGTGAGAGAATTAATGAATTTGTGAGAATGCATCAATGAATATGTGTAAATAATTTGTGTGAAAGAGTAAATGATTGTGTGAATGAATTGTGTGAATGAAAGTGAATTAGTGAGTGACTGTAAAAGTGTTTGTGTTAATCATAGGTGTATAGTTGATTTGTCAAAAAGGCAAAGATGGTATAAGCAGGGTGTTTATGGGACAAAAATGGCACAGGCAGGGTGTTTATGGGACAAAGATGGCACAGGTAGCGTGTTCATGGGACAAAGATGGCATACACTCGGCTGTTTGGGAACAATGCTGACTCATGCTGGGCTGTTTGGGGGCAAAGATGACACGTCCTATGTGTGTGTAATTTGGGTGCTGGTCAGGTTCTATGTGGGCAATGTGGACGCTGTTTTTTTTGGAGGGTTATTAAAGAAAGCACTATTATATGTTCAGTAAATGTTATTTAAACGTATTTATTTTACTTATAAGTTATTAATTTATTTTTTCAGATTTCTTGTTGTTTACAGTTGACATACAGTTTACAAATCGGTGCAATAAATATTCTTGCCAACATAATTTTCTAGATGTCTTTACATTTGGGGGGGGGTGCCACTTACAGGATCCGCCCCGGGTGCCAAATACTCTAGGTACGCCCCTGCCCGAGAGCCTTGGCTGGTAAGTTGAAATCTATATCGTAGGCAGTACCACAGGAGAAGGGAATGCGACAGAGTGGGGCTGGCAGAAATTAGTGATTTGTCGAGAGAGGAGTGCCACATAAGCCACCCCAGGCGAGCTCCGGAGCAGAGATCTGATTCCAGGTGGACGCAATGGACCACTGAAAGAGAGAGCAGCATCGCCAGTTGTGCAGCAACGTAGTATTCGTAGAGCAGAGGGCGGAATGATGATAACAGTAGTTTTCAATCTTAAATAATTTTATTTATTTTTTATCTGTACTATTTTATATTCTAGCTAATCTTTTATTGTATTTGGCTTTTTTATTTTTTATTAAAATCGTTCACCTATATCTTCTTAATGTCTCTCCACTTTCTCTGGTGAAGGTCCGGTGGTTGCGCTCAGAGCGCCATATACATATGGCCATACCACCCTGAATGTGCCCAATCTCATTTGCTCTCGGAAGCTAAGCAGGTTTGGGTCATGTTAGTACCTGGATGGGAGACCGCCTGGGAATACAAGGAGTTGTAGGGCGCTGAGACACTTCTGGATTAGTCAACGTGTTTTATTTTTTGTATATGTAAGAATTGTTTGTTATTGTCATGTGACTTTACTAAAAGATGGAGATTCCATCATATTGGTGTATTTTAGTCATATGACCACATTGAGAGGCGGGGACTATTGCTTATAAGGAAGCATATGGACACTTCAAAACTGAACCACTCTGGATTTGTTGAGTCATAAGGAAGGTGATCTATGTTATATCTTCAGGCAAGCTGCAAAAGAAAATCCTGATTCATCTCCTGAAGAGAGAGAGAGAGAGAAGGAGAGAGGGAAGGATATATTGGGAACGAGTGATACTGTGCCATTGCTGCTGTGTTTTTATATTTTTTAGCTACGAAGAATTAAAGAATATTTTATGATGAGTGCATTTATGTCCTTGGAAATGTGAGTGCACTACTAACTTGCAATGCTGCTAAGTCACATTTGCATACAGAGTCACACTATTTTTTGTCAAAAATCTTTTTTTCCCCTATGTGGATGTGCGCCCCATTTGGAAGAGTTGTGTAGATTATTAAGTGTTGGAAGAAAGCTTATTTGGGTGCTGCTGCCTAATTAGGGAAAATATTATTTATTCATTTACACCAGTGGTGTGTGTTTTCTTTTCTTGTGTTTTTGAATATATAAGATGCATAAGTGGTCGGCAGAGAAGGTAGGAAAACACAAAGCGTGAGAGTGAATGAAAATGTGAGAGTGAATGTGGGCCGGCAAATTCCTTCTGAAAACCTAGAGCTTTTTGATTCAATTCGTGGCGGTTCGGGCCCCTGTAAAAACTTGGTAAATCTGTAATGTTGTAAGAACTCTAAACGGTGCTCTTCCACCTACAACCTTCCTAAATACTTAAATTAATATGGGCTACAGCACCTTTAACGTGCTATCTAATATGTTTTATGATATTACTGGAAAAAAAGCGTGAGTTTTGCACCACGTTGGTGGTTGGCGAAGCTAACCCTAATTATAAGTAGAGTAGAGGTTGTAGCCGTATTAGTCCAGTGGTGTCAATATCAAATAACAGATGGAATAAGTATCTTGTGATACTACCTTTTTTATTCCAAAATTTTGGAATGACAAGCACAAGTCTAAAACATTAGCAAAACGACACATAGAATTCAATGTTGTGTGGCAGGGGAGGGGGGCTTACTACCCAGATCTGATAAGGGAGGGTGAGATGTTGTAAAAGTATGTGTCCCTCCAGAGGGTCATAAATGTTCTGAGTAGGGAATTTAGAGGGGGGGGGTTTAGCACTGCTGAAGATAAATTGACAAAAAAATAAAAAATAAAACCATAAGATGCTAGCGCTCACAAACAGGGAATAGGAATGCAGTGATGAATATAGGGATGTGAATGTATATGTCTACACATGTTGTCATATATATATATACAGGTAAATATAGATGAACATGGTGCACTTAAAAATACAGTACATATAACAGGTGGGGGGTTATGTAAAACATGTGTAGTGGGACAGGAAACCCAAATCGACATTAAGTCCTCTATTCTTGCTGTTGAATAGTTGAATCATTCTGACTTCAAAAGTTTGTCTTTCTTTGGTGTTACTGAAGTCCCCTTTCAGTACTTTGATTTTTAGGTCCTTGATAGAATGGTCATTGTGGGTGAAATGGTGTCCCACAGGGGTGCAGTAGGAATTTTCCTTGTGGTGTTTAATGGAATGTCTGTGCATGTTCATTCTGCCATGTAATTGCTGGCTGGTTTCTCCGATGTAGCATTCTAGGTCACATTTAGTGCATTGTATCATATACACTACATTGCTAGATGTGCAGGCATATGATCCTTTAATACTGTAGGTCTTGCTGTTGTGGGTGGCTATGTTGTCTGTGCATATGTGTTGGCACAGTTTGCAGCGGGGCCTTTTGCACGGTGTGGTCCCTTTTTCTTTATTCATTCTGTCAGTGGGTAGTTTCCGGTTAATTAATTTTTGTTGCAGGTTTGGGGGTTGTCTGAAGGCCAAAATGGGGGTTTCAGGGAAGATGTTTTTTAGTGTCTCATCTTCTGCTAGCATTGGCTGTAGGTCTTTGATGACTTTCCGGATTTCTTCAAGCGCTGGGTTATAGGTGACTACAAGTGGTACACGTGTAGAGATTCTTTTTTCTCTATATTGTAGCAAGTGTGTGCGTGGAACTTTGAGAGCAGAGTTGATTTGTTTGTTGATAGTTTTTGATTGGTAGCCTTTCTGTTTCATAGATTTGGAGAGGTCGTTTAGATGCAGGTTGCGGTCGTTGGGGTCAGAGCATATTCGATGGTACCTGGTTGCTTGGCTGTAGATGATACCCCGCTTAGTATGGGAGGGGTGAAAGCTGGATTTCTGGAGATAGGTGCATCTGTCTGTGGGTTTTCTGCAAAGAGAGGTGTTGGTTGTACCATTGGTACATCTTACTGTAGTGTCCAGAAAGTTTACAGATTTTGTGGAGTACTCCATTTTTAGTTTAATTGACGGGTGGAATGAGTTAAGTCATGGAATTGTTTCAGTTTTTCCTCACTTTCGGTCCAAATGATGAAGATGTCATTGATGTATCTGTAATATTTGTGTGGTTTGGCGTCCTGTGTTTCAAGGAATCTCTGTTCTAGGTCAGCCATGAAAAGGCTGGCATATTGGGGTGCCATCTTCGTCCCCATGATTTGTAGGTAGATCTCATTGTTGAAAGCAAAATAGTTATGTGTGAGGATGAATTTTACCAGTTCTGTGATGATTCGGGGGTTGTATTTTTGGTTGTCAGTGCCTGAGAGAAAACGTGAACAGGCTTTAATGCCATCTGTTTGTGGAATGTTGCTGTACAGGGATTCCACATCCATGGTTACTAGGATGGTGTTAGCAGGGAGGTTGGTGATTTGGTTGAGTTTGTTGAGGAAGTCAGTAGTGTCTTTTATGAAGCTGTTTGTGTTGATGACAAGAGGTTTTAGGGTGTTCTCGACCAGTCCCGAGATCTGTTCTGTGAGTGTGTCCATACCTGTAATTATAGGTCTGCCTGGATTACCTGTTTTGTGGATTTTGGGAAGCATGTAGAATGTACCCATGCAGGGATTGGTTGGTATAAGTGATTCCAGTTCTGGCTGTAGCCCCTTAGGGAAGGGTTTGATGAGCTCCTTGAGTTGTAAGGTGTATTCTTTGGTGGGGTCAGCGCACAATTTTTATAAATTCTTTTTATAATTATAAAATTATATAATTATAAGGTGATACAGATTATATATCTTGTAATGATTTGGAATTGATGACCAATGCAGTATTTAAAAAACAAAAACAAAAAGGGTGATGGCAACAACATAAGCACTGGGATTTTTTTTGTCCTCCCACACAATATTCTCAATTTGAGTGTTTAACCGTTACATTAGCACCCCCTGCTGCTTTTCCACTTCATGCAGCAAATTTGTGACAATGTTTAATGTCTAAATACAGGCTGCCTGTTTTTGGCTAATCTTTTTTTTGGAAAAAAAAAAATCTTGTCTTATGTTGAAACAAATACATACTGTATTTGCCTGCAAGATAGTATTAAAACAGGTTATTCTACACCCTATATTAAAGGGAAAAAAATACATAAACTCACAAGTAGACTAATAATCTGAAACAACGGTATGCATATGATATTCACTTTTTCCCATAAATAAAAAAAATATTGACTCCATTTATTTTTTTTGCAAATCAATGGGTCCTCCCATACCATGTTTTAATGACGCTACTTGCTTACCTACAGGTCAAATGTATTACTTATATAAACTTATATGTCTTTACTGGATGCAGCGTTTTTGCACATATACATGCAAGATCAGAGCTCACACTCATAATGTATTACATGTTCTGTACTCCAAAAAACCCCTATTTTCCATTGATAACTTAAACTTGCACTACAGATCATATCATTAATTAAAAAGGCAACACTGACACTATAGGGATGCAGAAACAACCGTTGTAAATGTTAAAATTGTCAGGCTATAATGTATATAACAATAGGGTAGAAGCAGACTTTAGAGACAGGAACTATAATACATTAAAAAGGTACTTACATTAATAGAGTAAGATCACAAGAGCAGAACTTTTTTCCTCTGTACATGGTTATTCTTACTGTCAAATTGTTTATTGTCAATTTTAATGTTAAATTTTACTGTTCCACTTTTGTAATAGTATTACAGAATCTGGTAACTCTCTATAAAAATAATTCACCATAGATAGCTTCTGCTCTGATGTAAAAAAGAACTATGTCAGAAGCTCAGTCTTGATACATAAACAATTTAATTATGAGATTCCTGGGCATAACATTTTAACCCTTTCACGACAAATGTACGGGGTCATGATGCAAACAATGCTGTTTAATAGCTGCAATGCGATCGGTGGCTTTGCAGGATCCACGGAAGCCTCACAGGTGAGGCTGGCTGTGGATCATGGGAGGAAAGCCGTCCGCCGAAAAACAAATGGCCACCGCCAAACCGATCATCAAAGATGGCGGCGGCAAGCTAAAACAGTGCTTAGGAAGCGATCTGCAATCGCTTCCCAAGCATAATCGGTGTTGCTGACATGCCTCGATATCGGGGCATGTCAGTAACACAGCCCCTACCCCGATGGCGGCGCTGTCAGATCAATGAGTTCAGAGGGTCTATCCAGACCCTCCTGAGAACTCTTGAGAAAAATGTAACATAACTGACCATACCTGGGGACATCTTGGCTCCGGCTACCCGAAGCCTTCCCTTGCGGGATGCGGCCAGGACTGATATCGCTGATGTTGGGGGAGGAGTTCCCGCTGACATAACAGGAAAAACCTCCATTTAAAGGAGAAATTGGCGGGGAGCGGGGCGTGTCAAGACCCCCCTCCCGTGACCCGGAGGATTTGGATGCGTCGGAGAATTTCCGATAACTTCTATACCTTGGGGTTCCAAATTATATAGATATGTTTATCGAGCGGCTCGAGATAAATCAGACGCGCTGACAGGAGTGTATGTATAATAAGATCTCTGTTTATTAAGGCACATTATGGATTTGTATATATATGCTTATCACAAAGACCGGAAATAGCGCCCTATTCTAAACCAATCATTTTACATAAAATAGCAGTATGCCCATATTTATCAAATGCAAGGGAGGAGAGGGTGGGCAACAGATACTTGATGTAGCTTCCAAAATAACCTATCACCTGGTTTCAGCCGAAACCGGTTTTATCTCGAACACCGTGGTCCTGCATATTAGGGAGAACCAAAAGTGGGACAAAGTTCATCCTGTATTCCTCCACAGGTATTGACCCGGAGAACTATAGGAGCGGTGCTTCACCCAGGGAGATCTCCGGGTCAAACCCAGAGAGTTCCCAGGTATGCAACTGACAATATAATCACTGATTGTGCTCACTTTTAATTATACATCTTTGATCTGTAAAACAAAATACGTAATGAAAGCCAGTAATGACTTGCAGTTTATCAAGTTATCCATGGTTAAATGAAGTAGATTCTGACACCTCTGGCATTCAGTTAAAGGCACTCACCAGGATTTAAAATCATTACCTCACATAAAGAAGCAAACTCTTATACATAAAAAGAGAATGGACCAAGATTAAGGAAACCGATACTATAAATATGAGATCCTTGACCCCAGGCTGACTCAGTCCACTCTTGCCCTCTCCCAGAACTTAGGCTTGAGACGACTCCAGATGTATGGAAATTGTCTTGTTGAGTGTGTATATCTTGGCACCTACACCCATTTAAATATTTAACAGGATTTTAATTAGTTATTTTACGAAAAAAAAATCTTATTACAAAAACACCCCAAAACACAATTGAAAAATACGACACCTTATGCTTGAGGTAAGGCCAGTAGGCATCCCATGCCAAAGTAAGGACACTGACATTCATCACTGTTGATGATCTGTGGAGGTGGCCACAACACACAATTCAGTCTGAAAAGAATAACACATAATATACAAATAAACACAAAAAAGTTATTAAATTACAACCAAGTATGTCCTATCTCATAAGAATCCAGCGGAAAAAAAATATTTTCTACAATTCCTTTACTGCTCACCTAATTAATCTCCCAAAATTTGCACTGAAATCAAGCTCTCGGTTAAGGTTTTACCATCCATGGTTCCCATACCTGCCAAAGCAAATGCAAGTACTCATCAATGATAAGAATTACTCCTGATGCATAGGATTGATCAGATCATTATGACTGGATGACTCCCTCCGATTAGTCAGGAAGAGGAGGAAGGGCAACACTTCTGCATGGAGAAGATGGCTGTCAGTCAGCTCAGGAGAAAATCTGTACCCGACCCTACACCGCTTAAAAATGGGGATTCTAATATGGCAGCGCGTATACAGGGCCGGCGCCAGCTATAGGCAAGGGGCTGTGGGCAGCCGCCGTCATTCATCAGAAGTGCGGCCGCAGCTCGCAGTCACTTGATGGGAGGCAGACGGCTGCACTGGCAAAAGGGGAGGGGCTTGTGGGGGTAGAGCCAAGGGGCAGCAAAATTATGTTTTGTCTAGGGTGGCAAAAATCTTTGCACCAGCCCTGCGCGTATAAGATACTTGTTTGGCACCTTGGACTATTTTTACCGACCACAAACCAATCAAAAGGCTTAACTTACTGCTGCGTTCTTTTTCGCGTCCGCTGACGTACCAGGTAACGTTGCCACAATCCTGGTGATCATAGGCAGACCAGCACATCTACCCCAAGCCCCTCCCCCAAGCCTTTGACAGCTTCAGGGAAGCTGCTGCTTGGGTCTCAACGGAAGTGTGGGGAACAGCCACAACATTCCCCTGCCGATCGCTCCATGAGAGCTCTAGTGCAGTGTTAACCCCATCAATGTCACAGTTCCAGCATTTTAAGGGTTAATATACATTTTTCACAGGGCACTGCAGCTTCTGGTCTGCTGGCTTTACCGGCAATCATGTTCCAGTCTGGGACCAGGCTAAAAATTTCTTCACTCTCCACAAGAGTGTGGAGACCTGGCCCAACTCCCCTGCTGCCCGATCGCTCCATTAAGAGTGACCCGTTCAATGCTGTGATTATGTATCACTTAAGTGCAGCACTGCAGGGTTTAATATCTGTCACCACAAGCTTATGGGGACTAAATATCAGTCAATGCTGTGCTCCTATGGAGAATCAGCATTCAAAGAGTCAAAAGAGAGAAAAATAACAACACTTACCAGGAAGTCAAGGCTGCTTCCAGGTCAGCTGCGGTTCAAACTTGGCCAATAGGAGGGATCTGATGATTATGGCAGCCACTGGATGACCCTGCCCTAGAAAGAGAGAGGGGTCCTCTAAGTTAGTAATAATAATAATTAAAAACACAAATTATTAATAAAACATTTAATACATAATTATTACCTGATAACTTGGCAGCAACATTTTAGGTCACTGATTATTGATTGCTATACATATATAAGAGTACCGTTACATTCAATGAGGTTTTAAATGCCCAAACTTCTTAAAGCGATTACTCAGCTACCACTTTGAACACCACTGGACCCTCTACTTTACAATTCTTCTGGAACATCACAGCTCGAAACCACTGTTTAACCCCTTAATGACAAAGCCCGTACATATACGGGCTCAAAATGCATTGTTTTCAATGGGTTTAGGGACTGCCCATTGTCCTTAAGGGGTTAAAAGTATTTTTTTCATTGGTTCATGCACTGATATCCTCAGGACTCTGCAGGGTATTTGGATTTTAGTGCGTGATGTGCGCAACCTCCGCTACTTCCCTTCACTTCCACCTGCCCCACCAGGGGTTAATATATCAACAGAAGAAAAACGGGGCAAATAAGCACCACTGGGTAAGCTTATTTGCCCTGTGTTTCTTCTGTTGATATATTAACCCCTGGTGGGGCAGGTAGACTTTTTTCAGGATATATTAATTATGTGCATTCCTTAATTTGTGTTTTTTTATTTTTTGATTGCTGTAACAGGGGCGTAACTAGAGTATTTGGCACCTGGGGCGGATCCTGTATGTGGCACCCCCCCCACACACACACTTTAAAACTGCATAGCTGCTATCTTTATATACTGGCACAGACATTGAAGGTGGTACAGCATAACACCTATCATTATATACTGAGGCACACATTGACGGGTACAGCATTACACCTATCACTATATACTGAGGCAGACATTCACGGGGTAGAGCATAACACCTATCACTATATACTGAGGCAGACAATGACAGTGGTACAGTGTAATCCCTATCACTATACACTGAGCCAGACATTGACAATAGTGCAGCATAACCCCTATCACTGTATACTAAGCCAAACATTGATGTGGTATAGGCCTACCACTTCAGTGTCTGGCTTAGTAGGGATGCACCAAAATGAAAATTCTGGACTGAAACCAAAAATTCAGCATTTACTTGGCCAAAACCGAAAATAACCCCCCCACACCATAAAAAAAATCTCACACTTTTATTAAAAGTAAGTACCACATCAAAATTGGACAAAAAAATAAAATAGCAATATATATATATATATATATATAATTGTTAACAGCTATCGTGATTGCTAACAGCAGTCACACTCCTATCATGAGTAGCTATCATATATATATATATATATATATATATATATATATATATATATTAATATTGTTATTAATATTGTTCACATGTGAACTCAGCACTGGAGGCATAGAATCAGACATACAAATCCCGTATTTGCAGATATACAATAATAATGTACGGAAACAGCATTGCAGTTATAGATCAACTAGAAATCACATAAAAACTCAGCAATAAAAGGTATAGATAAAACCCCCTAAATTACAGGCATATATCACAGATTGCACACCCCAAAGCGGGCGTCCACATTGCCCACATAGAACCTGACCAGCACCCAAATTTCACACACACACATAGGACGTGCCATCTTTGCCCCCAAACAGCCCAGCATGAGTCTGCATTGTTCCCAAACAGCCGAGTGTACACCATCTTTGCCCCATAAACACGCTACCTGTGCCATCTTTGTCCCATAAACACCCTGCCTGTGCCATTTTTGTCCCATAAACACCCTGCCTGTGCCATTTTTGTCCCATAAACACCCTGCTTATACCATCTTTGCCTTTTTGACAAATCAACTATACACCTATGATTAACACAAACACTTTTACAGTCACTCACTAATTCACTTTCATTCACATAATCATTTATTCTTTCACACAAATTATTTACACATATTCATTGATGCATTCTCACAAATTCATTAATTCTCTCACTCATTCACACAATTCATTCACACTTTTAATCCATTCATTTTCTCTCTCATTCTGACTCTTTATTTCAATATTCTTGCTACCCTCCTTTCTCCCTATCTACCCCTTCTCACCCCCTTCTGCTCTATCTACCCCTTCTCACTCCCTTCTCCCCACTATCACCCCGTCTCACTCCCTTCTCCCTATCTACCCCCTCCTATCTACCCTTTCCCCCCTTTGAAGTTCACTTACCTTTCAGGAGTCCTGCGGTGGGGGTGCAAGGCCTCTGTCTCCCAGCTCTGCCACTGTATGGAACAGTATAGAGTGATGGGAGTTATGATGTACTTTAGAGCATAATTATATAATGAAAAAGACATTGGAAATGGTACAGCATAACACCCATCACTCTCACACATTTACGAATCCACACTTACCAATCCACACTTACCAATCCACAGATTCCACACATACCAATCCACACATACCAATCCACACATACCACACATACCAATCCACACATACCAATCTAGATTCCACACATACCAATCCACACATACCAATCCACAGATTCCACACATACCAATCCACAGATTCCACACATACCAATCCACATTTACCAATCCACACTTACCAATCCACACATACCAATCCACAGATTCCACACATACCAATCCACTCTCACTGTCACTCTCACTGAATGATTTCCTACCTTTCCTCTTTTCTTCCTATAGCAGTCAACTACTTTTCTTCCTCTTCGCTCCGCTTCTTCTGTCTTCTTCCGGGTTCAGAGGGCACGGACATCGGTGGGCGCGGCTTCAGTGTCGTGCGCCGGGATCTGACAACAAAACCAGCAGCAGTTACCGCGCGGATCGCAAGGAAGCGGTATCGGAGGTCTTTAACAGACCTCCAGCTCCCTTGAGTGATTTTAAGCCGGTTCAAGGAGGGGTCCGTCTCTGGAGGGGTGCCGGCAAGTTGGCACCCCCCTGATGAGCGGCACCTGGTGCTGACCGTCCACCCCCCCCCCGGCCCCCGCTACCGCTAGGTACGCTACTGTGCTGTAATATTTGATTTATTGTTTATATTATCCATATATTTATATATATTTATATTGTATTGTGTATTATCAATTCTTTTTTTGTCTAAATTAATTAAAGCATATATTTTTATACCTATTTTAGCGGTGTCAATTTTTCTTATATCGGGGGGGCATAAGACATATCAGGGGGGCACAGTGGCTAAAGGGACTATAACGCATATCGGGGGCACAGTGGCATCTCAGTGGCATATAGGGGGTAAAAGGCATATCAGGGGGCATGGTGGCATATCAAGGGTAAAAAGGCATATAGGAGGCTATAGGGCATATCAGGGGGCAGAGTGGCATAAAAGGGGTATAAGGCATATTGGGGCACAGTGGCATATCAGGGGACAGAGTGGCATATAGGGGGCTATAAGGCATATCAGGGGCGCACAGTGGCATATCGAGGGGTATAAGGCATATCGGGGGTATAAAAGGCATATCGGGGAACAGAGTGACATATAGGAGGTATAAGGGATATAATGGGGGCACAGGGGCATCTCTTACATATAGGAGGGTATAAGGCATATATGGGGGCAGAGTAGCATATAGGGGGGTATAAGGCATTTCTGGGGCAGAGAGGCAAGCTGGGGGTGAGATGTGCATAACTTGGGGCCAGGTTGGAAAATAAAAGAAAAGATAAACAAGAGCATTTTCATTATAGTATAGTTCCAAAAAGCTTTTCCAAGACGTTTGAGTTTTTTGTCTCTGAAATAGAGAGGGAAGGACTTGTAAACTACAATCAGAGAAACAACTAACCTTCTATCTAGTTTCAATAATCAACGATATATTACTGGAAACGCAACTTAAACACGACCGTTGCTAACGAAAACGAGGCTTGAAACGCAGCAGGCTGTTGGAAATGACGTCACAACTCACGCCGTTTTTAACGGTATAATAGGTTTTGATTGTTACCGTGGTTACAGACAATTGGTTGAATTGAGGCCGTCGCTTCGTTTCCATTCGCAGAGATAAGGTAAGAGCAAGTAGCGAGTACGTATGAAATAGTATGTACAGAATGAGACAGTAGCGGATATTGCTGGTAACTTTACTGAATAGAAATCGGCAAGGAGGGGTTTATTATTGACAACCCTCCAATCCAGCCAGTATTTCTAATAGTAGACACGGGGGAGCCTTAGGTTCTCGTATAATCTGCAATATACATAAAACCGAGTTTACGATCTCCAACTATCTACTAACGCATGTAGTATGTAATGTAATGTCCCTACATATAAACACGTCTGATAAAATAAACTGTATGGTGCCGTTATTAATACTATAAATCTCTGGTGGAGTCTATGTGGACGATCATCAGACTGCTACATCTATACTCCTAGTCAGGAAGGGAGGAGGGTTCATTGTCAAAACTCGTTTTGGCTAGTAGGCATGAAATAACAGCACTTCAAGGTGTTGTTGAACTACAGCTACAATGCTGTGAGGGCCCATGAATGGCTAACCATCAAAAGAATTGGAGCTGGGAGGGCCCATGAATGGCTAACCATCAAAAGACTAGGGAGCTAGTTTTACCTATTCAGCCCATCTGCTGTTTGGTAAGCCCTAATAGGCAGCAAGGTTTACCTCCCAGTGGCAATTACTGGTAATGCACTGTAATTCTTATAGGATTACTTTGTAGTTTTCAACCTGCCTATGACTGTGTAAACATTAAACCACTAATGTGCACCATAGTGTATAATGTGAAAATCATTCTGGTTATCTATAGGAACTTCATAAGCAGTGGTCTGTGAAAGATCATTTTTTTAAATTTATTACAGTAACCTCTTGATGTCAAGACATTTCGTAACATTTCCAACTGCACAACAAATAGAGAAATTTTGTTTTGGGAATTTGGCAAAAACTCCCCTTACAATTTTATTTCCCTACTACCTTCCATATAAAGGGACAGGCACCTCTCAGTTGCTGTGTTTGGACTAACCCACCTTTAATGTCAATTTACCTTGCTGTTGACAAGTATTACACAAATAACTAAAATAGATTATATTAATATGAAATATATCTTGCCCAGTCTTATGTAAACACTGTTATGGGTTGATCATGATCATGAAGTATATTATCATTGGTTGGGTTTTAATGACAATATGTACTCCAGTATTATGATGACATACTTTATGTAAATGTCTATGACGATATGAATAATAATTTGAATTTGTATAATACCAAAGGTTTTATTAATATTTCTAAAAAAACTTATCTTGGAGAGTAATAGATGGCACAGTTTCACAGTGGCGACTCTAGAAACATAAGATACCACAGTCAAAACTGGGGGGGCATTAATAATTTCCACCATTAAATCATACCACTGAAAACACACACACACAAACATATATACGGTATATATTTATTGCCAAAAGTAATGTGTTATGGAATGATACTTTTGTTACAACATAATACTTGATCATTCAACATGGGAAGCCTGAAGCCACAATTTAGTGCGACTAATCCTTGAAATTAATATTATAGAGTAAATAACACAATACCTTAACTTTTCCACTAAATGATTTCAGGGCCTTGAAAGTTTTGTTCCCTTAACCCCTTCAGGACCGGGATTTTGATACTAAGGTGTCGCTAAAGGACCGGAGCCGTTTTTGTGTTTTTGCTATGTCTTTCTTCAACTGTAATTTCTCTCTTATCAATTAGTGCACCCACACAAATCATATATAACGCATTTTTTTACATATTTGTATAAATACAAATTTTACACGCATTGAACCAATGGGAAAAAATTATCCAAAATATATTCATTAACTTGTCCTGATTTGGAAACCACCCAATATGGCCAGGATTTTCATCTATTTTGACCAGTATAGGGCAAATATTGCAAGGCATGCATCACGTTTTTAAAATGTAATTTTTTTCAAATTTGGCATGGTAGTCTAATAACTGCAATAGTTGCCCCAGATACTGATTATCCCCCCAAATTATATGTTTATGAACAGTAGATAAGTCAAAGTGTACAACTAGAGTCATTTTGACACTTTTCAAACAGGAATTTTATCGCCAATTGCTGCCAAAAGTTTTTTTGCATATGTTGCAATGTTGCTTTAGATTTCATATTATATTTTGTATAGAATATGTGCAACTGCAGAAAAAAACACCAAATTGTGTTCACCAACATCCCCCGGTTCCAACAAGGCCTCACATGCATGGTTCATGCGTTTTTTGAGGAAACTATGAGGGCAAAACTCGAACATGCGCACTTTAGTTTCAAATTTGGAATTTTCAGAAATTTACTGGGCCCCCCACTGTAAATTACCCCATACAAGTATATATTTATGAACAGTAGACAAGTCAAGGTGTTCAACTAGGGTAGTTTTGACAGTTTTCAGCCAGCCATTTCTTCACTGATGTCTGCCAAACTTCACAGGGAAATTATTTTATTGCTTTTTTAACACATCAATTTCAATGTTGCACTGAATTTCTTGCCCATCATAAGTGCAACAGTGGAAGAAAACACCACATTTTGTTCACCAACATCCCCCCGGTACCAACATCCCCCGGTTCCAACAAGGCCTCACATGCATGGTTCATGCATTTTTTGAGGAAGCTACGACTGCAAAACTGGAACGTGCGCATTTAAATTTTTTAAGTATTTTTTTTTATCAGATTACTTGTAAGTGACAGGTTTAGGCCGCTGACATCAATCAGGGAGACCGATCAATAATCAGCGACTTAAAATGTCACCGATGTCAGGTAATAATTATGTTTTTTTTTAAATTTATTAATAATTTGTGTTTTTTCATAATTACCCTAGATGACCCCTCTCTCTCTTTGTAGGGCAGGGTCATCCATGGGCTGCCATAATGATCCGATCACTCCTATTGGCCAAGAGCAGGCCCGGACTGGCCATCGGGCACACCGGGCATTTGCCCGGTGGGCCAGGCCACGGCAGGGCCAGATTGACTTAGGGGCTGATGGAGCTGCAGCTCCAGGCCCCTACCTTAAAATAGGCCCAGTCAGGACCGGACTGACTGGGCCTATGCGGCCTCTACGGCCGCATTAACGCAGGGCATAAGGCGCACCTGCCCCTTAAGCCTGCTGCGACCGGGTCCGCCACTCTAAGGAGCCAGGAAGCCCCCACCAGGGCCGGCCTTACGGGTGTGCGGCCGCACAGGATTTAAATTAAAACATCGGGGGTTTTTGGGTTGGTTTTTTTTTTTTTTTTTTTTTTTTTTTTTACTTTATTTAACATCCTCCATGTTAAATAAAGTTTTTGTGGCGGACCCGGTCGCAGTTGGAGTGATCAGGCAGCGGGGGGGGGGTTGTGTCAGGTCCCCATACTTGTGTGGGGATCCAATCAACACACCACCCCCTTCCCTGACGCTGCAATCGCGGTTTCAGCCTACAGAATCACTCCGTGGGAGTGATCGCAGGCTTGGGGGCGGGCTTAGAGTGGCTGTGCTGGTCTGCCCAGTCTCCTGGGCAGACAGCAGCAGCGCCCCCGCGATCACCACGATTGTGGTGGTGTCCCGGTCCTGAAGGGGTTAAGTGACTACAAATTCAGGAGGGCGTTTTATCTCTGCATAAGTAAAAATGAAATAATTCCTATTGTAAGTTAAGTGCCAGGAAACAGATGACCAAACACACACACCAGGACAGGCTCTGCCACACCTTCACCCAAACACACACACCAGGACAGGCTCTGCCACACCTTCACCCAAACACACACAACAGGACAGGCTCTGCCACACCTTCACCCAAACACACACACACCAGGAAAGGCTCTGCCACACCGACACCCAAACACACAGACCAAGACAGGCTCTGCCACACCGACACCCAACCACACAGACCAGGACAGGCTCTGCCACACCGACACACACACACACACCAGGACAGGTTCTGCCACACCGACACACACACACCAGGACAGACTCTGCCACACTGACACCCAAACATACACAGGACAGGCTCTGCCACACTGACACCCGAACACACACACTAGGACAGGCTATGCCACACCGACACCCAGACACACACACCAGGACAGGCTCTGACACACCAACATCTGAACACACACCCACCAGGACAGGCTCTGCCACACCGACACCCAATCACACACAGGACAGGCTCTGCCAAAAAAACACCTAGAAACACACACCAGGACAGGCTCTGCCACACCAACACCCATACACACATCAGGGCAGGCTCTGCTACACTGATAACCAAAAACACACAAACAGCAGGGCACAATCTACGACACAGACATCTACATCAGGATGGATTTTCCACACTGGGTTGTCGTAGTGTTTTTGCCCCATGTGTATTGATGCCTCAGTCAGCACCCTTTTAGTATTGATTAATGTGGTGCCTTCACATGGGCGTAGGAACCCCCTAAAAATCTGGAGGGGACTGCATTTTCCCTCATCAGATCCCCACTTTCTCCCCATCTCTCACTATCTACCCCCTCTCCCCCTTCTCACACTATATACCCCCTCTCCCCCTTCTCACACTATATACCCCCTCTCCCCCCTCTCCCCCCTCTCACACTTTCTTACTATCTACCCCCGCCCTACCCTCCCTTCTCACACTAGCTACCCTCTCCCTATCGCCCCCCTTCTCACTAGCTACCCTCTCCCTATCGCCCCCTTCTCACTAGCTACCCTCTCCCTATCGCCCCCTTCTCACTAGCTACCCTCTCCATACCGCCCCCTTCACACTAGCTACACTCTCCCTACCCCCCTCTCACCAGCTACCTTCTCACTACCCCCTTCTCACTAGCTACCCTCTCACTACCCCCCTTCTCACAAGCTACCCTTTCCCTACCCCCCCTTCTCACTGTCTACCCCAGGGGTGTCCAAGTTTTTTCTGCAGTGGACCACTTCATCAGAACTGTATACGTGCGCGGGCCGCACTCATTTTTCACTGTGAGAAAATATGGCCTTTAATAAAATATGCAGATTAAAATAAAGTAAATGACACAAAACCTTTACTTTTCCTCTCACTGATTTCTGGGCCTAGAACGTTTTGTGACTACAAATTCAGGACTCAGGATAATTAAAAATGAAATAGTTCTATTTATTCTAGGGATGCACCAAAATGAAAATTCTGGACCAAAACATTCACGGTTCACTTAGCCAAAACTGAAAATGACCCCCCACCTTTAAAAATAATAATAAAAACTCAAATTTTTTATAAAAGTAGGTAACACACCACAATTGGACAAAAAAAATAGCAATATGACTTGGCATGATAGGAGTGTGATTGCTGTTAGCAATCACACTCCTATCATACCCAGGCAGCCAGTACATGCTGGTACAGGGTGGCTGTAAGTGATGTGCAGACCCCATATTGCTGGCAGCATCAATACACAAGGGGGCAGCTAGCTAGGTTTCAGCATGAAAAGAAAAGAGTGATACTCAGCGCTTAAAATGCCAGATATCTGGTGTAATAACACAACTTAAACAAGTATAATACCTTGGTGCTGCAGGTTTCAGCATGTACTGCTGACTTGGCATGATAGGAGTGTGATTGCTAACAGCAATCACAGTCCCATCATGCCTAGGTTCCAGCACTTACACATCCAACCAGTAAATGCTGGAACCTAGGCATGTTAGCAATCACACTCCTATCATGTCAAGTCAGCCAGTACATGCTGGTACTGGGTGGCTGTAAGTGATGTGCAGACCCCATACTGCTGGCAGCATCAATACACAAGTGGGGCAGCTAGCTAGGTTTCAGCATGTACTGGCTGACTTGGCATGATAGGAGTGTGATTGCTAACAGCAATCACAGTCCCATCATGCCTAGGTTCCAGCACATACACATCCATGCTATCACACACACACTCATTCATTCATATACTCATTCATTCACAGATTCATTCCCTCAATCACGCATACTCATTCAAACACCCTTCCCACCCCCTTACCTGCACCGCAGCTCCTTGATGCCGCTCACAGACTCCAGCAGGGGGCGCGGCCTCCCTCTGCGTTCTCTGGTACTGCACTGAGGAAGCAGGATGTGATGCGATGTCACGTGAACTCTGCTGGGTTCCGCTTCCTTGTGCAGTACAGCAGGGCTCTTGTTGTAGCAGGGCTCGAGGTGCGGAACACGTAAGATCGGCTGCCCTGGCTGCAGGTCTTACGCGGGCCGCACCTCGAGGTCTTGCGGGCCGCATTTGCGGCATTTCTATTGGGGGGGTTCCTACGGCCCTGGGGGGGATTTCTTCATAATCGGTCCCCCCCCGCATCAGTTACTGGGGGGGATCTGTCCCCCCCCCCGGTTCCTACGCCCATGTGCCCTCACACCCTTGTATGATCGCTTCCAGCCACCACTATTTGTATTAATGCCCCCAGCAAGCCCCTTTATTATTGATTTATGTGATGGCCCCATCACATATACGCATTAGAAGTACATTTTTAACTACATAATCAGTACTTCTCTTTGAAGTAAAGACTACGATTGAACTATGATTTGAAAATAACAGCTGAACTGGCAGTTTCTTTAATATAGGGCTGAAACTAATGATTATTTTAATTAGATCGATTAGTTGGCCGATTATTTTTTCGATAAATCGGATTAAAAAAAATCAAATTTTTTTCATTTAAAATAATGTAATAAAAAACTTATAATTTACACTTTCATCTCTTTATCACAATGGCATTTCCCTATTCACCTTCTTATTTTACTGACATAATAATAAAAGCTACAAGAACCCAAACATAGTGTTTGTCAAACTAGGTTTTAATACAAAGTTATTAGTAAATATTAATTTATATGTTAACTATTTTTCATATTTAATAAAAACTATGAGAAAAAAGCATTGTTTATATTTTCTTTTATTTACCAAACTGCCCCCAGTTATGCACATCTGACCCCCAGCTTGCCACTCTGCTCCCAGATATGCCTTATACCTCCTATATGCCAGAGATTCCACTGTGCCCCCTGATATGCAACTGAGCCCCCTGATATACCTTTTACCCCCAGATATGCCTTATGCCCCCTGATATGCCTAATATCGATATGCCTTATACCCCCTATATGCCTCTGTGCCCCCGATATGCCTTATAACTTCCAATATGCCAATCGCCCCCATTTATGCCTTATACCTCCCTATATGCCACTGTGGAACCTGATATGCCGCCCTGCACCACCCTGAAATTCATTATACTCCCTGATTCACCACTCCCTCCCCCAGATATGCCACTCAGAAATTCGTTATACCCCCCATACACCGCTCTACCTCCCCCTATACACCACTCTGCCTCCCTGAAATTCATTACACACCCATACACCACTCTGCTACCCTGAAATTCATTATACCCCCATACACCACTAAAACTCACCCATACACCACTCTGCCCCCCCTCCCCATATACCACTCTGCCTCCTTCCCCTCTCCCATACACCACTCTGCCTCCTCCCCCCTCCTATACACCGCTCTGCCTCCCCCCCTCCCCATACACCACCCTGCCTCTCTCCCGACTCCCTGGTGTTTTGTGAACCTCCGTTGCTGACAGGCACTGTGACAGAATGACCTGTCATACAGGAGTCCAAGGTACTCAGAGATGGCTCCAGCCTGGCTGCCAAACAGGCAGGAACTCTATTGTGTTAATTAATCCCATCGATAGGATTGCTTCCTGGGGATTAAAGGTTGGGTTGAATTCATGTATCTGTTAATTTATGTTAATGAAGTTCTGTGGCTATATGAGTCTATGTTTTACAATAATAAACTGTTCATTCCTGCTGTACTCAATTCAAGGTAGTTGTGTCTACTTATTGGGTACACATAGCAGGGTTCCAAGGTGCGCATGCTGGCTGGTGCTGGAAGTTATTCCGGGGGCAACAGGATGGTACTGGGTGATCTCTGGGAGTTACTACAGCTCTCTTGGTGAACCCGTTACAGGCACTTTCACTGCAGCTTCATAGAAGCCTCAGCGGAAGTGAAGGGGAGTAACGGAGGCTGTCTGTGCGCATTGTGCAGACCCCCACCAGCTGACAGAGAGGATGATCCTCTACAAGAGACTTTGATTCTCTGTCAGCCAGTGGGGGTCTGCACGATGCGCACAGACGGCCTCCGTTACTCCCCTTCACTTCCGCTGGGGCTTCTACATTATGTGATACTGGCCTTGCATCGGAGGAGCCCCAGCGGAAGTGGAGGGGAGAGACGGAAGTTGTTTGTGTGCATCGCACGGACACCCACCGGTTGACAGTGAGGGGAATCCAGGTCCCCTGCAGCGTTGCGGGGGATCTGGATTCTAGTGTTATAAACCGATCTCTGTTTGAGGTCGGATTATATAAGGAGAGGAGTTTTTCAGAGCATTTGCTCTGAAAAAAAACCTCTTTTTATAATCGATAAAATCGATTCGACTAAGCGTTATCAACTATTTTCATTATCGATTTATCTATTTTATCGATTAGTTGTTGCAGCCCTACTTTAATATTAGACCCAGCTGCCGATAGCAGGTATAGATCAACTCATTAACACACAAGCCCAGCATTGCATGTATAGATCAATTGAAATTCACTTGTGAACTCAGCACTGAAGGTATAGATCAAATAAACAGAATCAGACATACAAATCCTGTATTTGCAGGTATACAATAGTAATGTATGGAAACATAGCAGGTATAGATCAACTGGAAACCACATGTAAATTCAGCACTGAGGGTATAGATCAAAAACATGGAAACAGCAGTGTAGGTATTGATGAACTGAATAAGACATACAAACCCTGTATTTGCAGGTATACATAAATAATGTATGGAAACATAGCATATAGATATGGATTTACAGAATAACACAAAAACCCAGCTTTGCAGGTATAGATCAATTGGTATTCACATAAAAACATGGCATTAAAGGTTAAAAAAAAACCCTAAATTACAGACATAGATCACAGGTTGCACACCAAAAAGGCCAACCCTGTCGTCCATACAGCCCACATAGAACCTGACCAGCACCCAGATAACACACATAGGATTTGTCTTTGCAAATGCTCTGAAAAATACTCCTCGTCTTCTAATCAGACCTCAAATAGAGGTCTGACTATGAGACTAAGATCCAGATCCCCCGCAGCGCTGCAGGGGACCTGGATCTTCCTGTCTGGTAACCTCAGCTGCCGCCGGCACTTCCACCGGGGCTTCTATCACCGAGCACCGGCCAAAGCGTGGGCACCAGCGAAGGTTGTCTACGTGCATCGCACATACCTTCCCCGGCTGCCAGAGAGGAGAATTCCCTGCAACGCTGTGGGGAATTGTCTTCTCTGGTAGCCGTCGAACGTCCACTCGATAGACGCAGCCAACCCCCGCTACTGCTGGCGCTTCTGCCGGGGCTTCTATGACTGAGCACTGGCGTCACATGACCTTCCGGTGCTTTGTCACAGAAGCCCCGGTGGAACTAATGCCGGCCTCCACCCGCTGCCCCCACCAGACGCCAGGAGCGAGAAGCACTGGTAAGTCGGGGGGGGGAGTGTTATATGGGGGGCATAAGGCTTTTCTGGAGGCAGAGTGCCCCATGATATACCTTTTAACCCCCTTTATGCCACTCTGCCTCCAGAAATGCTTGTTAACCCCCTATATGCCACTCTGCCTCCAGAAATTCCTTATACCCCCTATATGCCACTCTGTCCCATGATATGCCTTTTAACCCCTATATGCCAGAGTAGCATATAGGGGTATAAGGCATTTCTGGAGGCAGAGTGGCATATAAGGGGTATAAGGCATTTCTGAAGGCAGAGTGGCATATAGGTGGTTAAAAGGCATATCATGGGGCAGAGTGATATATAGGAGGGTATAAGGCATTTCTGGGTGCAGATGTGCATAACTGGGGGGGCAGGCTGGCAAATAAAAGGAAATAAAAACAAAAAAAAAATATTTTTCCTCAATCATAGCTTTTATTAAATGAATTAATATTTGCTAGTAAAACTTCCTGTAGGGTCGTCTTATATTCAGGCTTTTCCTTTTTTTCCTAATTTAAGAATCAGATTTTGGGGGGTCTTTAAGTTCTGCGGCGGGAGCACGAGGCTTCTGCCTTCCTGCTCTGCCGTGGTGCATTCTCCTCTGTGACGGAGGTAGAGGCCTTGCGGAGGATAATGAGGGGTGCCGAGCGGTTGCTAGGAATAACCTGGGGGGGGGCAATTGCCCCCCTGTAGCAACACCACTGCAGTTTGGTAAGAATAAGTATACTTTCATAAAAAAAAAAAAAATTGCATTCTATTTGGGGTGGGTGGTTGGAAATTTGTTTCACATGGTCCTTCCGCCACATGGTTTTTATTATTGTCATTATTATTAATGCAACCTATATTATGTGACTATTAAACACCTACTTTGTAGCATGTAGAAGTTAGCTGCAAAACAAGCACATTGTCTCTGAAATAAATTATTGGTGACCCCATCTTGTGTTATCTTTACATTTAGGCTTGTTTACTGACCAGCATTATTCATATTTGTTGCACTGAACCTGAATGATTAATAAATAAGACACAATGCAGCTTCCCTTTTGGGGTGGTTTTAGGTTGATTTTAATTTATTATGTGTTAATTCATACTCTCTATCAGTAAATCACTGTGTTTCAATTGAGATTTAGTGCTAACACATGCATTGTCTTGTATACAGCACAAAACATGTTGCCCAGAGTTGGAGTGAGAAGTTCAGCATTAGCCCGAGCTCAGGCTCAGCTGTCTGGAAAAAGAGTTCCTATCAAATCCAAAGATGCTATAGATGAACATCAGGTACAGTTCATATTTTTGTATAAAACTATAGTTGACAATTACTACTACCCTTCACTTAAAGTGAAGAGCGCTATGAATGGACATCTGCTGTATGGCCTGCCCAATGTGTCTGAGAATCATGTGTGCAAGAAAACTGAGGCTGTCAGATGGTGTTATGTATGGATTAGGGGTGGCTGCTGGATATAGTTCTGTGGAAAGAGTAGAGGCGTCTGCCAGATAGTGTTTGCTGGAGAGGTGTGTGCAGAGAGGAGAGGGGCGAAATTGTAGGGAGGCTGCTGTTTATTGTTATTGTTTAGGGCTGCTAGTGGGTAGACTGCAATACTGTATTGTGTGGAAGGGGAATGAGCTGCTTGATATTATTATGTGCGGGAGAAATAATCCAAAAAGGAGAAAAGAGAGCTAGATGGATGAAGGTTAGAGAGAAGAAATAGGGAGTCAGCGAGTGAAAATAGAAAAGGGTAGATGAGAGATAAATGGAGCAAGAAAGGGAGGAGATAAAACAATTAGTGGAAAAGAGTGAGAAAAAAAGAGCACATTATTTTAATGGCATTGTGACAAATTGTTTACTAATGAAGATGATTTAGAACTGTGGCTACTTTCTCTAGAAGTGGGTGTCCCAGCCAAGATGACTCCATACACACAATATAGAATGCTTACTGAGGTAAAACAAAAACCCCTAGAGTAACATCTGAAGGCCTGAATGAATAGTTATTATTTCTGTTCATGAGTCTACCATATGCAAAACATCGAGTAGCTATGGAGTCTGTGGCAGGACGCCACGGAGGGAGCCGCTGCTCTCCAATTTAGCAAATTTTGCCGTTTACCTGAAGTTTGCCAAAGACCACCCTGATGAAACTGAGGCTGAATTGAAGAACAAGCACCACTACGTATGGTGTAAAAAGGGCATGGCATACACACGTTAAAGCGCCATCCAAATGGTGGGGGGAGCATCATGATCGAAGAAAATCTACTACAGAATGATTTTAAAAAAATTTCCTTTTGGAGTGGCCCAGGCCTTAAGCCAGTATACATGCTGTGGAATGACATTAGACATTCTAGTAATATGACTGATTTTAAGCAGTTCTGTAAGACAGAATGACCTACATTTTAGTGCAAGCCCGAGGAAATGTTAGCTGTTTGCTTGATGCTGATATCAGATATGTACATGCTCTCCAAAGACGTTGTTACCTTGTTGCTTTTTCCTAAGCTGTGAATAAACAACGAAATATATTTTTAACTTCAGACAGAATAGAATGACAGTTTTACAAACTTGTGCGAAATAGAAATGTGACTGTAAGTGCTCCTGGAGATCAGGGTCAATATGTAGTCTCCTCTTGACAAAATCTCCAGACTTGAAAGTCTCCATTCTGAAGTTTCTGTAAGGAGCAAACTTATTGATCAGTCTGAGGTCCACTATTTAATGCAGTTTGCTTTGAGCACAATAAAAATGTCAGAATTTCCCTGATTGAAAGGCGACACAGGCTTTTTACCTTTTTTGCTAAAGTGTAAAAAAAAAAACACTTGTGGGCTCCTTGTGGGATGCTTGTTCCATAATTCTGGAGGACAACTGTTTAGCTCCAGTTGATGGCCCCAGGAAATTAAATTACATGTCTGAAATGGCCCCATCCAATCCTGCTTGTAAACTTTGGGCCCGTGCTGAGAGAAGTTATTTCTAAACCTGGCTTCTCTTAAATCTCATAAATCTCAGCTTGTTGCCTGTATAAAAGACACCTGTCCACAGAAGCAATCAATCAGGTTCCAAACTCTTCACCATGGCCAAGACCAAAGAGCTGTCAACAGGATGTCAGGGACAAAATTGTAGACCTACACAAGGCTGGAATGGGCTACAAGATCATTGCCAAGCAGCTTGGTGAGAAAGTAACAACAGTTACGGAAGAAACACAAAATAACTGTCAATCTCCTTCATTCTGGGGCTCCATGCAAGATCTCACCTAGCGGAGTTTCAATGATCATGAAAACGGTGAGGAATCATCCCAAAACTACACGGGAGGATCTTGTCAATGATCTCAAGACAGATGGGACCATAGTCACCGTGAAAATAATTGGTTACACACCACGCCGTGAAGGACTGAAATCCTGCAGTGCCCGCAAGGTCCCCGTGCTCAAGAAAGCGTATGTTCAGGCCAATCTGAAGTTTGCCAATGAACATCTCAATGATTCAGAGGAGAACTCGGTGAAAGTGTTGTGGTCAGATGAGACCAAAATCGAGCTATTTGGCATCAACTCAACTCGCCGTGTTTGGAGGAAGAATGCTGCCTATGACCCCAAGAACACCATCCCCACCGTCAAACATGGAGGTGGAAACATTATGCTTTGGGGGTGTTTTTCTGCTAAGGGGACATGACAAATTCACTGCATCAAAGGGACGATGGATGGGGCCATGTACTGTCATTTCTTGGGTGAGAAACTCCTTCCTTCAGCCAGGGCATTGAAAATGGGTCTTGGATGGGTCTCCAGACCTTAATCCCATAGAAAATCTGTGGAGGGAGCTGAAGGTTCGAGTTGTCAAATGTCAGCCTCGAAACATGAATCACTTGGAGAGGATCTGCAAAGAGTGGGACAAAATCCCTTCTGAGATGTGTGCAAACCTGGTGGCCAACTACAAGAAACGTCTGACCTCTGTGATTGCCAACAAAGGTTTTGCCACCAAGTACTAAGTCATGTTTTGCAAAGGGGTTAAATACTTATTTCACTGACTAAAATGCAAATCAATTTATAACTTATTTGAAATGTGTTATTCTGGATTTTTTTTTGTTATTCTGTCTCTCACTGTTGAAATATGTTCAAATTATAGACTGATCATGCCTTTGTAGCTACTAGGAATGACTTGGAATGCTGCCGGTGGTGTTTCTTTTTTTTCTGGGTCTTTGCGTGTGTTTGCGTGTGTGTGTAGTATAATAATAATAATAATAAAAAAAAGAATGCATGTCATTCTGCACTTGTACTGGGATCTTATAACTTATTGCTGGTCTGTAGATATGGGCTATTGTTAAATGTAGTAAGATTCATAAGGAGCCACAAGTCATGCTTTTTAACAAGTTCTGTGTTAAAGATGCTATTGTAATTTTATAAGCCATATCTCTTTCATACACCTTTGTGTTATAACAGGCATACATGAATAACCTCAACAAGAAAAAAACTGCATTGAAAGGTGTACAGTCATCATTTGATGACCTAAGTGACATTTCAGCTAGTGAACAGGAGACTGAAAGAGACAAGCAAAATAAAACCCCTGCCAAGGCTGAAGAGAGACCTAGCAGGTTCTTGAAGAAAAAGCAAATGCTCATCAAAGAAGAATCAGGTGATTCAAACAGCAATGAAATCACACAAGACAAAAGGCCACTGCCTACCCATGCACACACTACCCATCCAAGGAAGCCAGACAGTGCTGCTCTGAGGAGGTTGGAAGAAATCGAGAACAGACACAAACTAAGGTATCATGGAGTGTTGTGATATGTACTCATTTTCAGTTTTGATCTCCAACATTACCAATGTAGTTTTTTTATTTCATGCTCTCCGTATATTTACTTATTTTTTCACAGGAAGCCACAGGCAGAAATCTCAGAGAATGACTCTGACATGTGGACCTCAGATGAAAGGCCATTTTCTACTAGATCAAGTAGTGACTTTAGTCCTAGAGGAAAAAGATTTATGAAGAAAATAATTTATACCAAGGAGCAGGGGCCTGGCATACCCAGAGGAGGACCAGTGGAGATATCAGATGATGTGGACAAGCTGAGGAACATCCCAGTGAGTTGTTTTGTGTTATTTCTTTTTTCCTATAGTGTATGTGGTTAGCATAACAAATATATAAAAGAGCTTTTATAGGCTCTTGTTGTCCTTTAGATTCCAGCAGTAGTTAATATAGAGGGGCTTTATATTCATGTGGAGAGTTGTGGTAATTTGTTTTATATTTTAAAAACTAAATGTTGATGTTATCATTATGAGGAGATGGATCAATTGAAGTTTATTAGAATCTGTATTTTGGATATGTTCCAAGAACCCATATGTGTTTTCCCTTTGTGTCTATGTAATTAAGGCTCCTTTCTGTGCTTGGTTCTGATTTTAGGCACACAGGAACTGAAATGTTTGATGCTATGACTTTAAGTTGGGACTAGAATAAGCTAATTTAGGTAAATTAGCTAGTAAATTTTACAATAAAATTTGTGTTTTCGCTATTCTATTCAACAAATATGCAACACCAAATGGAAACATAGATGTACAGAACTTGGCGGCAGATAAGAAACATTCTGTCCATCTAGCCAATTTTTCCTGACTGTAAAGACTTTGACCTTAATCAGTCCAGTCTTATCTTAATTTAAGATAGCTGTGTGCCCATCCAATGCATGTTGAAATCCACCTACTGTATTATCCACTACCACTTTTGCTGGGAGGATGTTCCGTTAATCTACCACCCTCTTGATGAAGTAAAAGTTCCTTACATTACATCTAAGCCTCTAACCCTGTAGTTTTAGGTCATGAACATTCTCACATTTCTCCTCCTTTTGAAATACACTTCTCTGTACTGTTAAATCCCTTTACACAGGGCGTACCATTGTTTCCTGCTGTCACTTACAATTGAGAACGCAGGGCGTAATAGTATGTTACTCTAGCAATGTGCTCGATTGCTGATCGCAGTCTGTATGGCTGATTCTGGCAGCCTAAGATGCCTGGCAGATCGTTTTGCATTTTGACAAGTGCTTAAAAAAACAAAGAAGAAAAAAATATATTTAGTAAGTTTGTTAGTTTAGTAAGTTAAGTGGTGTTGGCTTTTTGGGAAAGTGTGTGATTTTATTTATTAAGATTATTTAGTTGGCGGGTGATTACATCAGTGGCACATGCATGCCAAAGGAAGACCATCAGAATTACAAACTTGATAACATTCACCCCCTTGCCAATTATTTTCGAATCAAATTTACTTCAAATTTTAATCCCTCCCACCCCATGGATAAGTCTGTGATAAAAATTCCAAGCTTGAAATTTGTTCCAATTTAGAAATTTAGTCCCATAATCATGAGAAACCTATGCATGCGGGGCATTGCTGACTTTAGGGAATGTTACTGAATGTGAATTGTGAAGACATTTTTTGTACTTGCACATAAACAGTCAGCCAAACTAGTGAAAGTTTTCTGAACATTGTTAGTATTTTACCAAAACCTTTATTTTTTTTATTATTTTTTTTAAAGATATAAATATAAATGGACAAGGACCCAGTCCATCTGTAAAGATTAAAAGTTTGGGAAATGAAAATGTGTATGTTCCAGTTTAGCTCTCTTTTTATCTCATCTTTCCATTTCTTTTTATCTCTCCTCCCATCTCTCTTTATCTCTCCTCCCATCTCATGCCTTTATCTCTCCCTTTTCTCATTAACCCCCTTTACTCATCTATTCCTTTTCTCTTTATCTCTCCATTCTTCCTCTCCTCTATCTCCTTTGACTTTATCTATCCCCTTTGTCCACATCTCCCCTCCTCCTTATCTCTCCCCTTACTCATTATCTTGCCATTCCTTGTTTTCTCTGCAACTTTTCCCCATGTCTAATTCTCATTCTCTCCTTTCTTCCCAGTTGTTTTCTCATTATCTCCCCCCTTCTCTCCATTGTCTTACTATCCCCCTTCTCACTAAATATATATCTCCCCCATTGCTTAGCTTGCTGAGATCCTTTGGTGAGGGCGCAAGGCCTCTGTCTCACTGCTCCGTCGCTGTGTAGGTGGCGTCTCTGCTGAGCCAGGGTTGGTTTCAGAGTCTGACCTCGAAGGACATATACACTAACACACATGCATCCACTTGCACTAATGCACGCACACAGACACTCACAAAAACACAACTAGGCACTCAGCACTAACACACATGCTAACAATACACAGACACCCACACAAACATACCCAGATACTCATCCAGACACACACACACACACACACATTAACATACCCAAACGTGTTCATACATTCCCACACAGACACTAACATACATACCCAGACAGGCAGACACACACTAACACACCCAGGCAGACACTAACATACATACGTACATACATACCCAGACAGGCAGACACACACACTAACATGCATACCCAGGCCGACAGACAGACACACATACACGCAGCTCACTTGCCTCAGCCTGTCTCTGGTGCAGCTTGCCCTGCGCACTGCCACGCTTTACCTGTCTCCCCCTCCCTCCTCAGTTCATCTCGGAGGGAGCAATGTCCCCATTGCACCGGATCTGCCAATGTGCTGAGCACCGGCATATGACGTCATGCCAGCGTTGGCAGATTTACAAAGGAGCGGTGAGGGCTGGTTGAAGGGAGATCTGTGATATACCCAACCGACCCTGCTCCTCCAGCACATCTGCGTGTGGGCGCCTCTAATGCAGCGGATTGGACTACCCATCCAGTCCACTACAGGCCCTGCTCCCATCTCTCTCCTTTCACCAAGTGATATCTATTGAGATCCCTTAGTCTTTCCTGGATAATTTTTATCCTTCAAACTATTAACTATTTTGTGGCCCTCCTAAACTCTTCAGTATTTTAAAAACTTATATGAAAACGTCAGTACTTTTTCAGAGAGTGGCTAAATAAACATGGACACGTCTGAAGTATTAACCTTTTTATAATGTAAGCAAAAGGATAAAAAAAAATTGATCCTTGAAATGCGTTCTATGTTGTCTTCTACTATAAAAGTCTGTATATTTTACATATCTATATATGTATGTACATTTTAGAAAACACCAAGATCACCATCACCCCCTAGCAAAGGATATCCACGCAGAAGCCTGCAACTCTCACCACCAAGTCATGGCTCACCCAAGTCCCTTGACGATCTGTTTCTCAGAACAGAAGATGTGAGCAGTGCAAGTTCCAATGGTTAGTTTTGTTGTTGCTTTCAGTTCATTCTAATCCATGCATGCTAATAAGTGTGGAAAGTGACCTTTTAGAAGAGGAGGGTTCTAAAAGCAACCCACTGCTCATTTGACAGCAGAGGTTTGTAACTTAAGATAAAAATAAATATATAATATTAAGAGTTGTTCTTTAGACTGCCTTGCATGTTGCGTTAAAATTATGTTTTCTTTAATTGTACTTCCCTAAGATCCTAAAATCCAGTGTATAGCATTTGCACCATATTTTCAGCCACACCTGAGTGTGTTCTTTTACCTGCTGCACTGATTTAATATCCTTGCGACGCAGTACTGCAGTAGCTTACCGTTGAGGACTCAGGATGTAATAGCATCAGCTGCTTATGATATAATGTACGGCAGAGCTAGAGGGAGACTGGAGAACAGTATAGTGTTAAGCAGAAGCACCTATAAAACTTTTTTATGTATATTAAAATATTTCATACGGTGATCACATCAGTAGTATTTATACTTCTGATTTGTGTAAGAATTAGTGTTACTGAGTGTAAAATTTGAGTTTAGTTAGGGTTTTATAGTTAGTAAGTTGTGTGAGTAAGTTGGAAGCCGTTAAGTAAATAAGTAAAGTTTTGTTTACTTACTCTAGTAAAAAGTATTTTAGTACTACTGTAGTAACTGAGGAACATTTTTTTGGATGGCTGATTAGAAGCTTGCGCAATTACATGGGTGGCTTGCCCAAGGAAAATAATCATGAGAATGACGGACTTGATAACATTCACCCACTTGTTAAGTTTTTACAAATCAAATGTGTTCAAATTTTATACGCACCCCCCCTCCAAAAAATGTTTGTGTTTCTAAGACTGACAAAATTACAAGTTTGAAATAAGAAATGTGCATGTTTTGATTCAGCATTGCAAACTTATGCAATTCTGAAACTTGGGGATATAACCTAATGCAAATTGTGAGGATTTTTTTGTACGTGCACATATATAGTCAGAACAATTGTGAAATTGCAAACTACTACCAAATATGGAAGAAGTTAGTATGGAAATGGCTGCGTAAAACATGCGAATGTAGGCCCAATAAATCCATTGCTTATATTTGAAAAATAAGATTGGAAAAAATGGATGCATATTCCAATTTAGACCCTATAACATCCTAAAAAACATGATATATCTATGTATGTGGGACTTGGCTTTTATCCAGGAAATGTTGAATGAAAATTAGGATTTTGTTCTGTAGTTGCAGGCTTTCCATTTTTGCCCACTTTTTTCATATTAAATTTTAATATATGTAAATGAGAATAGTTTTAGAAGAAAGCCCAAGACGTCCTTAAGAAATATATGGTTTGTGCCGGTATAATAAATGAGAGAGTGAGAAAATACAGTTAAATGCTGAAACCCCTTGCATCCTCAAGCTTAATATAGTGTATAATATCTGCATCATTAAGGGGTTAATAATCATGTTTTCCTCCTAGATGTCAAGTTTAAGTTATTGAGTCTTGATGAATTGTTTCCAGCTGATGGGGGAAAGGTGAGTAGTGGTCATGCATTCCTACATAAAATATTTCCTATTAAGACCAGTCGTTAATGGATAACAATAGGATTTTAAATTCCTCAGCATTCCTACATTCTCCATGAGAAGTTTGACAAGGGGTCAGGGAGACAATGTCCATCCGGGCTGCTATTACTTAACCCCTTAAGTACCAATGATGTGCCATGCACGTCCTGCAAAAACAGTCAGGTAATGACCTGTGTGGTGCGGCATGGCATCAAACAAGCTTAGAAAGCAATCTAAGATCGCTTTCTTCACATAAACAGTGTTGCTGTATTGCCTCGAAATACACCAAATGAGAGAGAAGAAAATTACAGCACTGCAAATCTGTTAAAAAGAGCGTTGCTCGCAAAGGGTACGAAAAATAAAAAAAAAAACAGTCCTTAAGGGGTTAAAGATGTTGGGCAGCTACTGGACACTCTCTCGTCTTTTAATTGTACGTTCTATGCTCCTGTTTGTATTGATTCACAGATGTGCATAAATAAATGCACAATAGTAAGCAGGTCAATTACTCTAACAGAACTTTTGGCATTTGAAAGGGGTTTTTAAGTTTCACAAATGTCCTATGGAAGGGAACACAGACACAAGTGAATTATTATCTCTTGTAATGTAAGGATTGCAATTCAATGCATGTCTTTCCTGCTACTGTAGAATACAGCATCTATATTATACATCAATATTTTAAGTATTTTTTCTTTGTTTTGTAGAAGACACCAAGATCACCATCACCCCCTAGCAGAGGATCTCCACGGAGAAGCATGCGTCAAAATCACCTGTTAAAAAGCTTCACATCTCAATCCAGCCCCCCTTCCCAGGGGCTTTCAAGGGCACTCTTGCCATCAAGCTATGGCTCACCCAAGTCCATCGACGAGCTGTTCCCCACAGATGAAGATGTTAGCAGTGCAAGTTCTGATGGTTAGTTTTGCTGTCCCTTTCATTTTTATTTTTCCTGTTGCATACTGATTGTATTTGAATAGGTGGCGAAACTAACTCTATAGAAAATGACCCTTTTAACAAACGACCTACTGGTAATTTGACTGTAGCTATAAGAAGCTTTATATTTAATTTTTATTTTATATATATATAATACTTTTATATTTAATTTAATTTTAGATTACTTTGCTTGTGTTCCTCTGACTGCTCTGCGATTTTCTCTAAAATTGGTCTGACAGCATTTACATACGTAGATATTGTCCAGTTGTGTATTTTAAATGTAGACTAAAGTCATAATCCAGACTCCAGTGCACTTTACTGCATGTAAGTGTGTAGTATTTATGCCTTCTTAATTCAAGCATAAGAAAAGATACTGAAATTTCAGTATGTTTGTAGTCCATCAGGTTTGTGTTACCCCTGTTTTTTGGTCTAACCGACTTAACTGATTTAATCATACTGTTTCCTTCCTAGAGTTCAAGTTGAATATATTAAGCTCTGATGACTTGTTCCCAACTGTAGATGAAAAAAACGTGAGAAAGGTGCGCAAACAGTCATGCTTTCCAACAGAATACATTAAATTTAAAAACATGTAAACAGCCGTAATGTAAGCATATTACCGTACTTTACAAAAGGCGTAGTGTTTTCTTAATTTGTTAATCTACAGTTACTGGTGAAATGGTGTTACAGGGTGAAAGAGGGCTTATATGTAAGGAGAAGATTGGAAAGGCTATTTTCCCAATTAATCTTTAGTAATTCTTTACATTTTTAGTGCTATGTTTTTTCTTTTCATTGACCTTTCCTTACCAATGTTTTTTAAGTATCCTACATACCATAGGTTTGTTTTTGCCATTTTTACCATATAAGGGTTTAATATGGTTTAATTACGGTTGCCCTTTTCTTTATTTGATTTATTCTTGCAGGAAAAAAATACAGTGTTTGTTTAGGAAACATGCAATGAATCCTGTAAAGAAGGGTATTTTTTTTATAAATTGTAGTCACAATGGTAAAGTGAAATGGTAAAGTCCTAATCTTTACCATTTCTGCTGGAAAGCCACTCTATGTATCCACCACTCTGTGTTTTGATTATGTTATGGCTGTATCTTTTTTCAGGAGATACAAACTGAAAAATTTGATACACAGAATGCACAGCTATCAAATGTCCAGGGCGTAGTACCTAAAAAAACAAAGAGTAAACGATTATTCAGTAGGAAGGAATCCTCTTCAAGTGAAGAATCCATCTCTGTGGTGCTCACCGAGACAAGTGGTAGCTGTGAAAAGCAGCCTGTAAAGTATGAAAGACGGGCAAACAAAGTGAAGAAAGTAACCTTAAAGGATGTGGCTGTTCAGACCAGAGAATCTGGATTCACCTTTCACCAGCCACACGGTAAGATGTGCTTGTGGAAAATGTGAGCTTTATGCTTTCCTTTATGCAATAATTGCCAACCTCCTAAAATTCCCAGGACCTTCAACTGTGCATTAACTAGTTTTAACCAGAGGTGGAGAATTGGTCTACACGAATCGCATTTTTGATATGTTGAGTTACCTATTATTTTTTATCTCATTTTATCTAAAACCCATATATGTAGAGGTTGCTGAATTAAAATTGCAATGTGTAAAGGTTAATTTAGCTGAATTTATCAATAAATTAAACAACCTCTACTCACTAAATTGCAAGTGTTTGCAAGTAGGATAAAACTCACTTTGCTACAGTATAGTGATGGGAAGTTCGGATCATTAAAGTGAATCGGATCATTTCGATTCGTTCACTGAAATGATCCGATTCATGATCCGAATCTTCGGATCACTCAGTGTGACTCACAGGAGTTACTGTTTTCCAGTAAATCCGTGCAGGCACACTAACGATTGGCCCCGTCCCTTTCATTATGAATCCTCCCCCCTGACTCCAGTGATGTCAATGAAGGCAGAGAGTCGTTCAAAGATTCGGATCTTACAGGGATCCGAATCTGACAGTGATCCGGATCACTGTAAGATCCGGATCATTGTAAGATCCGGATCTTTGAACGACTCTCTGCCTTCATTGGGATTCGAATCAGTCAGATAATATTACCATACTGTTATAAATAATACATTAATAATCACTGCCCTCAGGATTTACATTCCCCTTTACCTGCAACTGCACCTTAAGCTAACTTTATTAAATGAATTAAATTTACCCTCACCATTAAATTAACCCTAAACACCCCATCAACCATGACCGCCCCTAAAATTAACCCTTAACACCCCATTAAGCATAACTGCCCCCAAATTAACCCTAAACACCCCATTAAGCATAACTGCCCCCAAATTAACCCTAAACACCCCATTAAGCACAACTGCCCCCAAATTAACCCTAAACGCCTCATTAAGCATAACTGCCCCTAAATTAACCCTAAACGCCCCATTAAGCATAACTGCCCCTAAATTAACCCTAAACACCCCATTAAGCATAACTGCCCCTAAATTAACCGTAAACACCCCATTAAGCATAACTGCCCCTAAATTAACACTAAAGACCCCATCAACCATACCAATTTATTAGGTAATTTATCTGGAGTACATGCAATTAATTTAGGGGCAGTTATGGTTAATGGGGTCTTTAGGGTTAATTTCAGGGGCTGTTATGGTTAATGGGATCTTTACGGTTAATTTCAGGGGCAGTTATGGTTGATGGGGTATAAGGGTTAATTTTATGCTGATGACTGAGGGTTAATTTAATAAATTTATCTGTAGGTGCACTTATAGGTAAAGGGGGCAAATCCTGGGGGCAGTGTGAACATTATTAATGTATTTATTTATAAAAGTATGGTATCAGTAATATTCTCTGTAAGATTCGGATCCTTGTAAGATCCGGATCCCTGTAAGATTCGAATCATTTGAATCATTCGACTCTTCGGATCATTCGACTCTTCGGATCATTCGACTCTTCGGATCATTCGACTCTTCGAACGACTCTCTGACTCTCTGACTCTATGAGTCATCGTTCCTCTATGAATTAATGAGCTCTAACCTGACCCCAGAGTCTGTGTCTGAGTGCTCTGCAGATGACTCACAGCTCTAGGATCAGGTTACAGCTGAATGATTCACAGACTGAACTGCTACAAATGAATCGTTCAGTCTACTGAACCGATTCATCCGGATCACTAAAAAGAACCGGATCAAATGAACGATTCGTTCATGATCCGGACATCACTACTACAGTAAGCTCATGGGAGTTAGACATAAATCCAACTGGCAAATTCACCAAAGCAAACTTACATGAGCAACAATATAAAAAAAACTTAAAAACCTGCATGCAGGAGATGCAAGTGTATGTAAGTTTAGCTTTTTGTCACCAGGGGTTTTTACGCCCCTTAGTGACTGGAGCCTTTGGCAGTTTTTCCCATATTTTTGTTCATAGGACCTTCTTTTATACCACTTTTTGTATAGTCAATCATTTGGTAGTATTATCTGTTATTTATATAATACCAACATGGTATAAAACCAGCCCTCAATCTATGCCAAAAGCACGGTCCTCTAGGGCAGGGGCTTCCAAAGTGTGGCCCGCCGGACTTCGAGGTGCGGCCTGCGTAAGCAGACCATGGGCCTGCAGACCGTCATTCATGGCGGCCGCCCGGACGCGAAGTTCAAAGGCCTTGAAATTCAAAGCAGCTGTCGTATGGCTGTAAGACCGCCGGCCGCCTAATGAAGACACACACCGCGCGGCCCAGTAGCAGTAGTGCCTCAGCTCTTCGTCCCGCCCCGTTTAAGACGTGACGTTCAAGGGGGCGGGCTCACAGAAAGGTTCCTCCTGACAGGGAGAGGATCGTCACGTCTGAGAACAACAGGGGAAAAGAAAAATCACAAAAATTTAAGTATTAGGGGTTATAGGAAATAGGAAATATGGACCCATATTCAAGGGAGGGGGGGAATTCCCTTGGGAAAAAAATTAAATACAAAAAGGGGGTGGCTGGGTTGTGGCATTACAAAATCAATAGAGGGGGTGGCTGGGGTTAATACACATGGCAGTGGGGGGCATCAATAGACTAGAGGTTGGTTGGGCATCACATTAGCCAATACAAAAAGGGTGGGGGCATCAATACACAAAGGGGGACAATACACAAGGCAGTGGGGGGGCATTAATCAATAAACAAGGGGGCAAAAATACAAAAGGGGCAGTTAATGACAAAGCGGTGTAGAAAATAAAAAATGTTATGCTTCAGTGCGGCAGAGCCTGTCCTAGTGTGTGTGTTTGGGTGTCTGCGTTGCAGAGCCTGTCCTGGTGTGTGTGTTTGGGTGTCGGTGCGGCAGAGCCTGTCCTGGTGTGTGTTTTTGGGTGTCGGTGTGGCAGAGCCTGTTCTGTTATGTGTGTTTGGGGGGGTCGGTGTGGCAGAGCCTGTCCTGGTGTGTATTTGGTTGTCTGTTTCCTGGCACTTTACTTATTGCAGGAATAAATAGAAGTATTTAATTTTTACTTATTCAGAGATAAAACACCCTCCTGAATTTGTAGTCACTTCAACGGACAAAACTTTCTTGGACCGGAAATCAGTGAGAGGAAAAGTAAAGGTTTTGTGTTATTTAAGCAGAGAAAAGAAAAATGCCAGTGCGCTAAGCTAGTCCCAGGCTCAAATAATACAAATGTGTGAAATGAGGCCTAACAAGCAATGAGCATGCTGCAAATACAGTGTATTGGCTGTACAGTGTATACAAAAAACAAAAACTGTCTGCAAGTGTGCCTTTGACGTGTTTGTCAGCCTGTTACATCCCCCCAAAAATGCCCCCACGTCGCCACAATCGTGGTGATCGCGGGGGCGCTGCTGCTGTCTGCCCAGGTGTCTGGGCAGACCAGCACAGCCACTCCGAGCTCGCACCCAAGCCTGTGATCACTCCCACGGAGTGAGATTCTGTAGGCTGAAAACACGATTGCCGGCAAACTAGCAATTGCGGTTTCAGCTGCCACAGACAGCTTCAGGGAAGGGGGTTGTGTGTTGATCGATTCCCCACACAAGTGCTGCCTGATCGCTCCATGAGAGGGAAAGTGCAGCGTTAACCCCTTCAATGCCACGATTGCGGCATTTTAGGGGTTAATTAACGTTTTGTACGGGGCTCTGCTGCTGGTGGTCTACCTGGAAACCCGGGCAGACCAGCAACAGCAAAAACGAGCCCCCACAAGCCCTTTGATGACTCCTGTAGTCATCAAAGAGACTCCTCCCTGCAATGGCTGGTCTATAGACCAGCAATTGCGTCCCAGCTGCCAGAGGCAGCTTCAGGGACAGGGGGAGAGGGTTCTTTGGTCTCCACATGAGTGTGGAGACCAGCCCCAACCCTCCCCTGCTGCCTGATCGCTCCTTGAGAGCGCCAGTGCAGCGTTAACCCTGGGCACCTGCCCAGCCGGATATAAATAAAATACAATTCGCGCATTTTATTTATATCCGGCTGGGCAGGTGCCCAGAATAAATTATTTTTCTTCATACATTTCTGGTGGAAACAATTTGTTTTACCCACTCGACTACGAATGATTGAGGGAGTTTGGAGGAATCATAACGACAACCAGCTTCTACACGCTTGACACACCAGTTGTAACTGTGAGTGTACATCCATTATGGCGTGCCAGACCGCATAACGCTACTACACCATTGTGTTTTTTATGTCGTTTTTTTCCTTACATATATACCTCACATACGAACCGCGGGGTGGTTGCATATTGTGTGACCAGCACAGACACACTGTGAGTGCATAAATACACCAGATATTATATCATTGGGTCTTAACTACTACACCATCATAGTTTTTTCTTTTTATTTTGTATTGCAAACCGGTTTACACAAGCGCCCCCTAGTGGACCCCGAATTTACCTTTCCGACACCAGCAGTGTGTCGTTACGGGCTGCAGCTGGGTATCCGGTACAAAAGGAAAGTATATATTCTTTTCCCTTGAGACACCCTTTCATACTGCCTTTCATATATCTTTCGTTCCCAGCTGCCAGAGGCAGCTTCAGGGACAGGGGGAGGGGGTTCTTTGGTCTCCACATGAGTGTGGAGACCAGCCCCAACCCTCCCCTGCTGCCTGATTGCTCCATCAGTGCAGTGTTAACCCCTTCAATGCCACAACTCTGTATGACACATTCGTGGCATTGCAGGGGTTAACATTTGTCCCCACAAGCTTGTATCAGTCAATGCTGTGCTACAATGGAACATCAGCATTGAAAGAGTTAAAAAAAATAATTTATCAAAAAAAGAATTAAAAAAACAGCACTGACCTGAAAGTCCAGGGTGCTTCCAGGTCAAATGCTGTGAGTTTACGAAGTGGGCTGATGATGATCAGATCACTCCTGACCAACTGTTAGTTTAAAAAAAATCCTGGCGCCTAGATTCACAACAAAGTTGTCAAACCTTGACCTAATGTATCAGTTTGTCTTAGTCTGTGAATTCTAGTCTTGTTATACCCCTTGAAAATATGTATTGTAAGAAATTGGTGCTATATAAATAAAAGATAATAATTTTAAAACTGTATTTATTTATATGTGACTGCCACATATTACCTGGACTTCATGCCTACCCTTAGAGAAAAGCTGGGGTAACCCCAAAATATAATACGTGTCTCAACCCCTTACAGAACGAAACAGGTTGCCATTCTTATTAATCACTTCAACGCACTGTTCATGGAACTAAATTAGATCCATACAGGAGATATATGTTATTTTAAATTCCTAATCTTTCTTTTTCTCACCTTGTGGTAGGGGGTAATTTGGCCCCAATGTTGGACATAAGACTAGACCGGAATGACCGCTCAGCCCATAGGATACCCCCTCACAAGGAAGGTATCCATAAGTTTACTATTTACATTTGATAGATCCTTGGCAGTCATAGAACGACAAGGCATTACACCCATATGTCTAGGGCACATTTAACCTGTCAGTTACTCCTTATGACTGGAATAACTTGGACACCTTTGTTCTTAGAGATCGTGGAAGCTTCAACTCTGTGAGCACTCTCTACCATTTAGTACAAGGAAACTATACTGCAAACACAGCTACACTATATAGACAAAAGTATTGGGACACCTGACCATTACCCCAACTAGGACTTTTATGACATTGCCTTCTAAATACATAGATGTTAAAAAGTAGCGTGTGCTCCCTTTGCAGGGAAGGCTTTCCACAAGATTGTGGAATATTTCTGTGGGAATCTGCCCATTCATCCAGTAGAGCATTTGTGAAGTCAGGCACTGATGTTGAAGTGACGAGAAGTCCTGGCTAGCAATCTCAGTTCCAGTTAATCCCAAAAGTGTTTGACAGGGTTACGGTCAGGGCTCTGTGCGGCCAGTCAAGCTGTTCCTCACCAAACTGCTCCAACCATGTCTCTATGGACCTAGCGTTGTGGACTAGGGCACAGTCATGCAAGAATACAAAAGGACCTTCCTCAAACTGTTCCCTATAAAATGGAAGCGTAGCATTGTCTAAAATGTCTTGAAATGCGACAGGGGACATACCAAGACATTTTGGACAATGCTATTCTTTCAACTTTGTGGGGACAGCTTGGAGGAAAAGCCCTTTTCCATTCCAGCATGACTGGATTTAGAGTAGATGTGGTAGAAATATTTGCATCCGTAAATGAATTTAACAAAGTACAGGAGGGAAATTTATGCCAAAGGAGAACTGTTAGAACAAGGGGACATAGTCTAAAACTAGACAGTCAGAGGTATAGATGTAACGAAAGGAATTTTTGCTTTATAGAGAGGATGATAGATGATAAATTCTACTAATGTTCAAGCTGTCTACTGCACTGCAATTGTGACATCTAGATGTGTTAGGTTTTATGTTTAAACTTTTATTATTTTCCAAACTTTATAATTTTTTTTTGCAATGTATTTGGGGCTAGGTGTAATTTGTGCAAGTTTCAGGTGAGCACATATAAGTTCACATGCCCTCACATGTGATCAGGGCCGGCCCTACAATGGAGCCGAGTGGGGCAATTTGCTGCCCCAAGCGTGGTTTTCGCTTACCTGCTCGGCGCCCCTCTACTCTGCGAGCCCTCTAGCTCGGTCTCGGTGCCGGCTTGTAATGCTGAGCGCCGGAAGTGACGTCAATTTCCGGTGCTCAGCATTACAAGCCGGCACCGTGGCAGAGCAGGGAGACTCGCCGCAGGACTGTTTAAAGTAAAGGTAAGTGCAAAGGGGGGGGATAGGGTAGATAATGCCGCCTGGGGCGAGGTTTAAAATGCTGCCCCCCCCCTTGCGTCGGCAGGGGGGCGGCATTTTAAACTTCGCCCCAGGCGGCATTATGTCTTGGGCCGGCCCTGCATGTGATTCACAACATTCTTTTGAGTCTGCTTTGAGAGTGTTAGCATGCTAGGGAATTCAGTTTGAGTCTAGTAAGTAGAGAACTTTTTAGTTATTAGACCCAATCTGTTCCATTTGTAGATGGCTTCATATTACACATAGCCTTATGTTGGCCACAATGTCTGTAGACCCATTCCTTCACCTTTTTTCTTTTATGTCTATATTGCATTTGCAATTCATTTTTTTTCTTTTAGGATCCAGGACCCCTGACTATGCAGCCGAAACATTCTTTAATGAACCTGTTGCCCTTGCTGATTATACAGTCAGTCCAGAGTTAATAGAAGGTTAGCTAATACAGGAATATTTTCTTTGATAAACTGTGCAGTATATATAACCATATGTGGGGATACAGTGAACAAATATTTAAGTGCTAATGCCCATGTGCCCTCTGTTTTGTTGGTCCTACTTAAAAAGTGACAGGCATGATATATATTTGTATTTCTTAATAAAGCCAAAGCCTGGTGCTTATATCCAATAAAGAATATTCTTCTTTGTGATTTGTTAACCTTTTACCTTTCAATGTGACCCACATCCACAAGTGGACCCCAGGAGCCAACCACGTATAGAGTCCCCTCTATGCTGCTGCTTGTGCTTCTGTAGTGGGGGAGCCCTGTATAAAATCAAACTATAGAGAGACTTCAAAAAAGAGGACAAATGTGCACCAACGCCTAGTTATTTGACACCCCCCGAAAAAACAGTGATTTTATTTTATTAGCTTTTAATGCCTAAAGCGGATGTCCGCTTACCGAAAAGACCATATATTCATAGTTCAAATTAGATTAAACCATATTTTTCTTTTGATGGAATGGGATCTGAAAACTAAAAACTATGTACTTCTCTGGAAAATTGTACTGATGAAATGCTACTCTACCCAGCATTGTCCACAAATAGGTCGATGGCTGTAGCCTTGAATGATATGCTAAAGCAGCAGCTTCACCTGACTCGGAGCTTTGTGAATATTGCTCGCCAAATGTACCTTTCAAGTGTGAACTCACTGGAGAGAGAGGTGTACCACTACACCACGCTGGAGGAAACCAAGGAGGTAAACACACAGCCTTATCTCATGCGCAGCGTGGAGGGATGGCATTTGCACCAGCATGCGTTTTAAACGTATGGTCTCTATGTGCATACTAATGATTGCTTTTGCAATATGTTTATTTGCACTATGCTGCCCATTGGGATTAAAATGTACTGGGTAATCACTTTATGCTGCACATAATTTGTAATGTTTTATTCCTTGCCTACAGTATATCCGACAACAGACATCTCCAAAATGGAAGCAGCACCTTGAAGTACAAACTGAGGGCTGTTACTCTGCAGCAGGACAAATGGAGCGGTGACAACTGCGTGTGCCCTCTAACACCATCGGGTGGCTGATCTGAACCTGCAAGCCTAAAAGTAATCTGAAAGGACCACCCCATTTTCTTGTAAGATTCATATTAGAGTCCGTTTTGCATTGGCTGCAGCACAATTTACCTTATCAGTGCATGCTTCCTATACTGAAAGCAGGAATTGCATTTAAGTATGCATCCTGCAGAGTAGCACACAGTCATTCGGGCTACCAGAAGCAAATCACTCATATGATTGACAAACATTGACATGCAACTAGCATATAGACCGGTCAGCCATAACATTATGACCACCTGCCCAATATCGTGTAGGTCCCCCTTTTGCCACCAAAAAAACTCTGGCCCTTCGAGGCATGGACTCCACTTGACCTCTGAAGGTGTGCTGTGGAAACTGGCACCAAGCAGCAAATCTTTTAGGGTAAATCAATGTTTATTGGAGTTTTTCAAATATGTGGGATACAGAGAAGAAAAGGGAGGGGAGCAAAAACCGTGACATCCAAGTTGTTACACATCAAAGCAATGTCACCCCGACAACCCTCCCCCCGGAAAAATAGCAACAGGAGACCCTTGACGGACACGGCCTGAGCAGCACGCCAAATAAAGGGAGTGGGGTGCCTCAAAGGCTGCTAACTTCAGCGCTGCAACGAAAGGCGCGAGAGAACAGCCGAAGAGTGGCATTAAGTGCTAAATGAGCGCAACTACCGCCGTAAAGGCGCCAGTAACGGAGCAGCCTGGCAAGGGGAATCCCTTCACGGGCACTCGGCCCACATAACAGCAGAGAACGGGGGGAGGGGTCGAGCGGACAGAGTCGAGAATGGTGTGTGATGGAAGGCAGGCCACAGGGGAAGAGAAACAGGGGGAGAAACACATGGGGGGGGGGAAGAAAAAAAAAAAGGGGGGAGGGGTGTTGGGGCCAGAGGAAGGGAGAGGACTGGGGGTGTGGACCAGTGTGCTACATCATGTTCGGGCAGGGGTACAGGACGTAGGAGCTGTAAGTTAGTCTGCAGACGCCTGGGACAGAAGTGAACGGACGTGGGGGCCAGAGGCATAGGCCAGCCAGTGATACCAGGTGTGTTGATATCTCTCAACCGTATTTGAAGCCGACAGGGCCAATTCCTCCAATGAGCTTTTGTCGTCCACCCGGAGGAACCATTCCCTAAGGGGGGGGGTCACCCCAGTGTAGAGGTATGAGGGCCTTAGCAGCCGTGACCAGGTGCCCAACAACCGTCCTTTTGTACCAGGAGAAGGAGAATGTCATGTGTTGTAGGAGGTAGAACTCCGGAGTGAAGGGGAGGACCTTGTCAGTGAGGGACTGAGCACAGGCGTGTACGGCGGACCAGAAGGGAGCAATACGGGGGCAGTGCCACCAGAGATGGAGGAGAGAGCCCGGTGACTCTCCGCACCTCCAGCACTCGTCTGTCGACCCAGGTCGGTAGCGTGACAACACCGAAGGTGGTCGGTACCAATGAGCTAGCAGTTTATAAGACATCTCCTGCTCTTTAGCGCTGAGGGAGCATCGATGTGTGAAGATGCATATCTTGCTCCACTGTTCCTCAGTAAGGACGACCTGCAGCGCCGTCTCCCACTTCCCTATGAATGCAGGGGTCAGGGCGGACAGGAGAAGGCTGTACAGTTTGGAGATACCGTGGGATAGAGGGGCATCCATCGCACACAGTGACTCAAAAGGGGAGAGGTCTCGCAGCACGTTATTCTTCCGTGCTAAAGAGCGGTAAAAGTTTCGCAGTTGCAGGTAGCGAAGCCTGTCCATCAGGGAGGCCATCCCCTGGCCGACACGGTGATCCAAGGGCTTGAGCCACATAGGGGTTACAAAAGATCGGAATCCCGGGATACCCTCCGGAGCCGCAGCGGGAAAAAGATTGAGTGGGGAAGGGACAGAGGAAAGCCGTGTAGTGCGGAGCAGGGAGTGCCAGACCCATAGCGTAGAGCACAGAAAGGGGTGAGGGAGGCAAGACGACGCACTGTAGCCACAGCTAGCCAAGGTAGGGAGGAGATCGGGAGGCCCAGCAACGCGCTCTCGACTCCCACCCACTGCTTGTGGGCCAGAGAGCGGGTCCACTCCACGATGCGCAGCAGATGACAGGCGCGGTAATATGTTCGCGGGCAGGGCAGGGCGAGGCCACCCCTAGATTTAGGGAGGATCAGCGTAGCAAAACCGATGCGGAACGGACCGAGGAAAAGAGAGGGTGGGACGGAGATCGGCAAGGTTTGGAACAGGTAGAGAAGGCAAAGGCATGACATTCATTTTCATGGTATTAACCCTACCCAACCAGGAGACCTTAAGTCTCAACCACTTGAGCAGGTCAGATTGAATCGATGTCAAGAGGGGAGGGACGTTAAGGCTAAAGAGGCGGGAGAAGTCATCCGTCAGCCAAACACCCAGGTATCTCAGCTTGGAAGGGCACCATGTAAAAGGGAAGGAAGCAGCCAGGGAGTCCCTGTTCGCTGGGGGTAAGTTGACATTGAGAATCTCAGACTTAGACATGTTTATTTTAAAATTAGAAAGTTTCCCGTAATCAGAAATCTCCTTCAGGACGACCGGCAAGGACAGACGAGGCCGGGTGATGGTGAACAGAAGGTCGTCGGCATAGCCCAAGACCTTGTGGCTTGACCCCCCTGCCGTCAGACCCTGGATGTCCGGGTTTAACCGAACGGCCTGGAGCTGGGGCTCCAAGGAAAGCACAAACAGCAGGGGCGACAGGGTGCACCCCTGCCTCGTGCCGTTAGATAAAGGAAAAGGTTCCGAGAGAAATCCGTTGATACAAAGGCGAGCCGTATGAGATGCGTAGAGCGACTGGATCCAAGTCAACAGGCTGGGGCCAAAGCCCATGTGCCGGAGGGTAGCTAACATAAAGGACCAGGCAACCCTATAAAAAGGCCTTCTCGGCGTCCGTGGAGAGGAGGATAGTGGGTAAGTTTGAGTGCTTGGCAAAATGGAGGAGGTTCACAGCGCGAATGGTGCTGTCCCTAGCCTCACGACCCGGGACGAACCCTGTCTGGTCAGGGTGAGCAGCAAATCTTTTAAGTCCTGTAAGTTGTGAGAAAGGGCCTCCATGGATGCATCCTGGTGCCATGTACCTTGACTGGTTTGCGACTACGCAGCCCCATACACATCCACTATGTGTTCTGACACCTTTCTATCAGAACCAGAAATTTGAGCTACAGAAGCTAGTCTGTTGGATTTGACCACATGGGCCAGGCCCCCCACTTCCCCATGCAGCCTTGGCCACCTATGACCCTGTCGCCGGTTTTGATAGGTACTGACCACTGCAGTCCGACAAGAGCTACAGTTTTGGAGATGCTCTGACCCAGTCAGAAATTTGGCCCTTATCAAAGTTGGTCAGATCCTAATGCTTGCCCGCGTCTAACACATCAACTTTTAGGACAAGATGTTCACTTGCTGTCTAATATATCCCACCCACTGACAGGTGCCATGATAACAAGATTATCACTTCACCTATCAGTGGTCATAATGTTATGGCTGATTGGTATATATGCGATTCGTTGCTGCTGCTGCTACTACTCATTGATTTCCAACGTGCCCTGTAAGTATGCTTGTTCCTTACATTTCCTGGTTTCAGTAGCATTTAAAACAACTGATTTTGCTGTATTGGTAAAAAAAAAAAAATGAAGTCTTATTGGGCCAACACAAACAAAGCTGTAGAGTTGCATAGGTTTTTAGATGACTCTTCAGTTGGAATTTGTCTGGGATACATGTGTATAGGATAGTAAGGATGAGTTGTTACACGGACCAAAGCATTTTTAACACTTATATGTTTCAATGCTTTAACCCCTTAAGGACGATGACTTGTCCTTAAACCCATTAAACACAATGCATTGTGAGCCTATAGATGTACAGGCTTTGTTGTGAAGGGGTTAATTTACCCCACAAGTTATATATTGCAAAAGTGTTGAGTATGACAAAACAATCTTAAAGCCGGAACAAAATGCAACAATGCCCCACATATAGGTATGCCATACCTTTGGGACACTATGGGATAAAAATTGGAGCGTTCACCTTTTCCGTTTTAAAGGTTGTGATTTATACATCGCTTTGTTGTAACCATGTTCCATTTGAGACAAGTTAACCCAATAAAATGTATATATTTTTTTAAACTAGCCAAGGCAAGATATTTTTTCTAGGTGCATATTTCTGTGCAATACTCATTACGCCATAACTCCCATCACTGTATTCTGAGCCAGACATTAACGGTGGTACATGGAAACAGAATTTTACAGCCCATCTAGTCTACTCATTTTACCCTCATTGTATTAGCCCCCACTTTGGCAGGGAGGCTGTAACATTTATCTACTACCCTCTCAGTAAAGTAGAACTTCCTTACCTTACCTCTAAGCCTCTGATCCTCTAGTTTTAGACTATGATCTCTTATTCTAACATTGCTCCTCCTTTTAAATAAGCTTGCCTCCTGTATTTTGTTAAATCCCTTTAAGTATTTAAATGTTTCTATTGTGTCTCTCCTCTCTCTTCTTTGTCCGAGCTGTACTTATTAAGATCCGTTAGTGTTATGTATATAATTTATTGTTTCAAAGGAAAGCCCTACTTGTGCAAAAAATTTTTGTGGGGGTGCGTTAAATGACAAAAAACTGTTCTGGTCCACAACCTTCCACTGAATGGCAGACTGACCTTATGCATACCTGATGGCCTGTTTTTTTTTCTTTTTTTTCCCCACTTGAAATTTTTTATTGAGATGGCCACAGTTGACAGGAATGGAATACAGTCAATGGAGCATCCGAACAGTAGATATCGGAGTCAACGGTACAATGTACAAAACATACAAACAAAATGTACAGCACTCATAACACGTACCAGGACATCTCAAATATTTTTACTTTTAGAATATAATGAACAAACTAAATAAAACATACTCTGGCAGGGAAGAAAAAGGAGAGAGAGAGAGCGCAGAAGAAGGGGGGGGGGAGAAAGAAAGAAAAATAAAATAAATAAATAAAAAAAAAAAAGAGAATCTCAGTTGTCTTTTTCACAAACCAAGGAGTACGCATAGTGCCCAAGACATGGCCCTGTGGGGTGGGACAGAATGTGTGTGTAATATGCATCCCAGTGTTCCCAAGTGGATTGGAAGATATGTGTGGTATTAGTGGCTGAGTGAGCCATGTGCTCATAGGTACGAGTCGATGTGAGCGAATATAGGACGTCTTGAATTGTGGGGGAAGAAGGCACCTTCCATTTGCGGGCAATACAGATCTTAGCTGCATTCAACACGTGTGCTAGGAGTTTTCTATGTGTATGTCGTAAGGATCGGGGGAACATGTCCAAAAGAGCTACCTCAACCACCTGCTCCACCGGGATGGCAAGCAAGTTAGTAATAAGATTAAAAACGTCTGTCCAGAAGGAACAGAGCACCGGGCAGCTCCACCAGATGTGTAACATCGTGCCAACCCCGCCACAACCTCTCCAGCATAGAGAGGAGGCTGAAGGAAACATTGTAGCTAGTTTGGAGGGCACAAAATACCATCGGAATAGAACCTTGCGGTTAGTTTCAAAGTGCGCAACATTTTTAGAGACCCCCTGGAAGGCAGTAAGAGCGTGATACCACTCTTGAACTTCGTATGTGGATCCAATCTCCTTCTCCCATTGCAACATGTACGGGAGCTTGACCTCAGACCTGTGACCCATCAGAGCCGAGTAACATAAGGAAATAGTGTTAGAGACATGAGGCGCTTTTAAGCATAGTTTAACAATCTGTGTCATGGGAGACGTAGTAGTAGGGTGCTTGTGGTGTTTACGTAAGGCATCCCGAATTTGCAGATATTTGAAAAAGTCACGACTATGGAGCGAAATGAGAGTCTGGAGAGACGAAAATGGTTGTATGTGTCCGTGAGAGAAAAGCTGAGATATGGAAACAATTCCTTGGTCTATCCAGCAATCAAGGGCCACATGAGGGAGAAGAGGTTTCAAGGTCGATAGTGGAGCAGAGCTGTGGAGATCCATCGGGAAGCGGAGTGTAGCACGGTGTTTATCCCACAGCGCCAGAGACTGTATAGTAGTAGGCAACAAGTCATGAGGTGGAGGTCGGCTGGCCTTAGAAATCCACAGGAGGTCTCACACTGTATATGGAGTTGCCAGTGTAGATTCCTGATCCACCCATGCCACAGACGACATAGTAATTGTTGACATTAGGGACACCGAGACCTCCAAGCAATTTAGGCCGTTGTAAAAGTGTGAGGGAAAGCCGTGGACGTTTGTTCAACCAGATGAATTTGGACAGACGCGTCTGGACAGTTCGAAAAAAAATGGTAGGCACTGTGATGGGAAGGGTGCGAAAAAGGTACAATAGTTTCGGGAGTGAGTTCATTTTGAATGAGACAACACGACCAATCCAGGAGATTTCCAGCTTTGACCACCATTGGAGATCTTGACATATCTTGGACCACAGAGGTAAGTAATTCGACCGAAATAAAGAGGCGGCGGTTTTGGTAATGCGAATCCCCAAATAGGTGATAAAATTGGATCGCCGCGAGTAGGCAAAGTCTCTAGAGAGAACATCAATGAAGTGGTCGGGGTACTCGATATTGAGGGCCTGCGTCTTGTCCCAGTTAATTTTATAGTACGAGAGATGACCAAAGGCTTCCAGGAGAGCATGTAAGTTCGGGAGTTTGACCATCGGTTCAGTGAGCGTCAGGAGGATGTCGTCCGCATAAAGGCAGATTTTAGTTTCAGTAGACCGCAGTTTGAAGCCCCTGATGTCGGGATTATGTCTCATGGCAATCGCCAGAGGTTCTAGCGCCAGGGCGAAGAGGAGGGGAGAGAGGGGGCAACCCTGCCTCGTACCATTGCGGATGGGGAATGGCTTGGATAGGAATCCGGAAGAATAAACCCTCGCAGAGGGTGTGTCATAAAGGATATGAACAGCGTTAATAAATGGCTCCGGTAAGCCAAATGCCTGCAAAGTCGATCGTAAATAGCCCCAATGTAGGCGGTCGAAGGCCTTTTCAGCGTCCAGGGACAGGAGGATACAAGGTTTGTTCATCTTCTTAGCTAGGTACGTGATATTGATGATCCTCCTCGTGTTGTCCGAAGGTTGACGACCCAAAATAACCAGAATGATCAGGGAAGGGAGCCACAGATTCAAACGATTAGCCAGCAACTTTGCATACAATTTAGTGTCTGTGTTCAACAGAGAGATTGGCCTATAGTTCGCACACATTGTTGGGGAGTTCCGTGTGTGTGCCCAGCTGGGCCAGGTCTTGTTTGAGGTCAGCGAGCATATCCTTAATGGCATCGGTCATCGAGGACTGCATGAAGTCCAACATACTGCGTAGGATCACTAGGGTCACTGGCGCCGCAGGGTTGAGGCTCAACTCATCCTCTTCTGGAGCGTGCGGTTGAGGCACGAAGGAAGGCTCGCCGCCATCTTAGGGCCTATCACCGTGCCGGGTATCTTTGGTGAAGTAATGGGGGAGCTTGTGTGGAGTATTCTTGGGGTGTCTGGCAGACATCCCACCTGTCTCAGGGGTGCCGAGGTAGCAAACAGGTAGGTAGAAACCCGGTGTTCAAACAGTTTTTAGCCGGTTTTATGCTCGTGTGTTGGCAGAGCTACACACTCACGTGTCCATGCAGCTCCGTTGCCAGGCCACGCCCCCCCTGATGGCCTGTTTTAACCTTTTACTGTCATCGTGGTTATATGCGTTTTTCCTTTCACACCGATACCAATTGTCACACGGGTTAAATTGAATTGGCCGGCTTCAAAGATATCCTAAATAGAATGTGGGCGGATCTACCATATGTTTAAATTCCAGCTTGAAAAAATGAAATGCACATGTCCCTAATGTGACATTTTAGCCACCTTTTAACAACCAACAAGCTTATGCATGGGTGTTTTTACTGTATTTACATTACATTTATTTATAAAGCTTCCCTGAACGGGTGGGTTTTCAGAGAGGTTTTGAAAGTTGCGTATGAGGCAGAAAGTCTGATGGAACGAGGAAGGGAATTCCATAGGAGGGGTGCGGCGCAGGTGAAATCCTGAATACGGGAGTGGAAAGATGTAGCAACAGTAGAAGATAGCTGCAGGTCGTGAGAGGAGCGAAGGGGGCAGGTAGGGGTGTGTTTGGATAGGAGGATAGAGATGTAAAGGAGTGCAGAGTTGTTGAGGGCTCTGTAGGCCAGGGTCAGAAGTTTAAATTTGATTCTGAAGGGTATGGGGAGCCAATGAAGTGATTGGCATAGTGGAACAGCGGATGAGGAACGGCGGCAGAGGAAAATTAGTCTAGCTGCAGTGTTGAGGATGGATTGAAAGGCAGGAGAGGGGGAGACCGGTTAGTAGGGAGTTGCAATAATCCAGATGGGATATCACAAGGGAGTCGATTAGTAACTTTGTGGTATCTTGTGTGAGGAAAGGGCGGATTCGGGAGAGGCAGCAGGATTTGGTGAGGGATTGGATGTGAGGGATGAAGGAGAAAGCAGAGTCAAGGGCGACACCAAGGCAGCGAACCTGGTCTGTTGGTTGGATAGTCGAGATGTCAACGGTAATAGAGATGTCAGGAAAAGTGGACAGAACAGATGGCGGGATTACCATGAGTTCGGTCTTAGAGATGTTGAGCTTAAGGTAACGGGACACCATCCAGGATGCAAGTCAGTTAGGCGAGTTAGAAGAGAGGGGGAAAGGTCAGGAGCAGAAATATAGATTAGGGTGGTGCATATAGGTTCTACTATATGCACCACCCTAATATATATTTCAGGTGGAGAGAGGAGAATGCCAACACCACCTTCCTGTTTGTCTCCAGGTCTGGGAGTGTGGCTGAAGGGAAGGCCACCGTAAGAGAGAACAGCAGGAGAGGTAGTGTCTGAGGATGTCGGCCATGTTTCGGTGAGTGCTAGAAGACTAAGGGACTAAGAGATGAAAAGATCATGGACAGCAGTTACTTTATTGCACACAGAGTGTGCATTCCAGAGGGCACAAGAGAAAGGGGTGCCGGGGTTACAGTGGACTAATTTAAGATTGGAGGGATTGCAGTAGTTTGTGTTAGATCGCAAAGGTGTGGGGGTGGAGGAAGGTGGGGATGGTGGGGCCAGGGTTACGTTCAATGTCACCTGAGCACAGAAGAAGTAGGATACAGACAGATAACATATGGGATTGTGATGCCTTCACTTGAGAATGGAAACCAAATGAATAAATAAGTTGTCTGAGGGAAGATGTGTAGATGGAGAATAGCAGAGGCCCAAGAACTGAGCCTTGAGGAACACCAATAGATAGCGGTAGGGGAGAGGAGCAAGTTCCAGTATACGAGACACTAAAACTACGGTTAGAAAGGTAGGATTTAAACCATGAAAGAGCCGTGTCACGGATGCCATGAGCATGGAGAGTTTGTAGGAGGAGGCGGTGGTCGACTGTGTCAAAGGCTGCTGAGAGGTCCAAGAGAATAACCAGTGAGAATTGGCCTTTTGTTTTAGCTGCGAGGAGGTCATTAGTAATTTTAGTGAGTGCAGTCTCTGTTGTATGCTGTGGACGGAAACCGGATGGTAGAGGGTCAAGTAGAGAATTTGAAGAGAGAAAGTTTGTTAGTTGATTGTAAGTTAATTGTTCCAGCAGTTTGGAAGCTAGCGGGAGAAGTAAAACTGGACGGTAATTTCATAGGGATGTGGGATCAAGGGAAGGTTTCTTTAGGATGGGGGAGATGATGGCATGTTTGAATGAGGATGGGAATACACCAGAGGAAAAAGAGGGATTAAAGATGTGAGTTAGGGTTGGGGTAAGGACACTGGGGGGGGGGGTAGGAGATGTGAAGATGCAGGGTCGAGGGGAGAGGTCGTGAGATGGGAGGACAACAGGACCTTGGAAACCTCAAAGGGTGTAACTGGGCTGAAACAGGTGAGGAGGGAGGTTGAGGTACCATATGATTGACACTATGGGGGAGGATGTTGTCCCTGATGGTGTCAATTTTGTTTTTGAAGTAGGTAGCAAGCTCTTGGGCAGAAAAGTTGGAGAAGGGAGGTGCTGTGGGCCTGAGAAGGGTGTTAAAAGTGGATGTTTAGGGTTATGGGAAAGAGAGGTGATTAATAAAATGAAATATGTTTGTTTAGAGAGATGGAGGACTGATGTATAGGATCAGAGCATGAATTTGTAGTGGATGAAGTCTTCAGGTGAATGAGACTTCCTCCACAGGCACAGCGATATATGAACACCTTTGAAGGAGGTGCGTCTGAGTGGAATGCTATTGCTGAGGTGGATGGCGTGGGGGATTGCGTATAGGGCAACCATATCTACGGCTGAGGCTAGTGTATGGTTATACTGAGCTGTAGCCGTGTCAGGACAGGAGGAGGAGGATACACTTGAGAGGAGTGGCCGTAGTGTATCTGTAAGCTGTGGAGTGTTAAGGTTGTCTAGGTTAGGGTAGGTTTGTGGTGGTTTCTTGGGTAGAGAAGGTGTGTGATATGTCAAGATTAAATGTAAACAGGCTGTGATCAGACAGATGGGAGAGTTGGAGAAATGAGATGTGGACCAAAGGTGGGAGAACAGAAGATCGATTTGATGACTGCCACAGTGCATCGGGGAGTTAGTCCATTGTGAGAGTCCGAGAGAGGAGGAGAGTGAAAGTAGTTTGGGTCATCAATAGGTATATTGGAAGTCCCCTAGGATTAGTGTAGGGATGGTGGAAGAAAGAAAGTGGGAAAGCCAAGCAGCAAAGCGATCAAAGAAATGTGAGGTGGGGCCAGGAGGCCAGTAGATCACTGCAACGCGAAGAGCATTCGGGGAGAAAAGACGGACAGAGTGTACTTCAAAAGACGAGAAAGAGAGAGAGGGAATTGGTGGTAGACATTGAAAGGTGGACAGAGGAGAATGCCAACACCACCTTCCTGTTTGTCTCCAGGTCTGGGAGTGTGGCTGAAGTGAAGGCCACCGTAAGAGAGAACAGCAGGAGAGGTAGTGTCTGAGGGTGTCGACACAAAAATGACGACACAAAAATTTGCAACAGGGTTGATGTTCCTGGAGGAAGAAGCCAAATGGCAAACGATCTAGGTAAACTGGAAAAATGGTCAGAGCTGTGGCAATTGGCATTTAATGTAGATAAATGCAAAGTAATGCACCTTGGGCATAAAAACCTAAGGGCAGAGTATAGAATATTTGATACTGTCCTAACCTCAACGTGTGAGGAAAGGGATTTAGGGGTAATTATTTCTGAGGATTTAAAGGTAGGCAGACAATGCAGTAGAGCAGCAGGTAATGCTAGCAGAATGCTTGGTTGTATAGCAAGAGGTATTAGCAGTAGAAAGAGGGAAGTGCTCATGCCGTTGTACAGATCACTGGTGAGACCTCACTTGGAGTATTGTGTACAGTACTGGAGACCGTATCTCCAGAAGGATATAGAAATGTTGGAGATGCTACTAAAATGGTTTATGGATTACAAGATAAACCTTACCAGGACAGGTTAAAGGATCTTAACCTATATAGCCTGGAAAAAAGACGTGACAGGGGGATATGATAGAAACATTTAAATACTTAAAGGGAATCAACAAGGTAAAGGAAGATAGTTTATTTAAAAGAAGAAATACTACCACAACAAAAGAACATAACCATAAACTAGAGGGGCAAAGGTTTAATGGTAACATCAGAAAATATTACTTTACGGAAAGGGTAGTGGACGCATGGAATAGCCTTCCGGCAGAAGTGGTAGATGTTAATACAGTAAAGTCATTAAAGCACGCATGGGATAGGCATAAGGCCAAGCTAGATATAGGATAAGGGCAAGTACTAAAGGAAAGTACTCAGAGGTTGGGCAGACTGGAAGGGCCTACTGGTTCTTATCTGCCGTCACTTTCTATGTTTCTATGTCAGCTATGTTTCGGTGAGTGCTAGAAGACTAAGGTGGTTAGAGATGAAAAGATCATGGACAGCAGTTAGTTTATTGCACACAGAGCGTGCATTCCAGAGGGCACAAGAGAAAGGGGTGCCGGGGTTACAGTGGACTAATTTAAGATTGGAGGGATTGCAGTAGTTTGTGTTAGATCGCAAAGGTGCGGGGGCGGGGGAAGGTGGGGCCAGGGTGACGTTCAATGTCACCTGAGCACAGAAGGAGTAGGATACAGACAGATAACAAATGGGATTGTGTTGCCTTCATTTGAGAATGGTTAGTGGTATTGGGGTATGAAGAAAACAGAATGGCATATGTGCTAATGTGGGGTGATAGCATACAGGATGAGATATGTGGATTGCAGAGGGGTTGTCAAGGGGTGCAGAGGACATCTTAACATGTACGGGTTCATAGTAAGGATGGAGGTGAAGCACGCAAGTGCTTATGTGGGTTACCTGTTTTCTGCAGTGGTACTTGGTATGTCATTTACCTCCTGTTTCCCTCCAGTGTAACTCTTAACTATCCACTTGGGATGAGGAGTCCACAGCAACTACGTTTCCAAGTGAGGCCTAGGAATTTATAGGGCTGCCTCACGAGTGGTCAGATAAGGTGATTGCATACAGGAGGCAGATGTTTCATACCTTGGCTTACAATTAAGCTAGAGGGTACCAGATGTAACCCTTTGAGAGCAGCAGGGTATGGAGACAGGCAGGATACAGATGTGAATATTGAATATGTGCCTTCAGCTTCTCAGCAGATATTTTTATGTTAACCCTGAGTGTCCTTTTCTATGTGACTCTATGTGCAATGAAAGGTTAAGAGTGGACAGGTGGTTGGCTATTTCTTGCTCCATGTAAGGTAAAAGAAACTGACCAAGTCTATTCAAGGACCACAATGAGGGGGGTCAGAAGTGATTGATCATCTCAGCTGCAAACATGGTCTTTGACATAAACTGACCATAATAGGATGAATGGTTTTCTGTATCTTTCTGTGTGTATATTTCAGGACACTGATTATTTGCTACGTAGACAGATCCTAGCACGTAGCTATCTTGTTTGTAAAGGTATATAAGACGTGTTGTTTTCATGGAGAGAGAGTAGTCTGGCTGATGACACTCCCTCGTGTGCACGAGCAATAAAATCTGCTTATTCAACTCTTTTGGGAAGAATCTGTGTCTCAAAGTTACTGAGCATTCACACAGACATACCAGTTGGAAAACAGGGGTAACAGCAGGAGATGAGGGGTTCAAATGAAATATGTTATATTCATGCCTGTAAGAGAAGGAGATACTGCTGAACACGTATTGGGGTGTTGTTTGACAGTGATTTATACAAGGAGCTGTTAATTCATACCTGAAGTACAACGTGTGTGGAAAAAAATACCAAAATAAATTATTACCATAAAGCTTGACAAAGGCTGGTGGTAGAATTAGTGCATGGAAAGGGTTTAAATATCAGCATTTAAAATACCTTAGGGTGTCTAGCTTTCAAAAATATAGGGTTTGATGGGGTAGATTGCATTGGCCGGCTTTAAAGACACCCGAAATAGCACATGGGGTAGAATGACCAGATTTGGGGAAAAAATGGTTTTGAAATAGCAAAATGCTACTTTTTATTATTACCCAATAACTTGCAGAAAAAAACATAAAAATATTGGGTATTTCTAAACTCAGGACGAATAGTAGAATCTATTTAGCAGGTGTTTTCATTAGTTATTGCAGGTGAGTAAAAGATGTTTCAAAACTGAGAAAAAGTCCATTTAACCCCCGGGGGTTTTTGGTACCTCAAGTCCCAGAGCAATTTTGCCATTTTTGCGCTATGTCAGTTCAACGATTATTCTTTTTTCCTGTGAATAGTGTACCCATGTAAACTATATATTGTTTTTTCAAGGAGAGATAGAGCTTTCTTTTGATACCATAGTTGGATGATTAGTGGAAAATTTAGAATGAGAAATTTAGTAAAAAATCTGAATCCTTACAAAATTAGGTAAAGTGATGGAAAATCCCCTCCAAGTTTATCAATTCCGGTGTCCTGATTTCAGAAATACCTAATTTATATAGCTTTTCCATACTTTCCCAGCACCAGGGAACATACTATAAGGTGTACATTTTTTGTAGAATTTTTATGCTTATGGCTTAACGGGTTTGGGGGTTGTAAACGGGGGCAGGAGGGTTATACTGGGTAGATGTTATGCTAGGGCAATGGGATGTAAGGTTTTTTAATTTTATTATTATTATCTTTTTTATATATATTTAATTTATTTTTTTTTATATACCGTATTGGCTCGAATATAGGCCGCACTTTTTTCCCCCACTTTAAGTTTTTAAAGTGGGGGTGCGGCCTATATTCGGGGTCTAGCGCCCGACGCCCGGGACATGCAGTCCCGGGCGCCGGGCAGGCAGCGGGGTTAAGATACAGATCCCCCGCAGCGGTGCAGGGGACCTGCATCCTTCTCCCCGATACGCTCAGACAGCCTCCCCTGCCAGCACTTCCCACGGGGGGGGTGCCGGCACGGGAGGTTATCTAAGCGTTTTACCTCTGCCCACCCCCGACTTACCGGAGCAGACTCCCGGGTGTCTTGCGGGGCCGGCGGGAGACATCTACGCAATACGCGTATGCAACTTCCGGTACCGGAAGTTGCATACGCGTATTGCGTAGATGTCCCTCGCCGGCCCCGCAAGACACCCGGGAGTCTGCTCCGGTAAGTCGAGGAGGGGGGGGGCAGAGGAGGACAGCGGCAGCGTATCGCGGGGAGGGAGGACAGCGGCAGCGGATCGCGGGGAGGGAGGACAGCGGCAGCGGATCGCGGGGAGGGAGGACAGCGGCAGCGGATCGCGGGGAGGGAGGACAGCGGCAGCGGATCGCGGGGAGGGAGGACAGCGGCAGCGGATCGCGGGGAGGGAGGACAGCGGCAGCGGATTGCGGGGAGGGAGGACAGCGGCAGCGTATCGCGGGGAGGGAGGACAGCGGCAGCGGATCGCGGGGAGGGAGGACAGCGGCAGCGGATCTCGGGGAGGGAGGACAGTGGCAGCATGTTTTTTTTGGTGCTTTTTTAGAGAAAAAAAACTTTTTCTTTAAAAAAGCACCAAACTTTTAGGGGGCGGCCTATATCCGAGCCAATACGGTATATATATATTTTAAATGGTTAGAGGTCCTCTTAGGGACCTCCTCAACATGTTATTAATGCCAGTGATGTCACAATGACATCACTTAGCTCACTTTATTATTTTTTTTGTTATTTATTTAATTATTATTTTAATGATTTTTTATTATGTCCATTGGGGATTCTTGGAATGTTTTTCGGACGTACCGGTACGTCCATAGGGGATTTAAGGGGTTAACAAAAAAATCACCATATTTTGTTTTTTTCTTATAGTAAATTAGATGATGTGATAAAAATAATGGTATCTAAAGCAAGCCCTGGTAGTCCTGAAAAAAACCCAATATATAATGTGTGTGGGTCCACTAAATGAGAAAGAAGAAAATTACACCTACACAGTTAAGAGCCTGTACTATGAGTTAAAAACAGTCTTGTCATTAAGGGGTTAAAAGGAGGGTGGTGCTTGAAATGCATCAGGGCGCCCAAGAAAGTCCAACAAGTGTCAGGACCGTCTCCTAAAGTTGATTCATCAGCTGCGATATCAGGGTGCCACCAGTGCAGAGCTTGCTCAGGAATGGCAGCAGGCAGAAATCTTGCGGTGCTGCCACAACCGTGTACTACCATCTTAAATTTTTTTTTTATTATTGCAGCATCAAAATGAATGGGAAAATAGTGAAAAAAATGTTGCTTGTTTATTTTGATTTTCTTTTACACAGTGCCCTCCATTAATATTGGCACCCTTGGTAAATATGGGTAGATGAATTTATGCTATGAAAAATTGTCTTTATTGTTTTACCTTTTGAACTTTTCTTCACAAAATACACAAAAAACAATATGCTCTCATTGATATCAAACACAACACCGTGTTGTAAACACAACACAGGTTTATCCAAAATAAGATGAAATATATGTGTGGCACAATTATTGGCACCCTTTTAGTGCTACCTCCCTTTGTCACATTTTTTTCATTTTAGTCTTACTAACAAGTTGAATGCAATGCGTATTTAAGAGCATCTCTTAAAACTTTAAATTTCTTCTTGACTCCATCAAAAGATGTCGAGACCATCAGAGCCTCATACAGCATAACTCCTATCACTGTATACTGAGCAAGACACAGACTGTGGTACAGCATACTTTCCATCACTATATACTGAACCAGACATTGTTGGTACAGCATAACTTATCACATAACACTCTTGTCTTGTCATAACACTCTTGGAGGTAAGTTTGGGAGTGGGGCCATGACGGGTTCATGGGGAGACTCCTTGACTGCCTGCCCAGTCCCCTCTTATGTCTAAGTCAGCCTGTGCTCATTGGGTGGCTGGAAAACTCAGTCTGGTCTGCCCTAACCAGACTTCCATGGACTACCCAGCTATGGGGGCTCTACATGGCCAGAAATGCTCCATTTAAAAAAAAATAGTTTACAAGTTTTTTCCTATAGGGTCGTCTTATATTCAGGCTTTTTCTATTTTTTTCTAAATTAAAATTCAGATTTGGAGGGTCGTCTTATAATCAGGGTCGTCTTATAATTAAGCAAATACGGTGTATGTATATATATATATATATATATATATATATATATATATATATATATATATATATGGAAAAACAAAAATGGAAGCACACCCCAAAAAGCATATAACATCAAGTTTTGGGGTGGTGCTGAAAGCACCAATATGTACATCCAAGAAAGCAAACACTGGGTGAATATTATTTAACCTCTTCGTGACAAAGGCTGATTTTACTTTTTGTACCCTTTGTGACAATGGCCGTTTTAACATTTCTGCGCTGCTCGTGTTTAGCTGTAATTTTCTTCTTTTCCGTTTACTGAACCCACACACGTTAGATATTGTTTTTTTCAGGACAAGAAGGGCTTTCTTTAGATGACATTGTTTTGATTGTATCATATTATTTACTACTAAAAAAAAGTATAAAATATGGTGAAACATTTAGAAACTTTTAGTTGAAAAATCTTTTACTCATCTATAAAAGGTAATAAAAAACCTGCTAAATAGATTCTACTATTTGTCCTGAGTTTAGAAATACCCAATGTTTTTTTGCTTTTTTCTACACATTATGGGGCAATAAGTACAGGTAGCGTTTTGCTATTTCAAAGCCATTTTTTCCAAATCTGGTAATTCTTCCCCCCATGTGCCATTTCGGGTATCTTTGAACCCGGCCAATGCAATTTACCTCATCAAGTCATATATTTTTGAAAACTAGACAGCCCAGGGTATTCCAAATGCTAGTATTTTAACCCTTTCCAAGCACTTATTCTACCATCAGCCTTTGTCAAACTTTATGGTAGTAATTTTTTTGCATTTGTTTTTTCACACACATTTTACTTCAGGTATGAATAAACAGGTTCTGGTATTTGTATAAAACACACCAATATGTGTTCAGCAACATCTCCTGAGTACAGCGATACCTCACATGAATGATTTTGCCTGGCTGTTTGGGGGCAAAAGGGCCACATTTGGGGCATGCACATTTTTCAATGTTGAACTTTGGCATTTGGGGATCCACTGCCCATGCCCTATTTGGTACATCTTTGAGCCAGGCCATTTCTGTGTGCCCAACAAAACCATATATTTTTGAAAACTACACACCACAGGGTATTTTAAATGCTGGTATTTTAACTCTTTGCATGCACACATTTTACCACCAGCATTGTTTCAAAGTTTGTAGTAGTATTTTTGTGTGTGTATTTTTCCCACACACACCTACTTTATGTATGAATTTACAGCTCCTGGTATATGCCGCTGTCACACGACACCCCAATATGTGTTCAGCAACATCTCCTGAGTACAGTGATACCCCACATGCATGGGTTTGTCATTTTTTGGGGGAACTAAAAGGCCACATTTGGTACGTGTGCATTTTTCTAATTGGAAATTAGATGTGTGGCCATCCTTCCCCCCGTGTTAATTGGGACCTTGTTGAACCTGGCCAATTCAATTTACCCCATCAAATCATACATTTTTTAAAAGTAGACGCCCCATGGGCATTTCATATGCCAGTATTTTAACTCTTTCCATGCGAGAATTGTTTTAAGCTAATATGCTAATTTTAGGACTTGCTCACAAAAATATATTTTATATATATATATATATATATATATATATTTTTTTTTTACATTTTTTTTCAACTTGAAGGTTCCACTGATAGTGACATCAGTGGGAAATTATTTTTACATTTTACTGTTTTTTTTACTATTTTTTTTCTAATTATTATTAATTTTATTTTATTTTAAATTTATTTTTACTAATCACACTGTGATTAAAAAGCTGAGCTCCATTGACTTGCATGGTTGAATGCAGTACCTGTATTCAACCTGTAAGTGGAGCCAGAGTTCTCTAGAAGGTCTGGAGACCGTCTAGCCATCCCAAGGTAAGTGTTTGGTGTCGCTGGATGCCTCCTGATCGAGGCATTCCAGCGACACCATTTAAGTCGTTCATCGCCTCCTAAACGCTTTTAAAACGAAGTATGGCGGATGTTGACGCCCCGGGGAGGGGCCAGAGATGGCCCCTTTGTGCTGATCATGGCGTTGCTGAATGCCTTGAGGTCGAGGCATTACAGCAACGCCGTTTCGGTGCAGAAAGCGAAAATAGTTCGCTTTCTGCACCCGTTTAAAGACGTGCCGGTCCTGGCACGTCAATTGTCGCTATCGACTTGATTTTCGGTGACGTGCCCGGACCGGCAATTGTCATCAAGGGGTTAAAAGCTCCTATCTAAAACATAAACATTAAGGTTTCCTTTACATATGGCCATATATTGCTTAACCAAAAACCCCAATTTTGGTGATTCATATCTAAACACCATATGGATATATTGCTTTCAAATACATATTACAATTTTCAGATGTGTAAGTACAGAAAAATACTTGAAATTGTATTCAGAAACATCCTCCTTGTATAGCACTGTCCCATATGCATAGGTATTTCATGTTTTAGGACTTGAAGTCTGGGATTTTCGCAGATTCTGGGACCACATAATTTGGAGGGCATTGGTTCCATTACACCTTGTATCACTAGATATTGTAATAAAGGGTAATGAAGGAAAGTAAGTGGTGGTGGAGGGATTCGAATTAACATTTATAGAAATTGAAATTATAATGAATTAATTTTTTTTTTTTATAGATTTTACTTGTTTAAAGTGATTTTAAAAAAAATGTTCCAATGCAGCCCCATGTTGTGAGTGACAATAGGGACAGTAAAAGCTGGAATCTGACCATTTCCCCATACTTAAGTGTGCCCTGCACCTTCGGAAAAGTGCCTGTCTCATGTAGGTTTCATCCAACTCACAATTTAAAAAAAAATCTCCTATTGCTGGCCATTTTTAAAATGAAAAGAAAAAAAAGAATTATGCACAGCAATATACATTGGGTACACTACCACTTTTTTTTTAACCACACTCTGCACTTCTGCAAGATGAGGTACAGTTCTAGGATGACGATAGAAGGACTGTGTTGTCTCTTAATAAATTGTAGTCAAGACACAGACATTTTTTCCTATTAAATTTTACTGCCAGCAGCTCCTGTTGTGGAAGTACTCTGCATTCGCCTTTTTTAAGCCTGGCTTCTTTTGGGAAGCCGCTCCTATTCTGCTATATACCGTATTTGCTCGATTATAAGACGAGGTTTTTTTCAGAGCAAATGCTCTGAAAAATACCCCTCGTCTTCTAATCGGGGTCGTCTTCTAATCAGACCTCAAATAGAGGTCTGATTAGGAGACTGAGATCCAGATCCCCCGCACCGCTGCAGGGGACCTGGATCCTCCTGTCTCACCCGACACCCCCCCCCCCATCATACACACACTTACCGGTGCTTCCTTGCTTCCTCTGTGTTGCCGGGGCAGCGGGTTGACGTCTACACGATCCGCGTAGACAACGTCCGCTGCAGCCGGAAGGAGGTGTGGCTAGCAGCGGGGGTTGTCTGCGTCCGTCGCATAGACCTTCCCCGACTGTCAGAGATCAGAGAGCTGATCTCTGACAGCCGGGGAAAGTATACGCGACGGACGCATACAAACCCCCGCTGCTAGCCACACCTCCTTCCGGCTGCAGCAGAAGGCGACGTAAACCCGCTGACCCGGCTGGAAGCACCGGTAAGAGAGGGGGGAGAGCGGGGGAAGGGGGATGAGAGAGTGTGTGTGTGTGTGTGTGTTAGTTAGTTAAATGGGGGTTTAGGGTGTGTGTGTGTGTTAAATGGGGGCATAGGGCATTTCTGGAGTGGCGTTAAGGGGGCATTTAATAGAGCACTCTGCCTCCTGAAATGCCTTATACCTCCCTATATGCCACTCTGCCCCATAATATGACTTTTAACCCCCTAAATGGCAGAGTGGCATATAGGGGTATAAGGCATTTCTGGAGGCAGAGTGCTCTATACAATGCCTTTTAACTCCCTTAATGCCACTCTGCCTCCTGGAATGCCTTATACCTCCCTATATGCCACTCTGCCCCATAATATGCATTTTAACCCCCTAAATGCCTGAATGGGATATAGGGGTATAAGGCATTTCTGGAGGCAGAGTGGCACATAGGGGGTCAAAAGGCATACCATGGGGCACAGTGGCATATAGAGGGTTAAAAGGCATATCATGGGCCACAGTGCCATATTGGAGTGGCAAGCCTGGGGGCAGATGTGCGTAACAGGGGGGCAGGTTGGAAAATACAAGAAATAAAAACAAAAAAAATCTTTTTCTCAATCATAGCTTTTATTAAAAAAAATAGTTTACATGAATTAACATTTACTGGGATAACTTTATTCCTTTGGGGTCGTCTTATATTCAGGCTTTTTCTTTTTTCCTTAAGTTAATATTCAGATTTTGGGGGGTCGTCTTATAATCAGGGTCGTCTTATAATCGAGCAAATACGGTAGTTACACAATCCACAGTGTCCAATATAATTATTTAAATAACAGGGCACTGGTATAAAAATTGCCCAGTGCTCAGTGGCACTTTTGCATAGTTTATAACATATAATACCAAATCAAGTAAATGTATTGCTTGAACCCAAGCCTCCCCTTACATTTTAATAAGGATTAATCTACACAAATTCTTTTTTGGGAGTGTAAATTGATGAAAATCTTTCTGAAAATTAAATGGGTCTGAATTCTGAACAATTTACCATACTAGAGTATTGTTTTCCAATTTTTACCATATATTCAACCATGATTCACCTTTTTTTAATTTTTCATGTATCAACCCAAATATATCACACAGACACACAGAGCTTTCTTTGAATACTACTTTTTTTCAAAACTGTTTACTACTTTTAAATGTATAGTCCAACTTTTAGTATGAATGTTTAAACCCCCCTATTATTGTCTCTAAACTAGTTCAGTTGACCAAAATACCAAAAATATATGAATGATTTTGGAAACACCTCTATCACTGATAGATTAGACTTAATATTAATTTTCTGAACTTTTTTTTTTTAACAACCCTTCCTCTTTTGTTAGGATTGTTTGCACATATTACATGCAACTGCAGAGGGATCTGGATCTTAGTTTTGTAATCAATTTGAGATCTGATTAAAAAACGATCTTGAATATAAGAATATATAATCGAGCAAATACGGTAACTTGTGTGGGTTCAGTAAATGGGAAAGAAGAAAATTACAGCTAAACACGAGCAGCGCAGAAATGTCAAAACAGCCATTGTCACGAAGGGTACAAAAAATAAAATCAGCAATTGTCACGAAGGGGTTAATTTTGTTGCAGGATACAAATTGGAACAGCCTCATTTTTATCTTTTCTTTTTGGGGCCAGCCACTCAAAATGCCCCCCCCCACCCACGTGAGTGAACCTTGTCATGCATCTAGGGCTGCAACTAACGATTATTTTAACCCCTTCAGGACCGGGATTTTGATACTAACGTGTCGCTAAAGGACCAGAGCCGTTTTTGTGTTTTTGCCATGTCTTTCTTCAACTGTAATTTCTCTCTTATCAATTGGTGCACCCACACAAATCATATATTGTTTTTTTCAGCACAAGTAGGGCTTTCATTTGAAACCATATTAAGCTGGGTAGTACATTGTTTTGTTTGAAATAAACTGGAAAAAGTGGGGAAAAAATGAAAAAAAAAGCATTTTTTTACAGTTTTGTATACATACAAATTGTACACACATTGAACCAATGGGAAAAAATTATCCCAAATATATTCATTAAGTTGTCCTGATTTGGAAACCACCCAACATGGCCAGGATTTTTATCTATTTTGACCAGTATAGGGCAAATATTGCAAGGCATGCATTACGTTTTTGAAATGTAATTTTTTTCAAATTTGGCATGGTAGTCTAATAACTGCAATAGTTGTCACAGATACTGATTATCCCCCCAAAATTATATGTTTATGAACAGTAGATAAGTCAAGGTGTACAACTAGGGTCATTTTGACACTTTTCAAACAGGGATTTTATCGCCAATTGCTGCCAAATTTTGAGGTATTTTTATATTTTTTTGTTTTTTTTGCATATGTTGCAATGTTGCTTTAGATTTTATATTATATTTTGTATAGAATATGTGCAACTGCAGAACAAAACACCAAATTGTGTTCACCAACATCCCCCGGTTCCAACAAGGCCTCACATGCATGGTTCATGCATTTTTTGAGGAAGCTATGAGGGCAAAACCGGAACATGCGCATTTTAGTTTTCAAATTTGGAATTTTCAGAAATTGGTTTGCTGAGCCCATATCCCATTTGGGACATTTTGGAAGCCCCCCACTGTAAATTACCCCATAAAAGTATATATTTATGAACAGTAGACGAGTCAAGGTGTTCAACTAGGGTAGTTTTGACAGTTTTCAGCCAGCCATTTCTTCACTGATGTCTGCCAAACTTCACAGGGAAATTATTTTATTGCATTTTTAACGCATACATTTCGATGTTGCACTGAATTTCTTGCACAGCATAAGTGCAACAGTGGAAGAACCACATTTTGTTCACCAACATCCCATGATTCCAACAAGGCCTCACATGCATGGTTCATGCATTTTTTGAGGAAGCTATGAGGGCAAAACTGGAACATGTGCATTTACATTTTTTTAAATATTTTTTTTTATCAGATTACTTGTAAGTGACAGGTTTAGGCCGCTGACATCAATCAGGGAGACCGATCAATAATCAGCGACTTAAAATGTCACCGACAAGTGATCAGGTAATAATTATGATTTTTTTATTAATTAATAATTTGTGTTTTTTCATAATTAACCTAGATGACCCCTCTCTCTTTGTAGAGCAGGGTCATCCATGGGCTGCCATAATGATCCGATCACTCCTATTGGCCAGGAGCGATCTGATCAGCCCAGCCCAGCATTTGACCTGGAAGCACCCTGGACTTTCAGGTCAGTGCTGTTATTTTTTTTTATTATTATTATTTTATTAATTATTTATTTATTTATTTTTTCTTTATTATTATTATTTTTTAATTTTTTTTTAACTCTTTCAATGCTGATGCTTCATTGAAGCACAGCATTGACTGATATTTAGTCCCCACAAGCTTGTGGGGACTAATATTAACCCCTGCAATGCTGCGATGGGGGGTCATACACAATCGCAGCATTGAAGGGGTTAATTGAGGAAGAGGGGGGGTAGGGGTTAACTGAGCAAGGGAGGGGGTGGGGGGGGCTGGTCTCCACACTCATGTGGAGACCAAAGAACCCTGTCTCCCTGTCCCTGAAGCTGCCTCTGGCAGCTGGGACACAATCTCCAATAGACTGGAGATTGTAGGGGAGGAGTCTCTCTGATCAGTCCTACAGGACTGATCAGAGGACTTCTGGGGGGTCGTTTTTGCTGTTGCTGGTCTGCCTGGGCTTCCAGGCAGACCACCAGCAGCAGAGCCCCCTACAAAACGGCAATTAACCCCTTCAATGCCGCGATCGCGGCATTGAATGCCGCGATCGCGGCATTGAAGGAGTTAACGCTGCACTGACGCTCTCATGGAGCGATCAGGCAGCAGGGGGGTGTTGGATCAGGTCCCCACACTTGTGTGGGGACCCATTCAACACCCCCCCTTCCCTGAAGCTGCCTGTGGCAGCTGAAACCGTGATTGCAGATTTTTCTGCAATCGCTGTTTCTGCCTACAAAATCACTCCGTGGGAGTGATCGTAGGCTTGGGGGCGTGTTTAGACAGGCTGTGCTGTCTGCCCAGGAGTCCTGGGCAGACAGCAGCAGCAGCGCCCCCACGATCACCGCGATTGTGGTGATGTGGGGGCGTTTTTTGGAGGAGACGTACCTGGTACGTCCCGGTCTACCGGTGACTGTTAACCAGGAAGTACCAGGTACGTCCCGGTACGGAAGGGGTTAATAATCGATTAGTTGGCCGATTATTTTTTCGATTAATCGGATAAAAAAATACATTATTTTAAATTGAAGAAAAATTGCAATAAAAAACGTACAATTTACACTTTCATCTCTTTATTGCAATGGCCTCTCTCTATTCACCTTCTTATTTTACTGACATAATAATAAAAGCTACAAGAACCCAAACACAGTGTTTCTCAAACTAGGTTTTAATACAAAGTTATTAGTAAATATTAATTCATATGTTAACTATTTTTCATATTTAATAAAAACTGAGAAAAAAGCCTTGTTTAATTTTTTTTTTTACCAAACTGCCCCCAGTTATGCACATCTGACCCCCAGCTTGCCACTCTGCCCCCATATATGCCTTATACCTCTTATATGCCAGATTCCAATGTGCCCCCTGATATGCCACTGTGCCCCCTGATACGCCTTATACTCCTTATATACCCCCTATATGCCACTGAGCCCCCTGATATACCTTTTACCCCCAGATATGTTTCTGCCTCCCTGATATGCCTAATATCCAGGGCCGGCCTTTGGGGTGTGCGACCGCACAGGGCGCCACACTCCAGGGGGCGCCGCCGCGCGGTCCGACGCCACCGCGGGGTACCTAGCGGGGGCGGGGGGGGCGGTCCGCACCGGGTGCCGCTCATAAGGGGGGCACCCGGCACCCCTCCAGAGACGGACAGCAATGTCCGCCGCTGGAGGAGCAGGCTCGCAAGGGAGCGGTGTCGGAGGTCTTTAACCCCTTTGTGACAAAGGCTGATTCTATTTTTTGTACCCTTCGTGACAATGGCTGTTTTATCGTTTCTGCGGTGTTTGTGTTTAGCTGTAATTTTCTCTTAACCCATTTACTAAACCCACACAAGTTATATATTGTTTTTTTCAGGACAAGAAGGGCTTTCTTCAGACACCATAATTTTTTATATATGATGTAATTTCCTATAATAAAAATAATAAAATATGACGAAAAATTGAAAAAAAAAACAAATTTTCTCACTTTTATTTGAAAAATCTTTTATTCATCATAAAAAACTACTGAAAAAACCTGCTAAATAGATTCTACTATTTGTCCCGAGTTTAGAAATACCCAATGTTTTTATGTTTTTTTGCTTTCTTCTACACATTATGGGGCAATAAGTACAAGTAGCGTTTTGCTAATTCAAAACCATTTTTCTCTGAATCTGGTAATTCTGTCTCCATGTGGTATTTGGGGCATCTTTGAAGCCAGCAAATTAAATTTACCCCACCAAACCATATATTTTTGAAAACTAGACACCCCAGGGTATTTTAGATGCTGATAGTTTAACCCTTTCCATGCACTAATCCTACCACCAACCCTTGTCAAAGTTTGTGATAGTAATTGTTTTTGCTGTTTTTTTCACATACTTTGTACTTCAGTTGTGAAATTACAGCTCCTGGTATGCTGTTGCTGTCACACAACACCCCGATATGTGTTCAGCAACATCTCCTGAGTACATTGATACCCCACATGCATGGGTTTGTCAGATTGTTTGGGGCCAAAAGGGCCACATTTGGAACATGCCTCCTCAGCCGTATACCGCTGCATGGTAACAATTGCAGCAAAAATAGTGGGGAAGGAAAGGGTTAATGGCTCTAATAAAAAAATATTAAAAAAAACCTAAAAAAATGTAAAAAAAAAGTAAAAAAAAATGTAAAAAAAAAAAGAACCCCTATGCCACTATGCAAGATCACTGTTTATGCAGTGATCAATGGCAATGAAGGGGTTAATATTAAATGGGTGGCTCTTATAAGAGCCTTTGGATCAATATATATATATATATATATATATTATTGAAAATACCTGAAATAGCATAAAACACACTGATCTGTCTCTCTCCCTCACTAGAAGCAAGTGAAGGAGGGAGGCAGATCCAATACTGATCAAAGGCAATGTTTAGAAAACATTGCCTTTGATTTAGGAAATCATGATCACTCTTATGAGTGATCTGACCACCAGGGGTGTTATTCACTGGATGTCCATGACATCCAGCAACACCCCCCCCGATGATGACAGCAGGCTCCGCCCCCCGGCTTGATGGGCGCCGCCATCTTGAAACACCGCGTGTGTTTCGAAGACGCCGGCACCGGGAAGGTAAGTTGAGCATTTAGGAAGCGATCGCGAGTCGCTTCCTTTGCTAAACAGGTGTTGCAAAGATGCCTCGATACTGAGGCATCTTAGCAACACCAGCTAAGCAAAGGAAGCGACTCCCGATCGCTTCCTAAACCCGTTTTTCGGCGGCGGGCGCCGCCATGTTTGAAAGACGTGCAGTCTTTCAAACATGTTTTTTTATTTGCTCCTAGGAGCGATCGGGAGGGGGGGCGGGAATGTTTTTTTTGGTGTTGCTCAATGCCTCGATGTCGAGGCATTAGAGCAACACCGTTTGAGTGAAAAAATCGATCACGGATCGATTTTTTCACCCGTTTAAAGACGTGCCGGTCCTGGCACGTCAATTGTCATAATCGTCACGATTTTCGGTGACGTGCCCGGACCGGCAATTGTCATCAAGGGGTTAACAGACCTCCGGCTCCCTTGAGTGATTTTAAGCCGGTTCAAGGATCTCCCTTGAACCCGTCTTAAAATCACTCAAGGGAGCCGGAGGTCTGTTGAAGACCTCCGATACCGCTCCCTTGTGATCCGCGCGGCAACAGCTGCTGTGCGCCGGGGTTTGTTGTCAGATCCCGGCGCACAACACTGAAGCCGCGCCCACCGCTGTCCGTGCCCTCTGACCCGGAAGAAGACAGAAGAACTGAAGAAGAGGAGCGAAGAGAAGGAAGAGGAGCTGTAAGGAGAAAAGAGGAAAGGTAGGAAAACATTCAGTGAGAGTGGATTGGTATATATGTGTGTGGATTAATATATATGTGTGGATTAGTATATATGTGTGGATTGGTATATATGTGTGGATTGGTATATATGTGTGGACTGGTATGTGTGTGGATTGGTATGTGTGTGGAATGGTATGTGTGTGGATTTGTAAGTGTGGATTAGTATATATATGTGTGGATTAGTATATATATGTGTGGGTTGGTATATATATGTGTGGATTGGTATACATATGTGTGGATTGGTATATGTGTGGATTGGTGTATACGTGTGGATTGGTGTATGCGTGTGGATTGGTGTATACGTGTGGATTGGTAAGTGTGTGAGAGTGATGGGTGTTATGCTGTACCATTTCCGATGTCTTTTTCATGCTCTAAAAGTACATCATTACTCCCATCATTCTATACTGTTCCATACAGTGGCAGAGGTGGGAGGCAGAGGCCTTACACCCCCACTGCAGGACTCCTGAAAGGTAAGTGAACTTCAAAGAGGGAAAGGGTAGATAGTTAGGAGGGGGTAGATAGGGAGAAGGGAGTGAGACAGGGGAAAGGGGGTAGATAGGGAGAAGGGAGTGAGAAGGGGTAGATAGGGCAGAAGGGAGTGAGAAGGGGTAGATAGGGCAATCATACTCCTATCATGCCAAGTCTGCGAGTACATCCTGGAATCTGGGTATGCCTGGGCATGATAGGAATGTGATTGCTGTTAATCATATATATATATATATATATATATATATATATATATATTTATATATATATAATATTGTTATGTAATTGTTTTGTCCTATTTTGGTGTGTTACTTACTTTAAATAAAAGTGTTAGATTTTGTTATGGTGTGTGGGGGGGTCATATTCGGTTTTGGCCAGGTAAATGCTGCACTTTCGGTTACAGTCCAGAATTTGTTTCGGTGCATCCCTACTACTAAGCCAGACAATGAAGTGGTAGGCCTACACCACATCAATGTTTGGCGTAGTATATAGTGATTGGGGTTTTGTTACAAGTTTTGTTACAAGTTTTTATTCCTTTCTTTTTTGGGATGGGGGGGCGCCAGAGGAGTAGTCCGCACAGGGCGCCAGAACACCTAAGGCCGGCTCTGCTAATATCCATATGCCTTATACCCCCTATATGCCCTAAAAATTCATAATACCCCCCATACACCACTATAACTCACCCATACACCACTCTGGCTCCTCCCCCTCCCATACACCACTCTGGCTCCTCCCCCTCCCATACACCACTCTGGCTCCTCCCCCTCTCATACTCCACTCTGCCTCCTCCCCCGCCCATACATCACTTTGGCTCCTCCCCTCCTATACATCACTTTGCCTCCTCCCCCTCCCATATACCACTCTGCCTCCTCCCCTCCCATACATCACTTTGGCTCCTCCCCCTCCCATACTCCACTCTGGCTCCTCCCATACTCCACTCTGCCTCCTCCCACTCCCATACATCACGTTGGCTCCTCCCCCTCCCATACATCACTTTGCCTCCTCCCCCCTCCCATACTCCACTCTGCCTCCCCCCCTCCCATACTCCACTCTGCCTCCTGTGAACCTCCGTTTCTGACAAAACACCAGGGAGCCGGGTAGAGAGGCAGAGTGGCGTATGAGAGGGGGAGGAGCCAGAGTGGTGTATTGGAGGGTGGCTCCCATACACCCCTCTGACTCCTCCCCCCTCCCATACACCGTTCTGCCTCTCTACCCGGCTCCGTTACTGAAGGCACTTTCACTGCAGCTTCATAGAAGCCACAGTGTAAGTGAAGGGCAGTAACGGAGTCTGTCTGTGAGATGCAGACCCTCACCGGCTGTCAGAGAGGATGATTCTCTGTCAGCCGGTGGGGGTCTGCATCGCACAGACAGACTCCGTTACTCACCTTCACTTACACTGAGGCTTCTATGAAGCTGCAGGGAAAGTGCCTGTCAGTAACGGTGCCGGGTAGAGAGGCAGAGTGATGTAAAAATCATAGTTTTTATTAAATATAAAAAAATTGTTTACATGTGAATTAATATTTACCAGTAAAACTTTTTCCCATAGGGTAGTCTTATATTCAGGCTTTGTTCTTTTTTTTTTTTTCTAAATTCATATTCAAATTTTAGGGGTTCGTCTTATAATCAGGGTAGTCTTGCGCAAATACGGTTGTTGTTTTTGTAAAAAAAGCCCTTATATTCCATAGCCCTAGCACTACATGAAACATTTTTAACACCCCTGACACCTTAAGCCAGAAGTATTAAAAATACTACCCTATTAGGTATTATGTAAGAGATGGCTGTGGCTCTCTAAAACATAAAAAAAATATATGTATATGGGGTAATCTGTAATTAAGGAATGTTGCCGAATAGAAATTGTAATTGTGTATCCGTGGCACCTAGTGTTCAGAATGAAAAGTTCTATTTTAATGCCTCTATGATTTTTAACAAAAGCACTTATTTTCAATAAAAAATATGTATAATTTGTGAGGGTAAAAATACAAAAAGAGGAGTCTTAATTGAATGAAGATATTTTGCAAAAAACATACGGTACGTAGGGCAGTATCGTCTTAACTCATGGGCACACTGGGCACGTGCCCAGGGCCCCCGTGGTGAATAACATTGCTACCAGCAAAAGGAGAAAAAGCAGAAGAGGAATAGGGGATCCTCAAACTAAATAAATCAAGGACTAAATAAATGTCTTATTTAGTCATTGATCTTGTCTTAGACTCAGGAAAGCTTCATGCCCATCACATGAATGTTTAAATGCCCTTGCTGTATTAGCCTCTACCACTTCTGTTGGGAGGTAGTTATAGTTTAGTAGGTTGAAAAAAGACTTCAGTCCATCAAGTTTAACCTTTCACACACACCGAGTTCTAAAGTTGATCCAAAAGAAGGCAAAAGAAGCCCTGCTTGGGACAATTACCAATTATGCCACAGGGGAAAAAATTCTTTCTTGATTCTATAGTGGCAATCAGACTACGCCCTGGATCAACTTTCTAATACGATTGTACTTTTAGCAGTTGTAGCCCTTTATGTTATGCTTGACCAGAAAAGCATCCAGACCTTAAGTAATTAAGTTAAGTAATACAACATCCTTAGGCAGAGAGTTCCATGCTGATGGTGAAATCTCCTTTCCTCAAGTCTCAACTGATGACCTGTGTCTTATGTACAGACCTCTTGGTGAACACATGACTAGAGAGCTGTTTATATGTATGTATTTGTACAATGTGATCAAATCCCCTCTTAGACAGTTCAGTTTTTCTAGTCGTTCTTCATAACTAAATTTCTCCACTCCTCGAATTAACTTTGTAGCCCGTAAGTTTTACATAAGGTTTATGTAGTGCTGAATTGCAAATCAGCAGGTAGTGGCTCTTCTTTGTTATATACAGATGAAAAAAGGCATTTAGTATTGCTGCCTTTTCCTGATCCTCACTAATTAACTTACCATCTCCAGATTTCAAAACACCTACATTGTCACTCCTAAATTTTGTGGCATTAATGTGCTTAAAAAATCTTTTTGGATTTGTTTTGTTCTCCTTGGCTATCATCTTCTCATTGTAGGGCTGCAACTAACGATTATTTTCATAATCGATTAGTTGGCCGATTATTTTTTCGATTAAAAAAATAAATGTAATTTTTTCGTTTATTTAAAATAATTTAATGAACAAACTGGATGTTAAAAACAAACAGCAGAATAAAAAAACTTTGAGAAAAATGCATTTCTTGTTTTTATTTGCCAACCTGCCCCCCCCTTTATGCACATCTGAGCCCAGGCTTGCCACCCTGCCTCCCAGATATGCCTTATACCCCCAGATATACTACTCCACCCTCCCCAGATATGCCTTATATCCCCTATATGCCTTATAACCCCCTGATATGCCACTGTGCCCTCCCCAGATATGCCTTATATCCCATATATGCCTTATCTTCCCCTGATATGCCTCTCTGCCCCCAGATATGCCTTATACCCCCCTATATGCCAAAGTGCCCTCTGATATGCCTTATACCACAGATATGCCATTCTGCCCCCCAAATATGCCTTATACCCCTATATATGCCCCTCTGCCCCCAGTTATGCCTTATACCACAGATATGCCACTATGCCCCCCAAAATATGCCTTATAACCCCTGATATGCCACTCTGCCTCCCCCCCCGGGACTTACCCCCCGTGCTCCAGACCTGGTGTCTAGTAGGGGCAGCCGGAGAACATCTGCGCGATCCGCACAGACAAACCTCTGCTGCTGGCCGTCACTTTTGCTGGAGCTTCTATGACTGAGCTCCATCATAGAAGTCCCAGCGTTAGTGCCGGCAGTAGCGGAGGTTGTCTGCGCATATATCGCGCAGACACCCCCGGCTGCCAGAGAGGGAGATCTAGATTCCTGCAGCGCTGCGGGGTATCCACCTCTCTGGCAGCTGCCGAACGTTGCGCTCTGCTGCTGCTGCTTCCGCCGGGGCTTCTTTGGTGGAGCACCGGAAGGCCATGTCACGCTGGTGCTCCATCATAGAAGCCCTGGTGGAAGTGGAGGACAGTAGCGGAGGATGTCTGTGTGCATCGCACAGACACCCAACGGCTGTCAGAGAGGAGGATCCGGGTCCCCTTCAGCGCTGTGGGGGATCTGGATCTTAGTGTTATTATCCAACCTCTATTTGAGGTCAGATTATAAAACAAGGGGTATTTTTCTGAGCTTTTGCTCTGGAAAAACCCTCATCTTATATTCGATAAAATCGATTCAACTAATCGATAATGAAATTTGTTGGCAACTATATTCATTATTGATTATTATCGATTCGTTGTTGCAGCCCTCTCATTGTTAAATTTAGCCAGTCTAATAGCCCTTTTGTATGCTCTGTTGGCATCTTTATACTTGACATATGATGCCACTGAGCCCTCTGACAGTTTAAATGCCTATTTCTTTTTCGCATTACCTGACTAACACTTTTATTCATCCACATTGGTTTTAGTTTCTTTCTTGTGGATTCACTTCCTAATGGTACATGTGTAGAAATTGTTCGATTCATTTAACCATCCTCTCAGTAAAGTACAAATTCCTTACATTTTCGACTGACCTCTTGTGTTTACATTCCTCCTCCTTTGAAGTAAACTTCCCTCCTGTACTTTAAGTATTTTAATGTGTCTATCACGTCTCCTCTTTCTCTACTTTTATCCAACCTATACATTTTGTGTTCCCTTAATCTTTCATCCTTTTTATCTTGCAAACCATTTTGGAAGCCCTCTTCTGAACTCTCTCCAAAATTTCAATATGCTTGCGGAGATGAGGTCTCCAGAACTGTACACAATACTCTAGGTTCGGACAGAACCACCTCCCTCTTCCTGCCTCTACTGTCTTTCAACCTGTGTGCTGCATATACCGTATTATAAGACGACCCTGATTATAAGACGACCCCCCAAATCTGAATATTAATTTAGGAAAAAAAGAAAAAGCCTGAATATAAGACGACCCTATAGGAAAAAAAGGTTTACCAGTAAATGTTAATCTAAACTATTTTTTTAAATAAAAGCTATGATTGAGAAAAATATTTTGGTTTTATTTCCTTCTATTTTCCAACCGGCCCCCCAGTTATGCACATCTGCCCCAGAAATGCCTTATACCCCCTATATGCCACTGTGCCCCATGATATGCCTTTTAACCCTCTAAGGCATTCAGGAGGCAGAGTGGCATTAAGGGGGTTAAAAGGCATTTCACAGAGCACTCTGCCTCCAGAAATGCCTTATGCCCCCATTTAACACTCTCCCCCCTCCCTCCCTCCTCCAAACTTACCGGTGCTTCTGACTTCCCTGTCATGTAGCCGGGGCAGCGTGTAGATCCCACGCACTTACGCTGCAGCCGGAAGGAGGTGTGGCTAGCAGCGGGGGTTGTCTGCGAATTGCGTAGACATCTACACGCTGCCCCAGCTACAGACCGGGGACTCAGAGGTACCAGCAAATGCGGTATATATATATATCTCCTAATTCATACATGCAACAGTATGGGGGGCTAGCAGTGTTCCCTTATAGCACCCACTAATTTAAATGCATGTTACTAATACTCAACTCAATAAGAATGTCTGTTTCTTTTTACTCCAAATAGGACTAGTGTAGGAAATAAAGACATATCTGTGTTTCTGACTGGCCGTGAATTAAAATGTCTAATTTAATTGCTCTTACCATCCTGTCTGCCATGCACAGGTAAAACCTCCAAAAAAAGAAACATTGGATGCCGTCTGCTGCGGTTCCTTACGTCCTTTACTGGTGCTCCTTGTTCTGTATGAAGCCTCCTTATTATAGTGCACCGTCTTATGTTCTAATTGGGTAAAGACAATAACGAGGTGGGATTTTTGAAAAGGGGCATCTTATCTGTGCCTTTTCAAGAATGGAACAAATGGTGGCTGCTGTTAATGGAAGATTTTCAGAGGGTTTTTAAATAAGATACTTCAATCCAGTCAATCATCCTTGTAGTCTGTGATGAGTACAGAGACTTGAAAAAAAAATTATATATTTTATTGTCGTCCCCCTCCCATACACCACTCTGGCTCCTCCCCCTCCCATACACCACTCTGGCCCCTCCCCCCTCCCATACTCCACTCTGCCTCCTTCCCCTCCCATACTCCACTCTGCCTCCTCCCCCCTCCCATACTCCACTCTGCCTCCTGTCAGCAACGGAGGTTCACAAGGGAGCCGGGTAGAGAGGCAGAGTGGGTGGCTCCCATTCACCCCTCTGACTCCTCCCCCCTCCCATACACCACTGTGCCTCTCTCCCGACTCCCTGGTATTTTGTGAACCTCCGTTGCTGACAGGCACTTTCACTACAGCTTCATAGAAGCCTCAGCGTAAGTGAAGGGCAGTAACGGAGGCTGTCTGTGCGATGCAGACCCCCACGGGCTGACAGAGAGGATGATCCTGTGCAGGAGACCTTGATTCTCTGTCAGCCGGTGGGGGTCTGCACGATGTGCACAGACAGCCTCCGTTACTCAACTTCACTTACGCTGAGGCTTCTGTGAAAGTGCCTGTCAGCAACAGAGGTTCACAAAACACCAGGGAGTCGGGAGAGAGGCAGAGTGATGTATGGGAGGGGGAGGAGTCAGAGGGGTGAATGGGAGCCACCCTCCCATACACCACTCTGCCTCTCTACCCGGCTGAGTACAGCACCTTTGCACCAAATACAGAAAACATATGTCGCTGGGGTTGTAGTTTTATACAACAAAGGTACGCAAAACAGTTTAAACAAGAACATCCAAGTAACATCCAACTGAATAGTTTTGACAATGAAATCCAACTCAATGTATGATTAGATGCCAATGTGCACATTTATCTGCTCCAAAAATACACATTCAATGGCAGAGAACAAAAGAATCAGTAATCGATAGAATTAGTGTAGATGTTTACATTGCCTGTGATGCTTTAGACCAGGGCACTAATATTATTCTAATTTCTTTTTCAGCCCTGCTATGTGTGTCCTCCAATTATGTGTGTTCTAAGTAATATTTTGAAGGGTTTTATGGTAAGTCCACATTAGCCACGCTTTATACAGGGCCAAGCTTTATTTCCATGTGAAAATCACTGGGGTTGTCTATAATGTTTAGTGAAGCTGGTGTATTGAAATGTTTAACATTCCTGCTATAATATATCCTATATCATATTGTAAATTACTTAAATTCCACATTAGCATTTATGTTACTGTTAATGCTTTGTAGATATGTTTGTATGGAGCCTATATCATGAGTCACACTAGGAAAAGAGTTTCATCCCTTTGTATAAACTAAATTAATTATGTAAGATAAAAATGCTTCTCTTAAGCTTACTTGTACCTAAACGATGCATTGGTGTCATGCTCTGCCAAAGTGTGTGTATCTGTTGACTTGACGCACAAAACCATAGAACATCTAACAATATGCAAGCCACTGCAACCTCAGTAGAACCACATCAAATGCATGTTTTTATTAGACAGTTGTATACTCCAGTGTATGTTCCTGCTAGACCCTCACAGCTGTGAGTGTGATTATTCAGAAGCACAGATCACAATGTTACACACAAGCAACATGCTTTACATACTAAATTAGGTGTCTGGTGATTTAACAATTTTATGAGGTTAGGTGTGTGCCAAACAAAAAAAGTGCATGGTGCAGAGGGTTCTTTAACAGGTGACATAAGGTTCAATATTTTTTTCTCAAACAGATGTATTCTAGAATAGGTAGAAAAAAAAAATCAACAACACAATATGAAAAACCTCAGGGGTTTTAACAGTTGACACAATATAACATATATAACACACAACAATTAAAGTGTATAGAAATTCAATTTCTGTCACATTTTAGTTCTGAGCCAACCTGAAACCTGTATAGACTCCCTGAGAATCTGGAAATGCTGTTCTAATGCAGTTTACAGCACAGGCTGGAATTGGTCTTCTTTTATCACGTCCTAAAATACCATACACCCATCTTGTAAACAAACGATATGCTGCCTGACGGCGACTCCTGAAATACAAAATTCTAGTTATTTTTAAACTTTTTTTTTTAATTAAATTATGTGGCAACAAGCTCCAAGTATGTCTGCTGTCTATTGATCCCAAACGGGTCCTTCAACATTTACCTTATAATCATAAATTTGCTTTTACTTAACTAGATTACAAAAATCTTGACATCATCCTCCAAAAGACAACTGTATGTAAGAAAAATGAAACACACAGAAGTGAACATAATTAAGTTAAAAAATGACAAAAAATTACTTTTATAAATGTTAAGATGTATGTATTTTTTCAGTATCTTTGGAATTTTTTTTTATAGGTTATGTTTTTAAAACATTACAGTAAAGCCTTAAGGGTTCCATGAAATTTCGAAAGCATATTTCTTGACTTTCAGAATTGCAATCTGAATATAACGTTTTTTGTTTCTAAGTTTTTACACGCTGTATGAAAATGTACTTTATTGTAAGTCTACCTTTTCACTCCTGTGCATGAACTGAATAGGAATGTTACTGTGAAATTGAATATATGTAATACATGCCTGTTATAATCCCCCCACATTTGCTTCTCTTCACTGGATGGCTTCAGACACAGAGTATGAAATTGCCAATGATCTACAATACACGACATCTGTTCAGTGATATAAGCCTTACAATTTCTAATTTCTTGGCAGCACACCGAATCTGTTACTGTTGGCATGACAATGCATTTTTTACATTTACACCATTCTGTGTTACCAGTTCTTTGTCCACTATGTGAATAGGGCTGTATATTTCCTCCTAGGCATCTGTTTTTGGCATTATATGGTTGCCAAAGTGATGTGACCGCCTTATCCTCCTGATGTGCTGCTCCCTGAAATAAAACACAAAGACTTTTAGGGAAACATTTTTAGATTTATTAAACACTTTGACAAACAATACTCAACCTATGTTGTATCACACTGATTTGGTGTATGTGAGTGCTCCTCAGTGAGAAAAAGCACTATGATTCCACAGTCTCTATTATGAGATTTTAAAATATACTTCAATAGTGCTAAAACAGCACAGGAAATACCACAGACAGTTTAACCCCTTAATGACAAATGACATCCGGTTAGTGACAATTGACGTGCCAGGACTGTCATGACTTTAAACGGGTGCAGAAAGCGATCTACGTTGGCTTTCTGCACCCAAATGTTGTTACTGTAATGTCGATTTTGAGGCATTCAGCAACACTGAGATCGGCATCATCTGTACACTGTATGGCGGTAGACGCCCGTTTTAAAATAGTTTTTCTCTTTTCAACTTCAAAAGTGTCTCTGGAATGCCTCGATCACGAGGCATTCAGTGACACCGAACTCCCACCCCTGGACGCGCCATGACCGCCACTGCGAGTGATTTTGCCACTCACAAGATGGCAGCGTCCTTTAAAATAACCAATGGAGTTGAAAAGAGTTCTGACCCTCCTGAGAATCTGGCTCCACTTGCAGGTTGAATACAGGTACTGCATTCAACCATGCAAGTCAATGGAGCCCAGCTTTCTAATCACTGTGATTAGTAAAATAAATGAAAAAGAAAAAATAATATAAAAATAGTTAAAACAAAATATAAAAAAACATGGTAACATGTAAAAATAATTTTCCACTGTTTCAAGAAAATATACCGTATTTGCTCGATTATAAGACGACCCTGATTATAAGACGACCCCCAAAATCAAAATATTAATTTAGGAAAAAAACAAAAAGCCTGAATATAAGACTACTCTATAGGAAAAGTTTTACTAGTAAATATTCATTCCTGTAAACAATTTTTTCATATTTAATAAAAGCTATGATTGAGAAAAAAATATATTTTTTTATTTCCTTTTATTTGCCAACCGCCCCCCCCCGCAGTTATGCACATCTGCCCCCAGGCTTGCCACTCTGCCCCCAGAAATGCCTTATAGCCCCTATTTGCCACTCTGTCCCATGATATGCCTTTTAACCCCCTATATGCCCCTCGGCTCCATGAGATGCCTATACCCCTATATGCCACTCTGGCATATAGGGGGTTAAAAGGCATACCATGGGGCTGAGTGATATATAAGGGGTTAAAATGCATTTCTGGAGGTATATATATATATATATATATATAGCTGCTAACAGCAATCACACTCCTATCAAGCCAAGGCAGCCAGTACATGCTGGAACCTGGGGATGATAGTAGTGTGATTACAGCCTCCCTATGCCATGCTACCACCCCCACCCCCCTTACACATCCATGCTATCACACACACACTCATTCACAAACATTTAAATACTCATTCATTCCATTAATCACACATACACACACACATGCTCAAACCCCCCATCCCCCCACCCCCTTACCTGAACTGCAGATCTCCCACTCGCAGACTTCTGCAGGGGCCCGGCTGTGTGAGCAACTTCTCTGGCCCCGCCCCCAGAGGAAGGAGGGGGGAGGCAGCGTTATGTGAGCATTCTGCTAGCTTCCTGTTCTGCTGCTAGAAGAGACAGTGCTCGCGACCAAAGCACCGGTAAGCAGCATGGCCCCAGCAGAAATGTTTTTGAGGTCTGATTAGAAGCATTTGCTCTGGAAAAAACCTCGTCTTATAATCGAGCAAATACGGTATATATATATATTATATATATATATATATATATATATAAATGTATGAGCAAGTCCTAAAATTAGCGCTTTATCTTAAAACAATTCTCGCATGGAAAGAGCTAAAATACTGGCATGTTAAATGCCCATGGGGTGTATACTTTAAAAAAATGTATGATTTGATGGGGTAAATTGAATTTGCCGGGTTCAACAATGTCCCAAATTATCCAGGGTGCAGGATGACCACAAGTCACATTTCCTATTTGAAAAATGCACACGTCCCATTTACAGGAGCTGTAAATTCATACCTAAAGTACAACATATGTGGGAAAAATACATACAAAAAATACTACTGCTAACTTTGACAAAGGCTGGTGGTAGAATAAGTGCATGGAAAGAGTTAAAATACCAGCATCTGAAATACCCTGGGGTGTCTAGTCTTCAAGAATATACAGTTTGATGGGGTATATTGTATTGGCTGGCTTCAAAGATACCCAAAATAGCAAATGGGGAAGAATTACCAGATTTGGAAAAAATGGTTTTGAAATAGCAAAACGCTACTATTTCTAAACCTTAGGACAAATAGTAGAATCTATTTAGCAGGATTTTTCATTAGCTTTTATAGATGAGTAAAAGATTTTTCAAGTAAAATCATTTTTTTTCTAAATTTGTCACCATATTTTATAGTTTTTTTCATGGTAAATGATATGATACAATCAAAACAATGAGATCTAAAGAAAGCCCTTCTTGTCCTGAAAAAAAAAACAATATATAACTTGTGTGGGTTCAGTAAACGAGAAAGAAGAAAATTACAGCTGAACATCAGCACCGCATAAATGTTAAAACAGCCTTTGTCACGAAGGGTACAAAAAATAAAATCATATAAAAATTAATATTAACACAAATATTAAATAACACATCCCACAATATAATGATTCTTCTATACTTACTAAAGTTGCTGTGGTTGCTAGCTCTAAATGAGCGCATCCAGCAGCTGGAAAACATTGAATGCTTGATAATTCCTCTCCTGTCCTTTGTTTTCCTTGTTTATAGGTAGACATTTTTCTTCTGTAAAACTATTAAGTGAATGCAATGTCAAGAATTACATTCATTGCATGCTTTTCAACATAGTTGTTCAGCAGTGAAATAAACTCTCTTGACAGTGTTCAGCTCTGGGAAAATACTATACATAAATAGGCCCTCTTACAAATGTATAACGCTGCACACAACGTTCTGCACTCAAGAAACGTAGTCTTTTAAAATGTATTTATATAACTACAAAATTTGCCTTTAAGCCTTTCTTTTGTCTCTTAAACCCTTCGTCTTCTGACATAATAATGTATGCCACAAGGCTGTTAATAATACGTAAGCAACATGGAAGCAGTATCTTCTATATAATACTCAACTTTTATATGACAACTCAATATATTACCTCAAACTCGTGTTGTGTGGGAAATAAACGGATTAACACAATCAAGAAAAAAAGATTGAAAAATATAGGTATGGTATTAAACACAATAACGGAAAAGCTGTGCTTTAAGTGGTGTTATAAAGGTTTTGCTTTTCATTTTCTTCCATTTTATACACTCTTTCAGCGTTAGTATGCATAACTTTTGGGACTAAATTATTTTTTATTATCTATAAGCCATCGTTATAAAACGTGGTGTTAGTTTATTTAAGATTCAAAGCACTCATTATGTTTAGTTAATCTAAAAAATAAAAAGTACAAATTATATAATAGTAGTGTGATACTGTATGTTCTATATACAGTAATTATACAGAACTCGTATGCTTAGCACAGCCTGATTACGGCATGGCCTTTTAACTAAAAATAGACAAATAGAATAGAACTTTCCAGTTATGTGCAATATATTATTTGACTTTTACTTCACACGAGGCTCAGATATCGAGCAGCAGTTCTTCCCGGGTGACACCACACGCCGCTATTCCCGTATCTTCTTGTGCTTCCTGCTGTCCAGCCTCCAGCAGCAGGGACCAGCGCTCAACTTCCAGTTGTTGAAGGTAGAGGGGAGGGATTAAGCCTATTGCATCTCCCCTATAAAATGGTACCGTGTGTAATAAGACTAAAATTGCAAAAAATAGAATTCATTTTAGTAACTAAGTCAGTCAATGTACGTATTTATAAAGGTGTACCATGATGCTAGCCAGGGGAGACACTAACACACACTCACATAAATTTACACATGGCTCCATACATATTCTACACACACCCTAACACACAGATTTATGTTGAAACATACACTTATACAATTATGGTAACACACATAAACATAAGAACCCATGCCAACATCCAAAAAAACTCATGATAACATGCACACTTACACATAAATGCTAACACATACACACTCATTCTAACACGTACACATTTCCTCTGGCCGTCCCAGCGGCTTCGTGCTTTCACTGCAGGGTGCTGGCCTATTTCCCCCAAGGACGAGCTAACCACTGCTTTGTATAGTAAACATTTGATAATGGGGCGTCACAACACTGCTCTACCACATCAATTACCTTAAAATCCACCCTGAAGCCAATAAGTTTCTTGCAAAATGCAAATATAAATAATTTTGCAAAAAAAAAAAAGAAAAGATGGCAACCCTCCACCTACCTTCACCTACCAGTAATATATTAAGGGTTGGCCCAAGACATTATGCTGCCTGGGTCCTAGGATGAAATGCTGTCCTCCCGCCAAAATCACGCTCATATAATGTCCAGTGGCGTCTCCAGCTTTCATATTTAGGTGGGGGGACAGGGACCAAAGTAGGGGGAGCAATTATAAAACGCTACATATACACTATATATATATACCGTATTGGCTCGAATATAGGCCGCACTTTTTTCCCCCACTTTAAGTTTTTAAAGTGGGGGTGCGGCCTATATTCGGGGTCTAGCGCCCGACGCCCGGGACATGCAGTCCCGGGCGCCGGGCAGGCAGCGGGGTTAGGATACAGATCCCCCGCAGCGGTGCAGGGGACCTGCATCCTACTCCCCGATACGCTCAGACAGCCTCCCCTGCCAGCACTTCCCACGGGGGGGGGTGCCGGCACGGGAGGTTATCTAAGCGTTTTACCTCTGCCCACCCCCGACTTACCGGAGCAGACTCCCGGGTGTCTTGCGGGGCCGGCGGGAGACATTTACGCAATACGCAAATGCAACTTCCGGTAACGGTACCGGAAGTTGCATACGCGTATTGCGTAGATGTCCCTCGCCGGCCCTGAAGACACCCGGGAGTCTGCTCCGGTAAGTCGAGGAGGGGGGGCAGAGGAGGACAGCGGCAGCGGATCTCGGGGAGGGAGGACAGCGGATCTCGGGGAGGGAGGGCAGCGGATCTCGGGGAGGGAGGGCAGCGGATCTCGGGGAGGGAGGGCAGCGGATCTCGGGGAGGGAGGGCAGCGGATCTCGGGGAGGGAGGGCAGCGGATCTCGGGGAGGGAGCGCAGCGTATCGCGGGGAGGGAGGACAGCGGCAGCGTATCGCGGGGAGGGAGGACAGCGGCAGCGTATCGCGGGGAGGGAGGACAGCGGCAGCGTATCTCGGGGAGGGAGGACAGTGGCAGCGTATCTCGGGGGGGAGGACAGTGGTAGCGTATCTCGGGGAGGGAGGACAGTGGCAGCATATCTCGGGGGGGAGGACAGTGGCAGCATGTTTTTTTTGGTGCTTTTTTAAAGAAAAAAAACTTTTTCTTTAAAAAAGCACCAAACTTTTAGGGTGCGGCCTATATACGGGGGCGGCCTATATCCGAGCCAATACGGTATATATATATATATATATATATATATATATATATGCGTTAGACATGCATTTTTAACTACATAATATGTACTTTTCATTCTTTAATATTAGACCCTGCTGCCAATATATATAAATATTAGACCCTGCTGTCGATATATAAATATATAAGCCCCTGCTTCCGATATATTAATATCATCCCATGCTGCCGATATGTATAAATATTAGCCCCTGCAGCAAATATATATAAATATTAGACCCTGCTCATATATATATATATATATATATATATATATATATATATAAGACCCCGCTTCCAATATATATTAACATTATACCCTGCTGCCGATATATATAAATATTAGCCCCTGCAGCCAATATATATAAATATTAGATCCTGCTGCCAATATATATAAATATTAGCCCCTGCTGTCAATATATATTAATTTTAGCTCCTGTATCCAATATATATTAATATTAGCCCCTGCTGCCAATATGAATATAAATATTAGACCCTGTTGTCAAAATATATAAATAAATATTAGCCCCTGCTGCCAATATATATATATATATATATATATATATATATATATATATATATATAAATATTAGCCCCTGCTGCCAATATATATTAATATTAGCCCTTGCTGTCAATATATATTAATATATATAATATATATAAGATATTATATTATATAATATATAATATATATAATATATGCTTGCTGGGGCAAGTCCTTATGTGTGCAACCTAGGTGTTGCAGCAAGTCCTATTTGTGCAATCTGGCTTCTGCAGCAAGCCCTATTTGTGCAATCTGAATGCTACAGCAAGCCCTATTTGTGCAATATGGGTGCTGGGCAAGTCCCAAGTGTGCAATCTGGGTACCAGGGCTGGCCTCTGTAGTGTTTGACCTGTGACCTATGCCTGCAGTTTAGGGTTTCCATGCATTATTATTTTATCTATACCTGTAAGACACCGATAAAAAAAAAGGATAAAAGGCACTGTCAACGCAGGGCGGGCATGCCATGCAAATGATCCTCTCACAGGCCACACAGGGGGCAGCAAAACAAGGTTTTGCCTAAGGTGGCAAAAATATTGGAACCCGCCCTGTTCCTCCTTGTGACAGAATGACCTGTCATACCAAGGTAGTCATAGATGGCTCCAGCCTGGCTGTCAAACAAAGATAGCACAGGCATGTATAATTCATGTATCTGTTAATTTATGTTAATTCAGTTCTGTGGATATATGAGTCTATGTTTTACATTCCTGCTGTACTCAATTCAAGGTAGTTGTCTGTCTACTTATTGGGTACACATAACAGGGTTCCAAGGTGTGCATGCTGGCTGGTGCTGGAAGTTATTCCGGGGACAACAGGAGGATACATGTGAGTGATCTCTGGGAGTTACTACAGCTCTCTTGGTGAACCCGTTACACTCCTATCTTCCTTTAGGTCAACTTTCCTAGTCCCTTTCCTGCCTTCAGACAATACTGATACTTGGTGTAACCACCCAAAAAAATAGACCTCATTTCCTGCCCAGCCTAGATGATGCATAGGAGAGAAGTGTGTCCTGATGTAATTGACACTAAAAAATGACGAATGGAAAAATTATTATGATGTGTTAATAAAAAAATAAATAGTGCTAACCCAAGTCATCAAGGTGAAGAGAAAAAGCTGTAACAAGATATTTATAAATATATCACTTTCTGTGATGTGAGGATACAACAGAGCAATACAATGAAAAACTTGTTCTGTTTAAGGAGATACAGTAAGTATTTTCTTAACTTTCCTAATCTTTCATTCAATGAAAGGTTCCTTTTTGAAAATATTGAAAAATGGTAAACACCTAAAACAGGGGTGTCCAAGTTTTTCCTGCAGTGGGCCACTTCATCAGAAATGTATATGTTTGGGGGCTGCACTCATTTCTCACTGAGAGGAAAAAACGGCCTTTAATAAGACATGCAGATTGAAATAAAGTAAATGACACAAAATCCTTTACAATGCGTCTCACTGATTTCTGTTCCTAGAACGTTTTGTCCTCTTAATGTCCTTTTAATAAAAGTTACACACCAAAATTGTACAGACAAATTAAATAACAATATTAATATATATATATATACATATATATCTCTATAAATATGATTGCTAACAGCACACAAATTCCAGCCTGGGCATGATAGGAGTGTGATTGCTGTTAACAATCATATAGAAATTGATAATGTTATTTTATTTTTTTTCCAATTTTGGTGTGCTACTTACTTTTAATAAAAGTGTGGTGTTATCACACCAAAATTGGACAATACAATAACAATATTAATATATATAATTGTTAACAGCAGTCACACTCCTATCATCAGGTGTTAGGGACCAGGAACCAGACGGACACAAAACGTAAAATGCAATCACCTTTATTGTAATGACAATAGTGAACAAAGCCAAATCGTGAGCCAAAAGCATATACCAAAAGACAAGCCGGGGTCAGGAACCAAGACAGATACTCAGACAAGCCGGGGTCAGGAATACAGAGATCAGCGAAGTCAGGAACAAGCCAGGAATCAGGAGCCGGGATGGACGTCAGAGAAGGCCAGGTCATACACAGGAATTCAGGAACACAGCAATAGCACTTGCAGCCGGAAACAACACAAGGGCAAGGAGGACGTGAAGTTTAGCTGCTTAAATAGCCAAAACGGGCTGGCTGTGGGCTGGACAATGGGCTGAGTCACAGGAGTGACAGGAGTGTAGCCATGGCAACCCAGCCAGGCTGTATAGCCTCCAGCAATGCAGCAGAAAAGCAGCTAGACCATAACACCTGGGCATGATAGGACTGTGATTGCTGTTAGCTGTGGTGAAGAAGAATCGCCTCAGGTGTTGCCTGAAAGAGAGGGTCATCCACTATCCAAATATCATTGGAAATCTTGTCCCAAAATGACTAATAAGAGGGCATGACCACCACAGGTGGATATAACACTCCAAATCTGAACCACAGTGCCAGCATTGTGAAGAGACATGAGGATGGAAGTGACAAAGCTCTGCAGAAACCTTATACCATCTATTAAGTAATTTGTATGTGGACTCAAAATTGCACCTTTATGTGTAACCAAGAGGACCCTATCCCAATCTTCAAGCCACTCCAGGCCACTCACTCCCATAAACCCATGTAGTATGGCTTAGTATTTGAAATGGATAAATGGATTGGGAGAAAATATCTCTCAATCGTGTCCACTCCAACAACCGCCTCAGATGAGAAGCAGTCCAATATAATTCAATATCTGGAAGCCCTATACCTCCCCTTAGAAGGTCTGCTTTGATCAAGGATAGAAGTGGTGTATAATTTAAGGCCGCCAGCTGTGAGGTATCAGATGGAATTTGTAACCCTAAATACCTCCGAGATGTTTTGCACCATCTGAATGTGAATGCCCCCCTACTCTGTGAGAGTCCAGGATGTTAAGGCTTAAGATTTCAGATTTTTGTATATTGATTTTATAATTGGAGAGGATATGGAAATAATTTAGACAAAGATGACGGATCCTCAACCATACACAACATATCATTTGCGTAGATGGAGAGTTTATGAGAAATGCCACCTACATCCAGACCCACAATACCAGGATTAGCTCTGATGGCATTTGCCAAGGGTTCTAAGGCCAGGCCACCGTGTCAAAAGCTTTTTCAGCGTCCATGCACACCAGCAAAAAAGGGGTTCTGGTATGATGTGCCATTGTTAGATTAATGACTCTGATGGTATTATCCTTAGCTTTCCTACCAGGGACAAAGCCCACCTGGTCCGAGTGGATCGACGAGAGAAGAAAAGGCTGCAATCTAAGGGCCAGAATTTTCACGAGAATTTTCAAGTCTGTATTAATTAGGAGATAAATTATATAGTTTTTCCTAATAATTTCAAAAGCAATCAGCTTATGTGAAGTAAAGTGCAAAAAACAGAATGTTGCAGAATCTTGTAATACCTTTTTTATTGGACTAACAGTATTAAAATAATAGACGAGCTTTCGGGAGTCCTCCCTTTATCAAGTCAAAAGCATTTCTGACCAAGCAAGTGAAAAACACAGTTTAAAACTGACCAGTACATGTTCTGATACAGGGTTAAAACAGGGGTTAAAACAACAAGGTAGAGAATTTGCAGACAAAAAATTAAGAGGGTCGTAAATAGTAAATAGTGGCATATACTGCACAGATAAGGCAAGGGGGGGAGTAAAGTAATGTGAAGTAAAGTGTAAATTTTCCTGAGAGTCACAACTTTTTGGAACATAACAGGAAGCTCTGTTAGCCCGAAAAGCTCTGGCCAATAATTTCCCAGGCTTATCTTCATAAGTTCATAAAAGTGTTTTTTGGTTAACAGGAAATTCCTCTTACATCTGGAGTCAAGTAGTGTAGCTAATCGAGATCTGAGAGCCTCTAACTGAATATTATAGGTAGAGGGGTCGCTTTATGTTGCATTTCCAGTTCTGAGACATAGAAATAATATTAGCATATTTTATCCTCTTAAGTTTAGCCACAAGCTGAATAAGATGTCCTCTCATCACTGACTTGTGAGCTTCCCAGACGGTAGGGACAGAAATGTCTGGAGTATAGTTTTCGATAAAATAGTTACGCAAATGCGAGTGAAGATCAGCAACGTTGGCAGGGTCAACTTAAATTCTCGTTAAGACGCCAATGCCAGGCTTTCTTGGGAAGTAAAGGGAAATCAAGAACCATGTGAACCGGAGCATGATCTCTCATTACTTGTATACCAATATCCAAGGATTGTAGGAAAGGTAAGTGGTGATGGGATAGAAATAAGGCATCAATTCTGGTATAACGGATATGTGCGGGGGAGTAAAGTGTGAAATCTAAATCGGAGACATGAAGAGCTCTCCCGGTGGAACAATATCTACTAGGGTCTAGTGTCATGTTTAAACCCCCTCCAAAAACAGTCAAACCCTCCTGATAGTCAGCTAAATTAGATAAGAGATGAACTAAAAAGGGTACCTGATTTAGATTGGGAGCATATACATTAGCTAACGTAACCTTTCTTGTCCTATAAATCCCTTAAGAAACAAACCCCTACCCTCTGAGTCTCTCCAGACATCCAGTAATTCAAATGGGGCAGATGTATGGATCATTATTGCACAGCGTGACAGTATTTATTAGTTAATCTAAACTCTTTAACAACTGAAAAATGAGTTTCCTGGATAAAAGCAATATGAGATTTCATCAATTGGAGCACACATAACAATTTAGATCTCTATTGAGGTTTATTAAGGCCCCTGACGTTCAGAGTGGTAAATTTAATAAGATTTGGAGACGTGAGAGGTGGAATCTGGAGAGAACCTGAAAGTACGGCCAGCACACCTAAGCACCAAAACAACGGACACAAGTCCGAACATAAGACCATTTAAAATTAAACAAAATCAAAACATAGATTCCAGTAAGCAAACAAAATGCAGTAAAGATACAGAAGCATCAAATATTGAGCTAATAGACCAAAATGGTGGTCCTCAGCCTAGACCACTGATCCAAAACAATCAGGGTCGGCAGGCTCTGGTGAAGGTAGGCTCATATAAGATGGTGTAATAAGAGAATATATGATAGGGTTTAAATAGGTTCAATGTGATAATGTAACTTGTTGGGTCTATTAATATTCAGTAGAGGAAGGGGGGAGTGATATGTCAGTATAATTATGGCAGGCGACATTCATCACAAATACAATTTTGTATAAGCCATTTACAGCTGCTGATTGTGTGTAGGAAAATGTATGCAGTATAAGCAGTAATAACCAAAAAGAAGCAGAACAAGATTGCCTCAATGTGGGCAAGAAGACCTCCATAACAAAGGGGACCCCAGAAACATATACTTATGGCAGGTCAAACAAGTAGCCCAACACATTTGATGTGGATATCAAGGCTAGTCAAGCATACAATTAGTTGAAGTACAATTAATATAACAAAAATACCACATAATATACCATAATACCACGTCCATCATGACAGGAAAGTGGGACCAGCCTCCCATGAAGCGAGAAGATCCGATCCCGTGGAGTGTAATGCTCCTTGGGTAAGTAACCATGCAGTTCAAATATAAGTTCTGACTTCTTGAGCCGATGAAAATAAAAGAATCTGAAGGTAGAACAAAACAGTTTCCACCTAGGTGTTTTGAAGTTTACCAAGGGAGTAAATTCTGCTGATACTCATCCCATACACATCATCAGGAACTAATTTATCATCTCTCATCTACAGGTATTCCACTTTTTTGCCTTACCCTGTCTGTAATCAGCATCACTGCTAGGTGCCCTGCTTAATTAATTGTCCAGGTATTCCACAGGTATTCTCTGACCACCACTTCCTATCCTGCTCTATATCCTTGCCTCCTACTCATAGTAACATAGTAACATAGTTCATAAGGTTGAAAAAAGACCAAAGTCCATCAAGTTGAACCTATATACATATTGTGTCCCTACTGTGTTGACCCTTATGAAGCAGATGCCAATTGCCCCATACCAGGGGGAAAATTCATTCCCGACTCCAAATATGGCAATCCGAATAAATCCCTGGATCAACGTTCTGTCCCTATTAATCTAATATCCATAACTTGTAATATTATTGCTTTCAAGAAACACGTCCAGGCTCCTTTTGAACTCTTTTATTGAGTTTACCATTACCACTTCCTCTGGCAGAGAGTTCCATAATCTCACCGCTCTTACTGTAAAGAACCCCCGTCTGTGCTGGTGTAGAAACCTTCTTTCCTCCAGCCGTAGAGGATGTCCCCTTGTTATAGATACAGTCCTGAGTATAAATAGGTCCTGGGAGTGATCTCTGTACTGCACCCTTATATATTTATACATAGTTATTAAGTCCCCCCTAAACCGTCTTTTTTCCAAACTAAATAACCCTAATTCTGATAATCTTTCTGGGTACTGTAGTCCTCCCATTCCCCTTATTACTCTGGTTGCCCGTCTTTGAACCCTCTCCAGCTCCACTATATCTTTCTTGTACACTGGTGCCCAGTACTTTACACAGTATTCCATGTGTGGTTTGACTAGTGACTTGTACAGTGGTAGAATTATTTCCTTGTCGTGGGCCCCTTTTGATGCACCCCATGCTTTTATTTGCCTTAGCAGCAGCTGCCTGACACTGGTTGCTACAGGTAAATTTACTGTTAACTAAAACTCCTAAGTCCTTTTCCATGTCAGTCGTCCCCAGTGTTTTCCCATTCCCAGCCTGGATTTTTCTTCCCCATGTGCATAACCTTACATTTATCTGTGTTGAACCTCATCTGCCACATCCCAGCCCAAGCCTCCAACCTATGCAGATCCATTTGTAATCATGCACTGTCCTCGTTAACCACGTTACAGAGCTTAGTATCGTCTTTACTTTGATACTTTACTATACAATCCCTCTACAAGGTCATTAATAAATATATTAAAAAGAATAGGACCCAAAGCTGACTCCTGTGGTACCCCACTAGTAACAGTCACCCACTCAGAGTATGTACCATTAATAACCACCCTCTGTTTCCTATCACTGAGCCAGTTACTTACCCACATACACACATTCTCCCCCAGCCCAGGCATTCTCATTTTATGTACCAGCCTTTTATGTGGCACCGTATCAAATGCTTTGGAAAAATCAAGATATACGACATCCAGCGATTCACCCCGATCCAGTCTTGAGCTCACCTCCTCATAAAAGCTGATCAGGTTAGTTTGACAGGACCGATCCCTTGTAAACCCATGCTGATATGGAGTTATACATTTATTTTCATTGAGATACCCCAAAATAGCATCTCTTAGGAAACCCTCAACATTTGCTATGTGCCAGTCCTGGGGAACAGACCCTGTCACTATAGAGTCCTTGAATATTTTAAATAGGGGTCTGTCTATTAAATTACTTAACTCCCTTAGAACTCAGGGGTGAATGCCATCTGGACCTGGTGATTTGTCTATTTTGATTTTTTTTAGGCGGCACTGCACTTCTTCCTGGGTTAGACAGGCGACATGTACTGGGGCATTTATCTCATCCTGCTGTATATTACCTGGCATTTCATTTTCCTCTGTGAAAACAGCAGAGAAGAATATATTTAATAGATTAGCTTTTTCCTGATCCCCCATCTATAACTTCTCCCTCATTACTTTTTTAAGGGGCCAACGCTTTCATTTTTAACCTTTTTACTATTTATATAGTTAAAGAACATTTTGGGGTTTGTTTTACTCTCTTTGGCAATGAGTCTTTCTGTCTCCACTTTTGCTGCTTTTTACATATTTTATTTTTTTCCCAATAGCTTTATAGTGCTTCCTGACTCTTTTATTCCCATACGGTATGTACCTTTCACAGTGAGAATTTAAGATATTCTTAAAAATCTCCCATTGAGTGTCTGTACTCTTGTTTTTGAGGACATTTTCTCAATTTACAGTGTTAAGGGCTTCTCTTAGTTGATCAAACTTTGCTTTCCTAAAGTTCATAGTTCTTGTGGCTCCTCTAAGAGATTTCTTTCCTCTTGTCCAACCACATGCCCCTTGAGCCTATCCCTTCCCATCTCACCCAGTCTCTTTCATCTACTCTTGTCCCTACTCTAGCTCACATCTTCAACCTCTCCCTCACTACTGGATCTGTCCCATCCTCCTTCACGCATGCTTCAAGCATTACTCCAATTTTGAAAAAGCCCTCTCTTGACCAAATGATTAATTACCGTCCCATCTCTCTACTTCCTCTCACCTCCATGCTTCTCGAAAGAATTGTTTATACCAGTTAACTAAATTTATTGATTCCAGCTCCCTACTTGACCCTCTTCAATCTGGTTTTCGCCCCCGACACTCTACTGAGACCGCCCTTACTAAAATTACTAATGACTTACTCACTGCTAAATGCAAGGGCCACTACTCCAAGCTAATCCTACGGGACCTCTCTGCTGCTTTCGACACTGTGGACCACACTCTTCTCCTTCAAACTCTTCATGGTCTTGGTCTCTGTGACACTGTTCTCTCCTGGTTCACTTCCTACCTCTCTAATCGTTCCTTCAGCGTCTCTGTCTCCAATAACACTTCCCCTTCCCCTCTCAGTTGGAGTACCCCAAGGCTCAGTTCTAGGACCCCTTCTGTTCTCTCTTTACACTTCCTCACTTGGCAAACTAATCTCATCCTTTGGCTTTCAATACCACCTGTATGCTAATGACACTCAGATCAGACCAGCCACACTAGTGTAAATATTGCACTAACTTTGGCACTTATACCTTTTATCTATTGTGTAATACACCCTAACTCCCTCTAGATTGTAAGCTCCTTTGAGCAGGGCCCTCCTCCCCTGTTGTTTTTGTACATCATATTATAACATACTACTTGTCCTGTCTACCCATTGTACAGCACTACGGAATTTGATGGCGCTATATAAATCAACAACAAAAATAATAATAATAATAGATCCAATTGTCCCTGGAGACATCAATTATGATGTGTAGATCCATTCGGGTATACTGCCCTTGTGAAGGACTGTAGGTGTGGCAATATATATCCGATGAGGATTTTTTAAAGTAAGTGAGAGGAGAAAATAAAAAATATATATATATATTTCCTCTTTTGTCCCCTTCTCCCTTGAAAATATAAGACGATCCCTTTAAAGCATAGAATGGGCAATGGTGAGGGATGAAAAATATGATGATGTCCAAAAAGTAGATGGTCCTGGTGTCCTTTGACCTTTTTACGGCGATGCTGTTTAGGTGACCATGTCATGGCTGTAATAAGCAGATGATCTGGAGCTGCAAACACCGGTTCCCAGTCAGGGATATCAATTTTCGTGAGACCCAGGTTAGTTAAAAAAGTGAGGAATATCAGATGCTTGACAAATGGGAATCCCCATTGATATGGAGTGGATGTCTCTCTAAGAGCAGTTGTGATTGGCTTTAATATTCTTCTTGTGTTCAATGTAGTTAGTGATAAATCAGGGAAAAAAAATAGTGTGTGATTCCTAGGTGATCGAATCATATGCAGCCCCAGAGGATAGACTCTTTAATTGGGAAATCATGAATCCTGCATATTATATCTCTCAGGGGTTGCGCGTTAGTGCCCCTGGGTCTGAGGGCACGCGGGCCCTATCAAATTTAATTGGGGCCTCCACTGGGTGTTGTAAAATGGATTTAAAAATGACTTGCAGTGTTGCAGGGTGTCCACGTGGTTAACCGTCTCCGGAACACCTCAGATCCTCATAATCCTGGTTTACCAGCCATCTAGATAAGTGTATCAGCATGTTCTTCTGTTCAGTAAGCTGAGAGTTAAGTGCATCAACCGTATTGCAGATATTAGAGTTTTCACCCTCCAGGGCCTCCACACACTCTCCAATTTAATTTTGGAGAGGTCATCACCCTGGGTCGCCAGTTCAATGATCTCAATCATATCTGCTTTTGTAGGCAGCCTCTTCAATGCTTCCCGCTACTCGGTATGTGTATGGCATGGGGGTTCCGCCTGTAAACTTGCAGTTTTTCTTGTAGGGTGCTCTTATATTCTGCCCCCCCCCCTAAATTAATATTAAAATTTGGGAGGGGACATCTTATAATCAGGGTCGACCAAATACTTCTTTTGAGAGTTTGAACGAATATCTGATAACAAGGAGGGTCTGTTACGGCTCCAGCCGCGTGTCAGCAGCCGCGAGGTAGGGGGAGACCCCCCGCTTCGGTCCGGCGGCCGCTGCTGCCGCGAAGAGAGGGGAGACCCCCCGCCTCGGACCAGCAGCAGCAAGCGCCGCGAAGAAGGGGGAGACCCCCCGCCTCTGCACGGCAGCCCCAGCCGCAACTGCCGCGAGGAAGAGGGAGACCCCCTGCTTCCGCACGGCAGCTCCAGCCACAGCCACCGCGCAGAAGGGGAAGACCTCCCTCGTCTACCCAGCAGCCGCAGCCACTGCGGAGAAGGGGGAGACCTCCCGCTTCTACACAGCAGCCGCAGCCGCAGCCGCCGCGAGGAAGAGGGAGACCACTTATCTGCACAAGATCCTCCCAGCAGCTGGAGCCGGGAGACGCGTCCTTCTCTGGAGTCCTGACTCGTTCTGCTTCACGCCACCTAGTGGCGCCGGCTGGTACTACGTCGACCTATATGGAAAGATTACGAAATCGCCAACCACAAGATGGCCGCAGGAAGTGACGTAACGGCACTTTGAAAATTTGGCGGGAAACATCCAATTAGTGCCTAAACTTCCTGTGCCTATATAAGAGACTTCAGAACTCTGAGACTTCGCCTTCTGATGGTCGTCTATGCCCTGTGCTAGCACCCAGATAGCGTTTTCCTGCTTGATTCCTGTATTTGACCTCGGCTTGTTTTGACTATCCTGATCTCTGGTATCCTGACCTCGGCTTGCTCCTCGTTTATCCTGCTCTCCGGTATCCTGACCTCGGCTTGCTCCTCGTTTATCCTGCTCTCCGGTATCCTGACCTCGGCTTGCTCCTCGTTTATCCTGATCTCCGGTATCCTGACCTCGGCTCTCTGGACCTTCCCTGCTGTCCTACCTGACTACGGAGTCTCCTCTGTACGCTGTGTCGTGACAGAATCAGAAGGCCATCATGAGACCCGCTTCGGTAGGACAAGGGTCCACTGAGGCTCGACTTGACGAGATGGATCACCGTCTGGATCAATTTGCTCAAGCCCTTCAGACTTTGCTTCAGCGTACTGATCCTGCGCAGCAAGCACCGCAACCTGTGGCGGCTCCTACTCCACCACCGTTACCAGTAGCCACGGTTCCTGCTCACCTGCCTCCACCCCAACGTTACGGTGGTGATCCGGCAACCTGTCGGGGTTTTCTGAATCAGTGTGAGATACACTTTGAACTGTCTCCTTACGCCTTTCCCACTGAACGTGCCAAGGTGGGATATGTCATTTCTCTCCTCACGGATAAAGCCTTGGCATGGGCTTCACCGCTCTGGGAGAGGAACGTCTCTACGGTGCGCTCCTATGTTGAATTTGTTTCCAGTCTACGTGCTGCGTTTGATACTCCGGGTAGAAGGGCCACCGCTTCTAATTCACTCTTTACCATTCGTCAGGGGTCCCGTCCGCTTCTGGAGTATGCTATAGAGTTCCGGACCCTGATGGGAGAGGTGAACTGGACTAATGAGGCATTGGTGGCCGCCTTCCTGAATGGACTTTCTGAGACCCTCAAGGACGAGACTGCTGCCAGAGACTTACCCATGGAGCTAGACTCCGTGATTTCGTATGTTTCCCAGATTGATCTGCGTCTCCGCCAAAGACAAGCCCAACGTGAGAGTCTGAAGTCAAGCGACAAGGGTGGGAGATCTACTACACGCTTCTCGCCTCAGTTTTCTTCTGCCGAACCCTCGAATGAACCGTCTGACGAACCCATGCAGTTGGGAGCCACTCGGGTCTCCGAACGAGAGAGGAACAGGCGGAGACGGGAGGGATTATGCTTTTACTGCGGACTCTCGGGTCATTTCATCGGACACTGTCCTAGCAGGCCGGGAAACGCCCGCACCTAGGTAGGCCAGGGGAACCTACCATAGGTGTGGTAAACTATTCCCCCGACGGGTTCACCACCCGCATGACTGTTCCGGTCCGTCTGGTCTGGGATGCTGGATTCGTTGACACTGAGGCTTTCCTGGACTCCGGCGCTGCCGGCAACTTTATTGATTCAGTGTTTTGTGAGCAGCAACGCATTCCCACCCTATCCCTGCCCGCACCGTTAGCTGTTGAGGCTATTGATGGCAGACCGCTTCATCCTGACCAGATTTCTCTCTCTACAGCCCCACTCAACCTTGCCGTCGGGATCGTACACAAGGAATGATTGCAACTTCTCGTCATCCGCTCACCCTCCATTCCCATTATATTGGGATTTCCGTGGTTACAAGTACATAATCCTGCTATTGATTGGACTACGACTCAGATCACGGCCTGGAGTGCGTCCTGTAAAGCACATTGCCTCACCCCTCTTAAGCATGCCACGGTTACAGCCTCTTCGAGGGAGACCTCCTCTCTGCCTGCACAGTACCGGGATTTCGCGGACGTCTTCGATAAGAAGGAGGCTGAGAAGCTACCACCACACAGGCCTTATGACTGCCCAATTGACTTGCTTCCTGGGACCATGCCACCCCGGGGGCGGGTTTACCCACTCTCCATTCCGGAGACCCAAGCTATGGAATCATATATAGAGGAGAATCTTCGCCGAGGATTTATCCGCCGGTCTGTCTCCCCTGCGGGCGCAGGTTTCTTCTTCGTAAAAAAGAAGAACGGGGAGCTTCGTCCCTGCATTGATTATCGTGGGCTAAACAGGATCACCAGGCGTAACACATACCCTATTCCCCTAATCTCTGAACTTTTCGATAGGCTACGTGGGGCCACTATTTACACCAAGCTGGATCTCCGGGGTGCGTACAATCTCGTCCGGATCCGTGCGGACGACGAATGGAAGACTGCCTTCAATACTCGTTCGGGACATTACGAATATACTGTTATGCCGTTTGGGCTGTGCAACGCCCCGGCAGTCTTCCAAGAATTCATCAATGATTGCCTCCGGGACTTTCTCCAACAGTTTGTAGTGGTGTACCTGGATGACATTCTGATATACTCTTCGGATTTGCAGTCTCATCGTACCCAGGTTGCTCGCGTTTTGTCCCGACTACGGCTCCATGGACTATATGCTAAACTCGAGAAATGTGAGTTTGAGATCCAGAGGGTGACATTCCTGGGATACGTCATTACACCCTCTGGTTTCGAGATGGACCCATCCAAGGTCCAAGCCATCAGAGACTGGCCTCAACCTTTGGGCCTGAAACCCCTGCAGCGTTTTCTGGGGTTTGCGAACTATTACAGACGCTTCATCCGTGACTACTCCAAGGTTGCGGCTCCTTTAACGTCCCTTACTAAGAAAGGGGCTAACACCCTGGAGTGGTCTCCTGAGGCCATTTCCGCTTTTTCCCGGCTCAAGACTAAATTTACCACCGCTCCTGTGTTGCGTCATCCTGATCCTCGGTTGCCATTTGTTCTGGAGGTCGATGCATCTGAAGCCGGAGTCGGGGCTGTCCTGTCCCAGAGAATCTCATACAGTGGTCCTCTCCATCCGTGCGGATTCTTCTCCAGAAGATTCTCCCCAGCAGAGAGGAACTATGATGTGGGGAACAAGGAGCTGCTGGCTGTAATCCTGGCACTGGAGGAGTGGCGTCATCTACCGGAGGGTGTGCAGATTCCTACGTTGATTCTAACGGACCACAAGAACCTTCAGTACATAGAGAATGCCAAGTGCCTAAACCCTCGACAGGCCAGATGGGCTTTGTTTCTCTCCCGATTCTCATTCGTATTGACTTATCGTCCGGGTTCCAAGAATGTCAAGGCTGACGCCCTCTCCCGGATACATGTGCTTCCAGAGGAGGAGGGTCGCGCGCCTGAGCCCATTATACCTACTACCAAGGTTCTCGCTGCGCTACACCTTCGTTGCCGGACTCCCTTGCTTGATCGCATTTCTGGTTTACAAGCCCAAGCTCCAGCGTCGTTGCCGGTTGGGAAACTTTTTGTTCCTGCTAACCTCCGTACCCATGTGCTTCGTCTGTCCCATGGCTCCAGAACTGCAGGCCATCCTGGGCTAGCACGAACCAAGGACCTCGTGTCCAGGACATTTTGGTGGCCAGAATGGAGCAGGGATACTGCCCTGTTTGTCCGCTCCTGTCTCAAGTGTGCTGCCAACAAGTCTTCTAGACATCTCCCTGCTGGGCTGCTCCATCCATTACCTCGTCCTTCAAGGCCCTGGACTCACCTTGCCATGGACTTTATCGTGGATTTACCCAACTCCAAGGGATATACTGTCATCCTCATGATCGTCGATCGCTTTTCTAAGATGGCGCATATGATACCCTTGAGGAGACTGCCCACGGCTTCGGTGTTGGCTGACTTATTCATGCGGGAGATCGTCCGCCTCCATGGAGTCCCTACTAAGATTGTCTCCGACCGTGGCACTCAGTTTATTGCACGTTTTTGGCGCGAGTTCACTAGAGCCTTGGGTGTCACCCTGGCCTTTTCCTCCGCATACCACCCACAGTCCAACGGCGCAGCAGAGAGGGCTAACCAGCACCTCGAACAGTACCTGCGCATATTCATTAACCATCATCAGGACGATTGGGTTGACCTGTTGCCATTGGCTGAATTTGCTCGCAATAATGCGGTACAAGAGTCCACTGGAGAATCCGCCTTCTATTGTGTGTATGGTCTTCACCCTCAACCCTTTCCTGGCGCCTTCCCTACTTCTACTGATCCAGTACTGGAGGAGCGGTTGGTGACTATCCAGTCTACGTGGGCTTCGGTGCGGAGGGCTCTAGAATTGGCGGGTGAGCGACAGGAACTCCAAGCTAACAAACGTCGTTCTAGGAATCCTGCCTATTCTCCTGGGGACAGAGTGTGGTTGTCTACAAGGTACCTGCGACTCAGAGTACCCAGCATGAAGCTGGCACCACGTTTTATCGGTCCTTTCTCGATTGTCCGCCGGGTGAACCCTGTCGCCTATGAACTTTCTCTGCCTAGGACACTCCGTATTCCTAGAGTCTTCCATGTCTCCCTATTGAAGCCGCTGGTTTGCAACCGCTTTTCGACCAGATCCTCTGTTTCGGAGACTTCGGCCACTGATATTTCTGGACGTACTCCTCAAGCTATCCTGAAGTCTCGCAGGCAACAAGGGAGTCTCCAATATCTGATTCATTGGAGGGGACTTGGCCCAGAGGATCGTTCCTGGGTACCGGAGGCTCGATTTCATGCTCCTCACCTTGTACGTGCATTCCTGGCTAGAGGGCAGAGTTGCTCTAACAGGGGTCGCCCAGAGGTCGCCCCTTTGAGGAGGGGTACTGTTACGGCTCCAGCCGCGTGTCAGCAGCCGCGAGGTAGGGGGAGACCCCCCGCTTCGGTCCGGCGGCCGCTGCTGCCGCGAAGAGAGGGGAGACCCCCCGCCTCGGACCAGCAGCAGCAAGCGCCGCGAAGAAGGCGGAGACCCCCCGCCTCTGCACGGCAGCCCCAGCCGCAACTGCCGCGAGGAAGAGGGAGACCCCCTGCTTCCGCACGGCAGCTCCAGCCACAGCCACCGCGCAGAAGGGGAAGACCTCCCTCGTCTACCCAGCAGCCGCAGCCACCGCGGAGAAGGGGGAGACCTCCCGCTTCTACACAGCAGCCGCAGCCGCCGCGAGGAAGAGGGAGACCACTTATCTGCACAAGATCCTCCCAGCAGCTGGAGCCGGGAGACGCGTCCTTCTCTGGAGTCCTGACTCGTTCTGCTTCACGCCACCTAGTGGCGCCGGCTGGTACTACCTCGACCTATATGGAAAGATTACGAAATCGCCAACCACAAGATGGCCGCAGGAAGTGACGTAACGGCACTTTGAAAATTTGGCGGGAAACATCCAATTAGTGCCTAAACTTCCTGTGCCTATATAAGAGACTTCAGAACTCTGAGACTTCGCCTTCTGATGGTCGTCTATGCCCTGTGCTAGCACCCAGATAGCGTTTTCCTGCTTGATTCCTGTATTTGACCTCGGCTTGTTTTGACTATCCTGATCTCTGGTATCCTGACCTCGGCTTGCTCCTCGTTTATCCTGCTCTCCGGTATCCTGACCTCGGCTTGCTCCTCGTTTATCCTGATCTCCGGTATCCTGACCTCGGCTCTCTGGACCTTCCCTGCTGTCCTACCTGACTACGGAGTCTCCTCTGTACGCTGTGTCGTGACAGGGTCCCAATGAAACAAACAAAAACGAATGGCAAAACTTCCAAAATTTTGTTACATTTCGTTCATTCATTTGCGTGTTGTAGATGGCTCATCTTTCCCTTTCACACATTTTCTGGAATGGTTTCCAGTAATTACAAGATGTTACTTTTTCTGAGGTCGGGTCAAGCTGATTAGCATTTATGTGCAGCATTCCCAGAAAATGTGGTTAAGGTTCCAAGTTAAGCATTCAATAAATCTAACAGGTGCTACTTATTAAGTTTTGGCAAATTCAAACTCCCCAAGGAGCAATCAAGGACAAGAAGTGCAAGAAGTTACATACAAGCAAGAAAGGGGCTTGTGGTAACCATTGCAATTCTACAGAAACAAATCCTACCTCAGATCACTTTAAAACTAAACTAATCTTTAGTTGATAATATCTTTAAAAATCTCAGCCAAAACACCAAGTTATAATAGGGAAGTGCAAATGACAAAGTACTGTTTGATCCTGTCCATCTCAGGTATTAAAACATATTTTGAGCCTAATGACACCCCTGAAACATCCCCCTTTACTGTCTGAGAAGCACATAATTGTTATGGACATTTTATAGCTCTTGGATCTCAGCTCAAAAAGCAGAACACAAAGCAAGTATAGACCTTCTTCAGCAGATACAGGCTATGGGAAAAATATAAGCTCACCTTAGATAAGAAGTCTCATTGCCATTCATGGCAATTTTGGCTTTGCTATTGATTCAGAAACTACAGAAAGCTTTCCAAAGCACCCAAAAATTATTTTATGAATTTGGAAAGTACTAAGCTAGGCCTCTGAAACACAATACTAGACAGAGGTGCATAGATAACATTAAGGATCACAACAAACACCTCTCACTTCACAAATAACTGAATGTTCCAGACAATATTATACTATCCTTTATAATATTGAACCAGAGCAAAAAGAGATCCCTTGATGAAAGAACATGTGACATAACAAACTAATTGAAAACTCATCTATAACATACATTTTCAGGAGACATCACCGACAGATTGGAAAAAGAGATCTCTGAGGATGAGATAATTTTAGCCATTAAATTGATCACCCCCAGGAAAATCCTGTGACCAGATAGTTTTTAAAGAAATTATTATAAGCTCACAAGGACATCTGACCCCGCGTTTTTGCAAATACCAAAGCAATTATCATTTACCAAGACACCTCTTGACACCTCCTCATGGCTAGGTAAATAACGTTTTTATTGACAAAGAAGGAATACAACAACAAAGGGTAAGACATAAAGAACATTGAGACAATGGTGGTCAGTAAATGTGCGATTTCTGTAACCTATTGCATCAGAGGACAGACAGCAAAAAATTGCAGTGAAAACATATGGAGGCATACAGAAGTAAACGAGCAGTATGACAATCGCGATGTATAACTGAATGCATAGAGATACAGATCATAAAATTGCAGGCGTCGAGGGAAAACAAATGTTCCCAAACACATAGAACAATATGTATGTCTCACGAGCCAGAGACCACAGATGATAATAGCACACTTGCGTCAGATCAGGGGGGAACCATGAAATGGGGGTGGAGAAACAGATAATAATTCACTATAGGAACATAAAGGGGGGGGGATTCGGTATCAAGATCACCGAAACACATCGCCTCAGGAGAAGGCCACCGCCCTCCCGGGCCCCAGGAGAAAAAGAAAAAAAAAATAAAAAAAAAAAAAAAAATAAAAAAAAAAATAAAAAAAAATAAAAAAAATAAAAAAAAAAGGAAAGGGTGGAGGAAAAGAGACAAGGAGGGGTATCACCTCAGGAGCTCTGCCAGTGCAGGTGATGACTGGAACGAGAGCCAGGCAGCCCAGACCTTAGTATATGCCTCCATCCTGTCATTAGACAGGTGGATCAATTCTTCCATCGCCCTTATCTCCTCCACCTGAGCCACCCAATGTCGTAGTGAAGGAGGTTCAGTGCATTTCCAGTGTTTAGGGATCAGGGAGCGGGCCGCATTGAGAAGATGCCTGGTAACGGAGCGCTTCAAAGAGGTCAGGGAAGCATCAGTATGGGAGATTAGGCAAAAACCAGGGGTGCAGGACACCTCTCGCCCCGACACCTCCTCCACTCCGCGCACAACACCCCGCCAGAAAGGCCGGATCTTCCCACAGTCCCACCATATGTGCAAAAACGTACCAAGCTCCTCTCCGCATCTCCAGCAAGTCGGATCACTCCCCGGGCATATCTTATTAATGTACACTGGGGTCCTATACCACATAGTGAGAATCTTATAGGCCGTTTCCTGGAATTTGGAAGCAATAGAGCTCTTGTGTGTGAGAATGCAGATCTTTTCCCACTGTTGCTCAGAGAGTGATTCCCCAAGGATCTCCTCCCATGCACCCATAAAAGGGGGCGGCGCAGCGGGAGTACCCGTGTTTAGTAGCTGGTACGAGGCTGAGATCCCTCCCCTCGGCATCTTCTCCAATTGGAGAAACCTTTCAAAGGCGGTTAGGTCCCTGGAGAGGTGATGTTTACCCGGGAGCGAATTGACGTAGTGTATGAGTTGAGAAAAGCGGTATCTGTGGAGGACGCTAGGTCCGGGTGACGGGAAAACCTTCTCAGCGACCAGGGGAGCACCGTTGTCCCAGAAGTCAGAGGCACGGGACTTGGGATCTAAGCCCATTGAGTGTAGGTATCCCTCTTCCAAGCCTGGAGGAAAGTCCAAATTGCCTGCTATGGGTGTCAGCGGGGAGGGGAAAGAGGAGAGGAGCCCCCCAACCTGACGGGATCTCCATACAGCCAGAGTGGCACGAACAAACGGGTTAGTGCAGGTAGACGCTAACAGGGCTGCAGGGCGAAGCCACATGCAGGTAGAAAGAGGGAAACCCGTGGTGGATTGCTCCAGAGCTATCCATAATTTCGAGGGCGGGTGGTAATTCCAGTCCATGACTCGTTGCAGGTGGGAGGCACGATAATAAGTGAGAAAGTCAGGCAGAGCAAGCCCCCCCATGTTTTTCGAGCGGGTGAGTACAGCATATCGTAACCTGGGGGATCTATTCCTCCAGACATATCGAATCATCAAGGAGCGAAGCTCCGCAAAGAAGACCCTCGGTATGGCTATGGGTAGAGTTTGAAATAGGTACAGAACCCGTGGGAGTATATTCATTTTGAGCACATTAATTCTGCCGTGCCACGAAATGTGGGGGAGTGACCAGCGCTGCAAATCTTTCCTGATTTGCATTAGTAGATTGGGGAAGTTAGCCGCGAACACAGTGGAGAGGTCCCTCGGCACCCAAACCCCCAAGTATTTAATGCTGAGGTGGCACCATCGGTATGGAAAAGAGCTCTGGATCGTCCGCGCCTCTCCCGGTGGCAAAGAAACATCTAGGGCCTCGGATTTACCCGTGTTAATTTTGAAATTGGAGAGGGAGCCATAGACTCGCAGCTCTTCATGGATGTGCGGCAATGAAATGAGAGGCTGTGATACTGCGAATAGGAGATCATCCGCGTAGGCGGATACTTTCATGGTACGACCTGAGCAGGCCAGGCCGTGAATGCTAGGATTATGCCGGATAGCCTGCAAAAAGGGTTCAAGGGTGAGGGCAAATAGGAGGGGGGACAGGGGGCAGCCCTGCCGTGTACCATTAAAAATCTGGAACGGTGCTGTTAGTGCTCCATTTACGCGGACGCGGGCGGAGGGCAGCGAATATAAAGAGGTGACCCAGTGCATCCAAGAGTGGCCAAAACCCATAGACTGAAGAGTTAGGAACATGAAGTCCCAGGCCACCCGATCAAATGCCTTCTCCGCATCTGTAGACAGGAGAAGGATCTTCTGACCGGTGAGCTGCGCGACATGGATAGTGTTGAGCGCTCTATAGGTGCCATCACGACCCTCCCTACCAGCGAGGAAGCCCGTCTGATCAGGGTGGATCAAGAACCCCAAAACTCGTTGAAGCCTGGTCGCCAAAACCTTTGCAAAGAGTTTCAGATCGGTATTTAGGAGGGAGATCGGTCTGTAACTTTGGCACAGTAAGGGGTCTTTCCCTTCTTTAGGCAATACCGAAATAGTTGCCATAAGTGAGTGAGGGTGCAGAGGTTCACCACTCCTGATGGCATTGAGCAAGGCTAGGAAAGGTCCCTGCAAGTGATTCCAAAAAGCCCTATAGTATCGAAGAGGGAACCCGTCTGGACCCGGGGCCTTCCCAGCAGCCATGGATTTCATGGCGGCCGAGACTTCTTCGTCGGTGATTTCCCCCTCAAGCGCCTCCGCTTGAGAGTCTGACAGTTTGCGACGGATATGCGTGTCCAGATAGTCCCTGATAAGGGAGGTCCGGCGCTCCCCCGAATATACGCTTTGAAGGCCGTAGAGCGATCGGTAATAATGACAGAAAGAGTTGGAAATGTCGGAAGGGGAACAAGAGGTGAAGCCTTGGTGCGTTTTAATCTTGCTTATGTAAATCGAGCGTTGTTTAGCTCGGAGCGCGTTAGCCAGTAGGCGCCCGCTCTTGTTGCCGTGCTCATAAAAAACCGACTTAGTGTGTTGGAAAGAGCGCTGAATTTTGTAATTGAGTAGGGTGCTTAACCGCCGTTTGAGTGTCGTCAACTCTAAGTACGTACGTTCATCACAAGATTGTTTATGAAGTTGCTCCAAAGAGGCGATCTGAGTCGAAAGGGACGTAATTTCCCCAGACCGCAAACGCTTCAGATGGGCAGCTCTACTAATAAAACCTCCTCATGGCTAATGACTCACTCTCGCCCAAAGTTTTGGGTAACCCATCCTGCTATCCAGCCTACTCTGGAACACTGGGACAGATTGGCCAAGCTGTTCAAGCTCTCTAACTCACCCTCACTCATAACTCCACTGACACACAATAAGGACTTCACTCTTTGACCAATGTTGCCTCTTTTACAGGTTACTTACCAGGAAGTGTTACAAAGCTTCAGCAAGTGTTAGCAGGTGACATGCTAAGACCCATGTCTTTCTTTCCTAAAGTAGAACACAACGCAATTTCCGCTAGACTACCACACCATCAGTTGTTGTTTTACTTGTCCTAAACAGGGCCGGACTAGCCCACCGGGAAATCCCGGGAAATATCCCGTTGGGCGGGTCGCTACGTGGGCCGGACCGGCAGATCAACCTTCAAAACAGCAGCTGAGGGGCTGTGAGCGGGATTGAAAGCGGCACCCGGGCCGCCTCCTCCCGCCGCCTAATATGAAGTTAAAGGGGCCGGTGTTGACACACCGTGCCACCCAATGGCAGTGCCTCAGCACTTTGTCCCACGTCTTAAAAGGGGTGGGACGAAGAGCTGAGGCACGGCCATTGGGCGGCACTGTGCGTGAACACTGGCCAGGGGCGGGCTGGGCAGGGGGGCAATTACCCCCCAGGCGTTCAGCCACGCCAGGGCCGTCTTTAATGCCCGCAGCATCCGCCATTGCAGCCAATGTGGCTGTGAGTCTTAAAGCGTCGGTAAGACACGCTGGCCGCTTTAAAATCATTAAGCGGTCAGCGTGCCTGCACAGTACCGCCCAGTGTCCTGTTCCGTGTGGCTTCTCCCCCCTTGAGCGGCATGTCACATTGTCAATGTGATGGGCCGCTCAAGGGGGCAGAGTAACACGGAACAGTTCCTCGTGACAACTAGAAAAGCACGTTGGAGGACAGCAGCAGTGAAGGATGGCAGCAAAAACGTAAGAATTACAAAAATAAAAAAAATAGTTGGGGTAATAGGCGGAAGGGGAGCCATATTCAAAGGGGGGGCTGCATTGGGACAACAATTAAATACAAAATGGGGGTGGCTAGGGGGTATAAGTACACAGCAGGGTGTTTGGGGCACCATATAAATCAATACACAAATGTGGGTGGCTGGGTTCAATATACATGGGTCATTAACAATGCAAAGGGGGGCATCAATACACAAGGGAGGCGGGCTGGCTGGGGACATCACATAAATCAATACACAAGGGTGTTGGGGCATAATGTAGAAAGGGGGCTGGCTGGGGCACAAATCCATATGGGGCAATACACAAGGGGCATAATGTACAAAGGGGGCTGGCTAAGGGGGCTGGCTGGGGGCACAAATCCACATGGGGCAATGCACAAGGGGGAGGGGTGAAATACATTAAAACCAAAGGTTTTGGTATTTTACTCCCAGTCCCATCACATTACATCAATATGCGTTAGAAAATCAGGAAAAGATGGGCATGGATGGTGTGCTGATTGGGTGGCGCAATGGGCCACTTGACTAGACTTGCCCCCCCCACGCCTTAGGCTGCCTGCCCTCCCGTGACACCGGCCCCTTTAACTTCATGAATTCCGGCCTCCACCCGCTGTCCCCACCAGACACTAGAAGCAGTGGTAAGTCGGGGTGTGTGTGTTATATGGGGGCTTAATTAAGGCTTTTCTGGAGGCAGAGTGCCTTTTCACCACCTTTACGTCACTCTGCCTCTAGAAATGCCTTTTAACCCCCTATATGCCACTCTGTCCCATGATATGCCAGAGTGCCATATAGGGGTATAAGGCATTTCTGGAGGCAGAGTGGCATATAGGGGGTTAAATGGCATATCAGGGAGGCAGAGTGGCATATAGGGGGGTATAAGGCATTTCTGGGGGCAGAGTGGCATATAGGGGGGTATAAGGCCTTTCTGGGGGCAGAGTGGCAAGCCTGGGGCAGAGGTGTATAACTGGGAGGGCAGGTTGGCAAATAAAAGGCAATAAAAACAAACAAACAAAAAAATTCTTAATCACAGCTTGTATTAAATATGAAAAAAATAGCTTACGTGAATTAATAAAGAAATAAAATGAAGAATGATGTGATTACTGTTTTGTTCCACTGAATAAAATGGAACTTTTTCATCGCAAATGTTTTGATTCCATTATCTCTAATGTATTTAATTTATTAGGGCCTTTTAACACTTTTGCTTTCTGGCATTTTACTACAAATAATGTGATAAAACGAATGTTTTAGTTATTTGTATGGCAAATAGTGTGACTCGGGTATGTATAAGGGGTGCGTGTGGGTACAAGAGCTCGACCGCGAGATAAACTATATGGGGCTGGTCTCCAAATGTTTCCAGGGCTGCTTTTCATTCCCAGTCTGGCCCTGGTCTTAAAGAAAGATAGAGGGATGAAAGAGTGAGGAGACAGGATAGTTGGATGAAGGAGAGAGAAGAAATCAAGAAAGTGAGACAAGAGAAGGTGAAAAGAAAGACAGGTACAGCAGGAAATATAAGAAATCAAAATGAGGATGACAAGAGAGGGAGAGAAGAAAGAGAGGCATACAAGAATGGAGAAGAGCGAGTGACAGAAGAACCAAAGAGAGTGGATATTCTTGTCTATAAACTACATTATAAACTATATGTCTACATATTGTATTTTTATGTATGTTGCAAGTTTTTCTTTTCTGATGTATAAACCATGCCAAGCACAAATCATCTATGATATAGGACGTGTGCTCTGTTACTGTTTATCATTTTCATATACTGAAATTTAGTGTCATGATTTTGGTGTTATGGACTTTAAATACTTTTTTTAATTTTTTTTTTTTTTATTACATGTAATATGTGAACAAATGGTTTCCTCATTATCAAAACAAGTCTGTCTGCGATAAATATACCAATGGGCTCCTTTGGGTTTTCCTCCCTGGCCATTTAACTGTGTTTTATTTGTCTTGTTAATAGCATGTCATACTGTATACTATGTTCAGTGAGACTAATTAATTTTTTTACTCTAACTCTCATCACTTTATAAATAGCTAGTCAAGTGGGATCTTGTTACAAAATAATCTGCTATTGCAAAGTTGCATAATAAAATCTATAAATATTTGAATGACAAATGGAAACTAAACCTAGCAGATTATATACCATTGCTGTGGCTTTATAGTAATTAGACTTGGGCACCAGGGGGCTCTTCGTGTTCGTCTTCGGGAAAAAAAAAATCTTCGTGTTCCGTGAATATCTGCCCGTTCCTATCTTCTCTTCGGGCAAATATTCCTCGGGTTCATTTTTTCTTCGTTTTCTCCCGGTTGCCTAGCAGGGGTTAATACGGGTTTAAGAACACATCGGAGCTGCTTTGGCGCCATGAAGGTACGTATGTGCGACTCTATTGGACGCCGGCAGGGGGCTCGTCTGGCATCAACGAATGAATTGCAGAACTGCAGAATGCACTTCATTCGTTGATGGCAGACAGGCCCCCTGCCGAAACTACCGATACAGTCGCACACATGTACCTTCATGGTGCTATCCAAGGTGTACAATACATACATACACACACATTGCCCTAAACTGAGGGCCAAATTCCTCCGAGCAGTTGTCTTGTCTGAGACCTAGACAAACACTCCGAAGAACTTGGCCTGGGAGAAACGGGGCATATTTATTTATCATACACACACATCGATAGATGTTTAATAAAAGAATAGGGATTTTACAATTTTAAATCGATTTTAGACCACTTTTAAATACATGCCTAACATTTGCTACCTATTTACAATGGCATACTTTCCAACAACCCAACTTTTACGGGACAGGACTGGAAAAAAGCAGGACTGTCCCTGAAAAGGTTGGGTCTGTTGGCAGGTATGCGGATGGAAAAATGTGGGACAAGAACTAAAAATAGCTTAGGGTTAATGTATGGTTATGTTTAAGAGTAGTAGCAGTGCACTGGTTTGGTTAAAGATGTATTATGTCTAAATAATAATTTAATTTTAATTTTAATGGGTGTTAAATTAGGGGTTTAATTAATTTTATTATATTTTATTTTAAAGGTGAATGAGTGGGCAATTGGCAACCCGCTCACCTGTTTCACCCCAGGGCAAAGCATCCAAACACTGTCAGTCCTAGACGTTTGGCAGCGGACTTCCAGAGCTCAGACACTAGGCTCTAACGTAAGCTGGCTACTCCGGCAGAGGTAGCAGGCGTTGCCACACCGCAAACAGAGGCAGCCAGGGGGGAGAAACTACCCTTACCATTAGGGACATTTTGGGCATGACTCTAGCCAGGAAGCGAACTGGCAGAGAAGAGACGCTGGCACCACCACCAGCAGCAGCATTGAAAAATGGAAAAGGTGAATGAGTGGGCAATTGGCGACCCACTCACCTGTTTCACTCCAGGGCATAGCATCCAAACACTGTCAGTCCTAGATGTTTGGCAGCGGACTTCCAGAGCTCAGACACTAGGCCCTAGCGTACGTTGGCTACTCCGGCGGTGGTAGCAGGCGTTGCCACACCGCAAACAGACGCAGCCAGGGGGTAGAAACTACCCTTACCGTTAGGGACATTTTGGGCATGACTCTAGCCAGGAAGCGAACTGGCAGAGAAGAGACGCTGACACCACCACCAGCATTGAAAAATGGGAAAGGCAAATGAGGGGCAGTTGACGACCCGCTCACCTGTTTCACCCCAGGGCAGAGCGGACTTTCAGAACTAAGGCACAAGGCCCTAGCGTAAATTGACTACACCGGCGGAAGTAGCAGGCGTTGCCACACCGCAAACAAGAGCAACCAGGGGGAGAAACTACCTTGAACATTAGGGACATTTGAGGCATTATTTCAGCCAGGAAGCGAACTGGCAAAAGATGCTGGCGCCACCAGCAGCATTGGAAACAGAAAAAGGTGAATGAGTGGGCAATTGACAACCCGCTCACCTGTTTCACCCCAGGGCAAAGCATCCAAAGACTGTCAGTCCTTGACATTTGGGAACGGACTTCCAGAACTCAGACACAAGGCCCTAGCGTAAATTGGCTACACCGGCGGAGATAGCAGGCGTTGCCACACCGCAAACAAGTGCAGCCAGGGGGAGAAACTACCCTTACCATTAGGGAAAATTAACTTTCCAAGCTAAGAGCTGGGTACCCCCCAACTTAGGCAGATTGAATTTAAGAAAGGCAATATGCTCCATCAGATGAGGTACCATGCGTGAGTGCTGCGGACTCAGTATGCTTCCAGTCATAGAAAACATGCGCTCACTTTGAACAGTGGTTGGCGGACATGATAGTGTCCCATGAGAGTGCAGGCCACACACTCTTCTTTTCATCCCAGTAGCTAAGAGCATCAACATTAGGCACAGAAGGTAAAGTTTGACCATTTCAGCAGCACTACTCTCCTCTCTGCTGCTAGCTCTGTCAGATGGTCCAACTTTACTCCCAAGTGCCCCTTCCCAAAACGCAGCTGCTCCACTCAGCTGTGTTGTGCTGCTTGTGGCACTGCTGCTGATGCTAAGAGTAGCAGACAACATCATCTCTTCCTCCTCCTGCACCTCATCCCTCCTCGGACAGCATTCCCATTTTACGCTGCCAGTCACGCACCTTTTGAACCAATTGCTCCCGGTAGCTACTGAGAACATTGAATTTGATTGCTAGCTTTCCCTTAATCCTTGGGTCACAAAGGCACGCTAGCATCATTTCGGGACTTTCTTCCATGCGTTTGCGTCAGCTTCCTGTCTATGGCTGCTACGTCAGGATGTAGAGTGCCACCTTGAACAGCCTCACGGTTTTCAAGGGACACATCCATCTTGCTGCCTAGATGGGAGAACACTGGGATTACCTGGGCCAGACTGGCAGTGTTTGATCTTAAATTTTCTGTGGCATCCCTGAATGGTTTAAGGACTGCCACTAGCTGGGTGATCACTGTCCAATCCTCCCTATTCAATGGAAATATAATCCCAATATTATGCTCTGAGGCAAGATTATGGATTCCCCTCTGTTGCTCCAAAATCCTCTCCAGCATCTCTAAAGTGGAGTTCCACCGCATACTGACATCCTGTCGTAGGCAGTGTACAGGAAGACCTACCCTCTCTTGCTCTTCCCTCAAAAGTTGGATAGCCTTAACACTATGGTGAAAGTGCCCAGCGATCTTTCTGCAGCGTGACAGAACTACTGCTGCTACATTAGTTCCTTCTGACATTACTGCCTACAAGATCGATGATGTGGGCTGCACAGCGCACACCAACAATATGACCATCTCGCAGCGCTTTCACCATATTGGCACCTCCGTCGGTTACCACAGAACCAACTTCAACATTGGTGTCCGCCTCTGCTCCCACCCAAAGGCTAAACATTTTCCTCATTGCATGCAGAATATTTTCGGAAGTGTGCTTTTCATCCATCACTTCTGCATGGAGAAGGAATGATCGGTAGCCTGCTGCAGCAGCTTCCTTAGACACACCGGGCTGCCACCAGTGTGCTGTCAAAGAAAGAAAGGCATGCTGCCCGCTAGGTGCACTCCACAAATCTGTTGTGAAATGAACAGACTGACCAGCAGCCTTGGAAAGCTCCTCTTTCACTGCTGAAACACAGGACCGATATAATGAGGGGACAATGTTCCTACTGAAAGTGGAACGTGACGGAACTGTGTATTGTGGAGCCACAGCCGCCATCAATTGTTTGAAAGGCTCCCCTTCAATCATGGAGAAGGATATCCCTCCAACAGCAATGAACTGACCAATAAGTCAGGTTACTTTATTGGCCTGCTGTTTGGGCATTGAACTAGGTGTTGCTGCTATTGGCTCAGAAGCAGCTGTTGGGGTTTTTCCACTCTCTCTGGAGACGGTACTAGTTGTTGTAGTACCACGGCCACCAGCTATGCTGCCTGCACTACGTTTTTCTTCTGCATCTTTCCCCAATAGCACAGCGATGTGTTGAGTGCTGAGGTGATGCTTCATGCTAGCACTGGTAAAATGCCCAGACACTTTCCCTCTGCTTATTAGCTTCTCACAATGTTTGCACTTTCCATAGCGCCCTTCTTCGATATTTTCAAAGTGCTCCCAAACTGGGGCGGGGAGAGCCTTGGACTGTGCCTTGGGTGCTGCTTCTACTGCTCGGGGTGGATGAACAGCGGCAGAACTAGTGGTTGGTCTTATTGGCACAGTTACAGTACTGGTGGTTTCACTTGTGGTACCAGTACTGGCCATAGTGGGACCGCTAATTGCTTTAACTCTAGCAGATTTGGTAGGTTTTGGTGCTGGTGGTGGTGATGATCGTAGTGGAGAAGGTGGAGGCTCAGGGGAAAATTGTGCACTAGTCATTTGTACACTGCTCCCTGAGGAATCTGATTCCTGACCTCTCATCTCCTCTACTTCCTCTGGCTCATAGTCAAGTTCTTCATTAGGCAGATCAAATGGAATTCCTGCTAGGCTGGAGCTAAGACTGATATCATGACTAGTAGTAGTGCGAACAGACCCTAACTCTGCACTTGGCCTCTCAATCTCAGAGGTGGTGGTTTTCCTTACGAAGGAATGAGATCGCTTTGGTTTGGGAAAACCCCTCTGAGTCTTGCTGCTAATTTTGCTCTGCTTGGTACCTTGCATGCTGCTCGTGGATGGGGAAGATGCTGCTTGGGGAAAAAGGCACTTCTTTTTACTCACTGGGCTAGTAGAAGTACTAGTTGTGCTACCCTTTAACTTTGAATGTGCTTCTGGTGCTTTAGGCTTTCCGTAGAAAAACATAGAGCTTGTGGGCCTAGCAGCACTACTACTGCCTGCTTTTGATGCCTTTCCTTTACTTGATGATCCTTCAAGCAATGCTTCCCCAAACGATAAGCGAGAGCTTGGCCTACTTGGCCGACTAGACTGACGCAAAGGCTGCATCGCAGAACTGGTGGTGGTAGTGGTGGTAGATGGAGCTTGTCCCTCCTTAGTCCCAAAATGAGGATCCATTTCAAATTTTGTGTTGTGTAGTGTAGTGTTTAAAACGGGGGGGGGCAGGGAAAATGAAAAAGTTAAATTATGCACAACTGCACTGTGCTGTTGTGTGCAATCTGCCAAAGTGCTCCAGTTATTTAAATTATTAACTCATGATTAACTATTAACTAGCAGTATTTTATTTTTATTTTAAGTGTACATGGGCCTAAGAGCCTACTACTATGCTAAAACTATATTTCCTTACTATTCTAAGTCTACCTCTAGGCAAACGCAGACACTCTCAAGCCCACTAAGCTAAAGTGAGGTTACATAGTTACATAGTTATATAGGCTAAAAAAAGACATGCGTCCATCAAGTTCAGCCTTTCCTATATCTGTTAATTTGTTGCTATTGATCCAAAAGAAGGCAAAAAACCCCCAGTTTGGCTCTTTCCAATTTTGCACTAACCAGGGAAACAAATTCCTTCTTGACCCCCAAATGGCAGTCAGATTTCTCCTTGGATCAATAAGCTGTTTTCCCATAATTAAAGATCATATCCCTGAATATTATGTTTTTCCAAGAATCCATCCAGTTGCTGTTTAAACATCTGTACAGACTCCGATAAAACTACCTCTGCAGACAGAGAATTCCACATCCTTATTGTCCCTACTGTAAAAAACCCTTTCCTCTGCCTTAGACTAAATCTCCTTTCTTCCAGTCTAAACGCATGATCACGTGTCCTATGCATAGTCCTGTTTATGAACAGATTTCCACACAATGGTTTGTATTGGCCCCGAATATATTGATATAATGCTATCATATCCCCTCTGAGGCGCCGTTTTTTTTTTATCAAACAGATTTAAATGTTTTAACCTTTCTTCATAACTATGGTGCTCCATCCCTTTTATTAATTTTGTAGCCTGCCTCTGCACCCTTTCTAGTGCTATGATATCCTTCTTTAGAATAGGTGCCCAAAATTGCACAGCATATTCAAGGTGTGGCCTTACCATTGAGTTATACAGAGGGAAAATTATATTTTTATCCCGTGACTTGATGCCCCTTTTTATACACGTCAATACCTTACTGGCCTTAGCAACCGCAGACTGACATTGCACATTGTTGCCTAGTTTGTTATCTATAACAATTCCCAAATCCTTCTCATTTGTCGTTATCCCTAATTCACTACCGTTTAGGGTGTAGGTTGCTTGTGCGTTCCGTACCCCGAAGTGCAAACCTTTACATTTATCTACATTGAATTTCATCTGCCATTTGTGTGCCCATTCCCCCAGTCTATCTAGATCCCTCTGCAGCACTGTAATATCCCGCTCGCCCTGTATTACTTTACCTAGTTTAGTGTCACCTGCAAACACAGAAACATGACTTTCAACGCCTACTGACAGGTCATTTATAAATATGTTGAATAAAATTGGTCCCAGAACAGAATCCTGAGGGACACCACTTACCACTTTTGACCAGCTTGAGTATTTACCATTTATAACAACTCTCTGTTCTCTATCTCTAAGCCAATGTTCTACCCAAGAACAAGAATTTGCATCTAGACCAATTTCTTTCAGTTTGAATACTAACCTATTGTGTTTAACCGTGTCAAATGCCTTGGCAAAATCCAAGATTATATCCACTGCCACACCCTGATCCACACTTCTAGTTACTTCTTCGTAGAATGCAATTAAATTAGTTTGACAGGACCTATGTTTCATAAAACCATGCTGATTTTTGCTAATAATATTGTTCTTCCCAATGAATTCCTGAATATTATCCCTAAACAGCCCTTCGAATACTTTCCCAACCACAGAAGTTAAGCTCACAGGTCTATAATTTCCGGGGCACAGAGTTTGAAAATAGGGACCACATCTGCCTTCCTCCAATCCTCTGGTACAATTCCTGAAAGAAAAGAATCCCAAAAGGTTAGATCAGTATATGATCAGTTCCGCCCCCTCGCACAGACCTTTCACCCCTCACGCTGCTCCCATCACTATGCGGCCATCAGATTGCTGGAAATCTAATCTAAACGGCCGCTGCGTGCTGATCCCCGGCCGGCGCTACTTTAATACTTTTTAATATGGCAAGCCGATCCGGCATATTAAATAAATAAAAAAATGATTAAAGTAGCTCTGGCCGGCGGGATGAGCACGCATCGGCCGTTTGGATTTACATTTCCAGCAATCTGATGGCCGCCTAGTGATGATGAGACTGAGAGCAGCGTGAGGGGTGAAAGCTTCACCCCCTCACATTCGGCCTGCTGGAGCACCGGATGTCGTGTCACTGACATCCTGTTAGCATAGAGAACGGCAGCCTGCAGCTACCAGAGGACAGAGGACAGAGGACAAGATGAAAGAGCCCCAAAGTGGAAGAAGTAGAAGGTCAGTAGACTAATTTATTTTTTGCACAAACTCTATAATTGTTTTTGTATTTTTTAAAAACAAAAACCATTACATAAGTTATGGTGGGTAAAAGGTTATGGAAACCCTTCCACTTAAATTTAAGGGGTAGTAGAAGTATTATTAAACACTCATCTACAGACACCAGACAAGCCAGAAGGCTTGTTTTTCCCTCAGAAATCTCATGGTGCTTCCACAACCACAAGGGATTCTGGATAGGCTTTCAAGGGATCCATGTATAAAGTGGATATAGAGGCAAAGGTGATAATTGTTAACCTTATTTGCATGCGCCTACCCAGAATCCCTTGTGGTTGTGGAAGCACCATGAGATTTCTGAAAGAAAAACAAGCCTTCTGGCTTGTCTGGTGTCTGTAGATGAGTGTTTAATAATACCTCTGCTACCCCTTAAAAACGAAAACAATCAGTATGTGTGTGTATGTAAGTGTGTCCGTGGGGGACAAACAACATTACGCTTTTTTAAATTATTATTTTTAAATGTTTAAATAAAAAAAAGAAATCTCTGTGTCTGTATGTGTTCACAAGTTCAGCTCCCCAGTGTCACCCCTGTCCCCATTCAGCTCCCCAGTATCACCTCTGTCCCTATTCAGGAGGCAGAGTGCCCCATGATATGCCTTTTAACCCCCTTTATGCCAGTCTGTCTCTATGCCTTTTAGCCCCCTACATGTCACTCTGCCTCCAGAAATGCGTTATACCCCCCTATATGCCACTCTGTCCCCTGATATGCCTTTTAACCCCCTATATATCAGGGGGCAGAGTGGCAAGCCTGGGACAGATGTGCATAACTGGGGGGGCAGGTTGGCAAATAAAGGGAAATAAAAACAAAAAACAAAAATGTAGCCTGAGAAGGGGGGAGAGGGGGTAGATGGTGTGAGAGGCGGGTAGATTGGGTTGGGGGGGCCCATAACAGATTCTCGCACCGGGGCCCTGAGGCTTCTAGTTACGCCCCTGAGATTATGAATTAGAATTACTTATTATATAATGTTATAAAGATTATAGATTATAAATTAGGATTACTTGTATTATAGATTATGAATTAGAATTATTTTTTATATTATGTTATAGAATAGATTATATATTATAGATTAGAATTATTTATTTAATTATATTATGGGGCTAAACAACTTTTAGTTTAAATGAGATCCAGAAGCAGACAGATATAGTTGTCCTACTTCTGCTTACTCTACAAAAATGTGCTAAATTATTTTGTTTTTTAATAGTACTACAGCTAGTAGCTTTGCTTAGTACAGTTGTCGTCACACAGTCAATCTTTCTTGAAAAGAAATGAGAAAATAAAATGTAACAGCAAAACAGTTAGCTTCACTGCTTGCTGAACAAAAACACACAGCACTTATGCGGCTGTACTCACTAGCCCAAGTTCACTTCACTGATGGACTGAGGTGAGCAAAACACTAAGGGTACTTTTAATAAAATAAAATGTAAAATGAGAAAATATTAATCTTTAGCAAAACAGTTACCGTCACTGCTTGCTGAACAAAAAAGAACACAGCACTTATGTGGCTGCACTAACTAGCCCAACAAGTTCACTTCACTGATGGACTGAGGTGAGCAAAACAAATGAAATGAAATTAAATATTAATATATTAAAACAAAGCACAAACTAAAGAGCTGCAGCACCAGTACTAATAAGATTGGCTTAACTATAAAATGATTAAATTATTAAGTAAGTTATTAATAATTATGGTTTATTAATTATTCATTAATAATACAATGAATTATCAAATTCTAGATTGAGTTTAAAGGTAGTAGTGGATTGGTTAATCTTTATGTGGGATAAATTATTAACCCTTCTACCTGACAGACTGTCTCAAAATAAGCTAATACATTAATAATAGCTAATTAATTATTAAGCTAGCTAAAATGAATTATAATAATATTATTACTAAATATTAATGATTTTAGATTAGACACTAGTAGTTGTCTACACTCTACACTAGTATACTATATTATATGACAATATATATGATAATATTAATGTATTACATAGAAACATAGAAAGTGACGGCAGATAAGAACCAGTAGGCCCATCCAGTCTGCCCAACCTCTGAGTACTTTCCTTTAGTACTTGCCCTTATCCTATATCTAGCTTGGCTTTATGCCTATCCCATGCTTGCTTAAATGACTTTACTGTATTAACATCTACCACTTCTGCTGGAAGGCTATTCCATGCGTCCACTACCCTTTCCGTAAAGTAATATTTGCTGATGTTACCATTAAACCTTTGCCCCTCTAGTTTATGGTTGTGTCCTCTTGTTGTGGTAGTATTTCTCCTTTTAAATAAACTATCTTCCTTTACCCTGTTGCAAATTTTTGTATCGTCAGTGTGACAGAATGACCTGTCATACAAGGCCCCAAGGTAGTGAGAGATGGCTCCAGCCTGGCTGTCAAACAAAGATAGCACAGGCAGGAACTCCATTGTTCCTGCCTGTGCTGCCTGGTGATTAAAGTTGGGCTGAATACATGTATCTGTTAATTTATGTTAATGAAGTTCTGTGGCTATATGAGTCTATGTTTTACAACGATAAACTGTTCATTCCTGCTGTACTCAATTCAAGGTAGTTGTGTGTCTACTTATTGGGTATACATAGCAGGGTTCCAAGGTGTGCATGCTGGCTGGTGCTGGAAGTTATTCCGGGGACAACAGGAGGATACATGTGGTTGATCTCTGGGAGTTACTACAGCTCTCTTGGTGAACCCGTCACAGTCAGCAAATAAACATACCTTTCCATCAAGACCATCTGCAATATCACTAATAAAAATATTAAAGAGAATGGGTCCAAGTACAGATCCCTGAGGTATCCCACTGGTAACAAGACCTTGTTCTGAATATACGCCATTGACTACAACCCTCTGTTGTCTGTCACTCAGCCACTCCTTAATCCATTCAACAACATTGGGATCTAAACCCAGAGATTGCAGTTTGTTTATAAGTCTTCTATGTGGGACAGTGTCAAAGGCCTTACTGAAATCCAGATACGCAGTGTCTACTGCACCACCTTGATCAATTACTTTAATCACCCAATCAAAGAAATCAATAAGTTTTGTTTGGCATGATCTTCCTGAGGAAAACCCATGTTGTTTTTGATCTTGAAACCATGTGACTTCAGATGTTCAACAATCCTTTCCTTTAACATTGTTTCCATTAATTTCCCCACTACAGATGTAAGACTAACTGGCCTGTAGTTGCCTGACTCCTCCCTACTGCCTTTTTTGTGAATGGACACAACATTCGCTACTTTCCAGTCCCCTGGGACGACTCCCGTTACCAATGATTCGTTAAATGTATCAGTTAACAGTTTTGTTAGTACACCCCCAATCTCTTTTAATAACTTGGGGTGTATCCTATCAGGCCCCATCGACTTATTTGTCTTTACCTTAGACAGCTGAAGTAGAACCTCCGTCTCGATAAACTCGCATATTTCAAATGATTCAGTCTTTTTTCCCAACTGAGGTCCCATTCCTTCATTTTCATCTATAAAAACTGAACAGAAATATTCATTGAGGCAGTCAGCTAAACCTTTATCATCTACATATATTCCTTTTGTTTTTAGTCTAACTAATCCTTGTTTTACTTTCCTTTTCTCATTTATATATCTCCATTTTTGACTGAGAGGGCAATTTGCTCTTCTGCATGTGATTTGGCAGCTCTTATAACTTTCTTTGCCTCTTTCTGCCTAATTTTATAGATCCGTCTATCTTCCTCACTTTGTATCTACTAGAGTCTAACTTCTTGTCTTTTACGATTTTGGCCACTTCTGCAGAGTACCACAGCGTTTTCTTAAATTTTTTACTCTTACTGACCAGCCTAAAACAATTTTCTGTTATCTTCAATAATACAGCTTTTACAAAATCCCATTTCTCCTGAACGCCATTTAGATTGTCCCAGTCTGATAATGACTCCTCTATACATATTCTCATTTTAGAAAAGTCAGCTTTTCTAAAATCTAAAACTTTTGTTTTTGTGTGGTGTGACTCAGTCACTGTTCGTATATTAAACCACACAGACTGATGATCACTAGATCCCAAACTTTCACCTACAGAAATATCTGTTAACAAATCTCCATTTATGAACACTCAGTCCAATATGGCCTCCTTACGAGTTGGTTCCTCAACTACCTGTTTTAAAGATAATCCCAGTAAGGAGTTTAGAATATCCGCACTCCGGGTACAACCAGCTACTTTCGTTTTCCAGTTCACATCAGGAAGATTAAAGCCACCCATGATTATAACATCCCCCTTCACGGTCATTTTAGCTATTTCCTCCACTAGCAGATTATCTAGTTCTTCTACTTGTCCTGGGGGTCTATAAATCACACCTATGCGAGTTACTTTACTTTTGCCAAATTGTACTGTAACCCAAACCGACTCTAAGTTCTCCTCACCAACTTGTATTAAGTTAGATTTTATGTTATTTTTCACATATAGGGCCACCCCTCCCCCTTTCTTGCCCTTTCTGTATTTTCTATATAAAGAGTACCCCGGTATTGATATGTCCCAGTCATTTTTCTCATTATACCATGTCTCAGTAACAGCCACTATATCAACATTCTCAGTTGCCACAACTCATACAAGTTCATGGATCTTATTCCCAACTGCGAGCATTTGTAGACATGACCTTTAGCTTTTCATTTAACACCGATGCTGCAATTTTTTAAATTATTGTGATGGATAACAATTAGCTGACATGGGATTTGGTGATTGTTTACAATGTATTACTAATGAGACATGCAAAATTCCCACTGAGATCATCCATTCCATGTGGACTCTCTTTTCTAAGCTTTACAAAAAGCATAAATATAAACAAATTTCCCTATATTGTGTGGGTCTGACATAACCTCTATTACTCTTCTGAACAGTGGATGTGAATTCTCTATATATTATAAAGGTAATACTAATGTTTCTTTTGATCAATTTTTGAAGGGGTAAATTTGTTAGTATTATTTCACATGCCATAAATATTAGGAATAAGACAGGTAACTCAGACTGTAAGCTATATGGAGCAGGACCCATTCAAAATGTGTGCATATCTATCATATCCTGGTTATAATGACTTGTGTGCCTACTGTACTTTTATTTGACTTATCATACAGTAAAATGTAAAGTGATAGATCTGGTAGCACTGTGGAAATAGAAATATACATACAGTCTTATTAATACTGTTCTACTGAAGTCACATTTATGACTCTTAGTATTTTTAGCATATTATTATCTAAAATATAGGAAACATCTTCATCTTAAAACCCCAATGTCATGGACACTAACACTGTGGGTCCATATTTGGCACTTTGCGTGGAGCCTGTTGAATAGCTTTGTAGAATACCGTAACAAAAAAGGTAGCAGGGAAGCCAGCTACAGTCCAGTCTAAGTCTATGTCGGTAATTGAGGAATTAATGAAAAAATTAAACTTTACCTAAACTTTAGTTTTGCAACGTTGATGTCGATGCAGCAGACGTGACCTCCACTTCCTGCGCCAGTCTGCCTCATCTACAGCAACGTTGGGAATCAAAAATAGAGGCGGAACTAAAGTTTCTGCTCGTGTTACCGCATTTTCGCCAGGCCGCATTACAGAAAACCCTCTGCAGTCTTCTGATCCGGTCTTCCAGACACCCTGGAGAAGGTAAAAATGCTAAACCCCGATTATAGGCCGCACCCCCACTTTAAAGATTTAAATTATGGGAAAAAAGTGTGGCCTATAATCAGGCCAATATGGTAAATCTCTGTAAGTGGTTTGCAAGATCAGAAGCTGCATGAGTTTACTGCAGGGAGATCTTCTCAAACTAACTTTATTTATTTTATGACTGGGCAACTAAATTAATAGACCAGGGAGGTGCAGTACATATAGCCAATTTGGATTTCGGTAATGCATTTGAAACTGTCCCTTATAGAAGACATAAATAAATTGGACTATTTGGGTTTTTTCAATATTAAAAAAGTTGAATGGATAAGGTAGTTAACAGTGTATTTTGAGAGAAAGGCCTTGTTACTAGTGGTGTACCTCAAGGATCTGTATTGGGACCCATACTTTTTAATAGTTTTGTTAGTGCTGTTCATACTTGGGAACTTTCAGCATTGTCTCACCTTTTTCTGTGACGTGCCTGGCGCATCAATTGTCATCGACGGGCTAAAACTGTTTGTTGATTATTTATCTTGTGCACTCATCAGCACACAAGCATCAATAGACTATTAGTATTAGCCTCCACACTGTCAGCCCGCTCCTAAAGAAGGCAAGAAGAGGGCCTTACATAGATGGTATGCCAGGAGCCTTACATGCACACTTCTGACATTCTGTGCATGTTGGAGAACAAGTCTTGCGAGTCATCATTAACATCTGTGCTCCACAACTCTATATGGAGCATGTGCAGCAGTGACCCGGAGAACTTCGCCTTCACCTGGAGAATCGGTTAGAAACATGGATAGTTTCCTGGTTTGGTAATATGACTTTTTAGCAAGCCTCCAGCTCAAAATACCCCAACAAAAGTATATACTTTTGGTGTGAAGACAACACAGGGTATTTCACAAGGAGCATTTGGACATCATGCAACCATTTGGTCTCTAATTAATTTTCTCATTGCTTTTTTCCACCAACATTTCCATGTTTCATAGGATTGTTTGCATAGATTACAGGCAACTGAAGAGAAATCCACCAAAATGTATTCAGCTATATCTCCAGATCAGAGAAATACCCTGCATGCATGGGGTTTTAGAAGTTACAGGGTACAACATGCCAGTTCTCTTTTCCAAACTTGAAATTTGTAAATTATTTTTTGTTATGCCTATGTCTCATTTGGGACTGTTTAGCAGTCCACCAACTCAAAATATCCCCAGAAAAATATAAATATATATATATGGAGAGAAGACAACCCATGGTATTAAAGAAGGAGCATCTGGTCACCAATATCTCGTAAAAGAAGCTGTTGCTGTCCGATCAGCATCACTCACAACAGATGAATGGAGTATTTTTTTATTTTAAATGTGAGGTACTCATTCATAAAGAAACTCTCGTGTGATTGTGCAAGACTTCTGGCATGGAGAGGGTTAATGGCGGTTCCCGAGGTCGATAACAGCAATTATATTTATTATTATTTTTTATTTTGTTTTATTATTTTATTTTTCAACTTATCAGAGGCTGTTGATCAGTCTCTGATTAATCAGCTGCACTCACTACACACAAATGGAGCATCATGTTCATTGAAAACATGAGGCAACATTCATAAAGAAAGTCTTGCATGATCGCACAAGACTTCTGGTGTGGGGAGGGTAAATAAAGGTTCAGTAGGGGACTGCTCTGGGTGTGAGGCAGTCCTCTGCACCGGGAACCGACGCGTAGCAGTATGCACAGGGACGCACACTGCTACTTTCTTCATGACATTTCATACCATCACGATAGGTTTATCATTGATTGATGCTAGAGGAGCTCCCTGCCGGGGATCAATAGAGTCGGTCTTACAGACCTTTACCTACTGATGCCAAAACTTGGCCTGGGAGACCATTGGTAAATTTGAAATTCTTAAAAAAACAAAAACTATAGCTTTATTAAGGGGATCAAGGTTTCTTTCTTGGTTAATTAAAGTAAACTGCTTGGTTTAGCTGTAATACATCGAAAGTGATCATTTAGAATAAAGGTTCTGTATTATATCAATATTTCAAAGCTAGTTTTTCCTGTGTCTTATATATATCTCAACATTGACAGCCAGTCCTCGACTGTTTGTTTTACCTCATTCATCAGTTTACCACTGTCCGTCAGTTGCTCACAATGCCTGCACAACAGACATGGGAATAAGTGGCTATTTCCCAACTTTTTAGATGGCAATTTTCAAACCGTCAAACAATAAAACAATTGTTTAATAAGTATTTTCTACTATTTACTTCATCCACAGGAAATGTATAAGAGGAACCTGACAGCCATCACAGAATTTCTGCTTTTGGGATTTGAAAACCTTCATGCCTTTAAATGTATTCTGTTTCTGTTGTTTCTAATCATTTATATTTTTACATTAGTAGGGAACTTAATCATAATTGCTTTGGTATTTCTAAGCCATTATCTTCAATCCCCAATGTATTTTTTTCTAAGCCATTTGTCTTTATCTGACTTATTGCTCACAACAAATGCTGTACCAAATATGCTACGTGTTATACTAGAAGAAGGGAGCACCATGTCTGTCAATGGCTGCCTAACACAGTTTTACCTTTTATGTTCCTGCACCATCGCAGAATGCTTCCTTCTCATGGTGATGTCCTATGATCGATATCTTGCCATCTGCATTCCATTGCGCTATTCCTCTATTATGAGGCACACACTTTGCCTTATTCTTGTTCTTCTTTCTTGGACTTTAGGCTCAATGTTGCCATTAATGGCAGTTATTCCAGTGTTCCATTTACATTTTTGTGGTGCCAATGTAATTGATCATTTTTACTGTGACTTTGCTCCCCTTATGGAACTCTCTTGTTCAGACACCTCTCTTGTGGAAAGAGAAGTATTTGTCAGCTCCATTCCTACAGTGGTATTTCCGTTCGTTTTTATTATTGTGACTTATGCATACATCTTCTTTACAATCATGAACATATCTTCTACTACTGGAAGAAAGAAGGCATTCTCTACATGTAGCTCCCACCTAGCAGTGGTGTCTGCGTATTATGGAACATTAATCATTAAGTATATGACCCCTTTCAAAGGGCACTCAGTTGCTATAAATAAGGCTGTATCTCTTCTGTACACTGTATTTACCCCATTGTTCAATCCAATAATATATAGCCTTAGGAACAAAGAAATTAAAGTAGCGATACAAAAAATATTTTGGTTAAAAACTAAGGTGTTAGAAATGTGAACTATAGTTGTTCAATGATTATAAGGGCAACTATTGCACTTTGAAAAAATGCCCCAGGATAATATTGTCCATGTTAAATACATAAAATAGCACCCACCACTAGCCACTCACCAATCTAATTCTCAAAAGCCCCTGTCCATTATCCCTAACAACCTATTTAAGATCCTTATTCAAAATCTCCCCACACACACATATACTGGTGGTGTTGACAGTTTTTGAAGTGCCCTTCTCTTTCAAAATGGACTGAAAACACTATATTTTATAACCGTATATACTATATTACCTCCTAACCCTGGTGCTTGAATTGTCATTGTAATGTTTCAATATGTCATGATAAAAAAACAGACATCATTCCATAATGATTTCTCTAATTGGAATTATGGCCATATCCCACCTACTATTTTCAATCATCTGATTACCACAACAAATATAATGCAGAAAAAGCCTTATCCCTTTGGAAAGCCTGTTCTAATCCATAATATTTCCTATAATTGCAATCCATAATGTCTATAACCAGATGACCTTTGAGGTAAAAAAAAATCATGAAATACATCGGTTTACATACAGTGAAGTAAAAATTATTTGATCCCCTGCTGATTTTGTACGTTTGCCCACTGACAAAGACATGATCTGTCTATAATTTGAATGATAGGTTTATTTGAACAGTGAGAGACAGAATAACAAAATAAAATCCAGAATGCATTTCAAAAGTTATAAATTGATTTGCATTTTACTCGGTGAAAGAAGTATTTGATCCCCTATCAATCAACAAGATGTCTGGCTCCCAGGTGTCTTTTATACAGGTAACAAACTGAGATTAGGAGAACTCTCTTAAAGGGAGTGCTCCTAATCTCAGTTTGTTACTTGTATAAAAGACACCAGTCCACAGAAGCAGTGAACTATTAATATGTAGTTTAATGTGACGAATGTCACAGTGCTTATGTACAAAAATAATATGAACAAAGATGATAACAATTTAGACACAAAGTATTCGATACAGTTTGTAAAAATAAAACAAAGAGAAACACAGAAAAACTTGGTGAGATGTTCCGTACCTCAAGTGTCACAGAGAGACGTCCCAGGCCTAGCCCTTAGTATAACACACATAAAACTACATATTAATATTTGTTAAGATTGACAGATCACAATGTATCCTCAAGATGACCCAAGCCCACCAAAGAAGACCATCACCCTAAATTCCATATCATAGGAGAGTTACATTTACATCTGGCTAGGTTAACCCTTCCAATACCAAACCCCTGCATTAGCCCAACACAGGCTCTAAATGACACAGCCAGATTCCTGATGAAGACATGCATTGAGCTGCAGCTTCAGGACCCTACCTGGAAATAGGCCCAGTCAGGGCTTGACTGACTGGGCCTAAGCCTGGCCGATGCGGCTGCCAGGGGCGTCTTTAACACAGACTCGCAACGTCTCTTGTACCACCAAGGGGAGGCAGGAACCCAGCAGAGTCACGTCACATGCGTCATATGACCCTACTGCGCATCTGCTTCCCGTTGGCGGACAGAGTGCAAGCAACACAGAAGGAAGCAGCGGGCCCCTGCAGAAGTCTGCGAGCAGCACAGAGACATGTGCAGTACAGGTTAGAGGGTGGGGGGGGCTGTATGAATGAGTATGTAAGATTAAGTGAATAAGTATCTGAATGAAAGAATGAATAAGCATCTGTGAAGGAGTGAATGAATATTTGTGAATGAGTATGTGTAAATGAGTATCTGAATCAGGGAAATAATGAGTATCTGTGAATGAGTGAATGGATGAATATCTGTGAATGAGTATCTGAATCAGGGAAATAATGAGTATCTGTAAATTAATATTTGTGAATGAATATGTATATGATAGTATGGATGTGTAAGTGTGGGGGCAAAGGGAGGCTGTTTGGGAACAGAGATGCCACAGGCAGGCTGTTTTGGGGCAAAGATGCCATAGGAAGGCTGTTTGGGGGCAAAGAAGGCAAGTCCCATGCTTCCAATCTGGGTGCTTGGCAAGTCCTGTGGATGCAATCTGGGTGCCAGGGCTGATTTGATACTAAATGGATGGCTGGGTGGCATAAATACACAATGTGGGGCTGGCTGGGGGCAATACAGAAGGGCGTTGGGGAATAAACTCACAAGGGGGTGCTGGCTGGGGCATCACATGAATTAATACTAAAGGGGGTCTGTCTGGATAGGTTAAATATACATTGTGGGGAAGGTTGGAGTGCAGGAATACACGTGGGGGCTGGCGGCATCAATAGACAAGGGGCGCAGCTGAGGCCATCACATAAATCAATAGCAAAGGGAGCGGCAGGCTGAGGGAATAAATACACATAGGGCTGGCTGGCAATACACAAGGGTCAAAAACAAAAAAAGACATAAGCAGTGTGAAAAGAAAAAAAAATATTGTTAGTTTAGCCCGTCTGGATGCAGGTTTAAGTGTGGCAGAGCCTGTCCTGGTGTGTGTGTGTGTGTGTGTGTGTTTGGGTGTCAGTGTGGCAGAGCCTGTCCTGGTGTGTGTTTGGTGATCTGTTTCCTGGCACTTTACTTACTGCAGGAATAAATTGAACTATTTAATTTTTACTTATTCAGAGATAAAATGCGCCTTGACTGTGTTCCAGATCCCCCTACCCTTTCGTGGCCATCCACAGCCAACTTTGCTCAGGAGACCCTGACTGACCCGACTTTGCAGAAGTACAGAGACAGAGCAGGGGCAGACCTCAGGGGATTAGGGAAGACTCAGGTCTAATAAGACAAGGGGCTACTATGCCTCTGTACTGATGACCCAGAGGACACCAGTGGGCCCAAGCGTCAGCTACTAGTGCCCCAAAAAATACCGTCTCGACTTGCTTCAGATGTTTGCTACCTCTCACAGGAACTGAGATAAATATTTACCCATCTCTGCATACTGGGTGGTACCGCAAGAATCAACTGGGTTGATGAGCTACTGGACCACATCGCCCTGAGTAACTTCTTCACCACCCTTTGCCTGCGCCAGTTTAAAGTAATGACCCGGTGACATTCCAGCGGATGATAGATCGGCTCCTTGATGGCCTTGATGACATTGCAATCTACAGCGACAACTGGGAGGAATACTTGGTTCACCTAGGTGTTGTGTTCGACAAATGGAACCGACCTCTGCATAACTTCCACGGACAGCCCCAGGCAAACCCACTGAGGATCTTGCCGGGTCTGCTGGACTATGGGTCTGGGGGGGGGGGGTAATGTCACAGAACTAGGACTGTTTACTTTGTTTGGAGTTGTTTTTCCCCTGTTTCCCACAGGAGTGTAATCAAACCCTTCTGTAACAAACCTGTTGGATCACCATTTCCAACTGGGACTTAGTCTGCTGGACTATGGGTCTGGTGGGGGGGGTAATGTCACAGAACTAGGACTGTTTAATTTGTTTGGAGTTGTTTTTCTCCTGTTTCCCACAGGAGTGTAATCACACCCTTCTGTAACCAACCTGTTGGATCACCATTTCCAACCGGGATTTAGCTACAAATCCATGGAACTGTGCGATGGCGATGCCCACCAACATTGTTGTTCCACAACGTCGCTCTTTTGGGCTTATACTGTGTTAGTGGTGGGCCACAAACAGAGGTGGTTACAGAGAGGGAGCACATTTGGGAAACCTGGTTTTATTACTCATCATTAAAATCTGGGTTTACCCAGCCGTGGCTCTGGAACTCTAGTCCAGATATCGTACAGACTATTACCGTGGACGTTTCCAGCACTATTGCTCAGGGTGTCAGCGGCAGATCATGTCGCTTTTTGGAACATGACATTCTAGGACCCTGACCTCTCCACCGCTATTCCGGGATTGATGCCGCTCCTTAGGGATTGTGGTGTTAAACCAAATATAAAAATATATAACAAAGGTTCGTCTACATTCAAAGGTATTAATTATACGGTAACAACACAGCAAACACATTTATCTCATATACCAAATAGCCAAACCCCACAGGACAACAACCCCCTTTTATCTCTCTCTCTATACATATAACAATTCCCTTCCACACAATTTGATCTCACCCACTGTTAAGCCTCCTGATCCAATAATAGCTCACTGCTGGGAGCTGACTCTTACCACATCCACCATGGAGGAAAAGGAAAAAAACTGAAGGAGTTAATGTGTGGCATTATATTATATATCCTTCATTTGACATCACATCCTGTTTCCAGTGTATTCATGCATCACTTCCTTTAGTGAACTGTGGGAGGGAAGGATTCTAAGGACGCCCACCTAAACCTATTTGCTTTGTTTATGGGGACAAGACAAGTTACCACAGGGATCACCCCTAAATAGTTACTCTTTGTCAGGTGGGCACTGCTGACAATAGAACTGTATGGAGCCGCTGGGCTGTCTGGTAGTTAATAGGATTATACACCTGATCTAATTATGTTGTGTGTGTAAATATCTGTGCTGTTCCCAATAAATGCAGCTCCTGTTTTCACCACGAACTAGTTCTATCTAATGCTTGGGATGGGCTGCTAATATTAGCACTGTGTAGCTAAGCTCTGGCTAGCCACAGTGCTAGCACACCTCCATTGAATTGTGGTCCTGCTTCGTCTTGCCAGCACTAGTCTCTTCCGGCTGAAAGGGTTAACCGTGAAGTCTCGGATCTCAGGAAACATGATTTATTGTTTATTGTACATCACTTCTGCTCCAAAATATATATATGTTGCCATGCTCATTTGTTCTTTTTTTCCCGCTCTGCTTTCCTGCTAATGTCTCTCTTTAATCTAAGGTACTATTTTCATGAATGACTCCAGAGATGCCTAAATTGAATATCTGCTCTCTGTACATCCCAAATGTTTTTACGTGCTTGAGGTCAAGGCAAGTTGGAAGCATAGCAATGTAACTCCACCAAACGTTACCACTGCTCCTGAGTCCAGTGGCGGCGTGCTTTACATCAGTCAATCCGGTTCTTGGCATTGTACCTGGTGATGTGAGGCTTGCATGCAGGTGCTAGGCCATGGAAACCCATTGCATGCTGATATTAAAGCCAGTGGAATTTGGAACCCTTCATCAATGGAGTTGCTCCTGTTCCTAAATGCTTCAACTTACAGTTGACCGTGGAATATCTAGCAGTGATGAAATTTAATGAACTGACTTACTGGCATCCTATTGAATTCGTCAATTTATCAATTAAGAAGTGTGCCCCAATACTTCTGTCAATATAGTGTATTTGTCAAAAGGTATTTAGGTGCAAACAAAAGTGCCACACAATTAAGTTTTAAGAAAGTATATTTAATTTTTTTTCTTTTATTCAGTCTGCAGTTCAGAATTATTTGTGAGACTGCCTGAAAACAAAGAATGAGAGTTAGAATATAGATTTGTTATTACTATATATGGATGACTGTCAACAGATACATAAAATATTTTGTATTATTATATACCTTTTCCCAGCATGTTCAAGACATTGAGGAATTTCTGAGTTTAAAAATTTGCATTCTGTCAACTTTCTTTATTAAGACATGCACCCATTCTTCTTGAGGATTGGCACAAAGGACTCTCTTATGTTTTCTCAAATGAAATCTGAGGAAAAAATAATGTTATGCAATAAAAGACGTGGATATATATGTGCTCATATTTATTATATGGCATAAAACAGTGTGCACCATTGAAAGAAGAAACACAGAATATGTATGTAAGCATGAATGTGTATTGTGACAATTCATAATCCTTTTTTGTTATTTGTTAATGTTAATTTGTTACTGCACCACCTATTAGTACAGTACAATAATTAGTTTTTCCAGGCTATAGTGAACAATGGTAGAGTTTCCATGCAAGTTTAGAGCTGTAAAATCTGCAAATAGTGTTTGTAATTTGATCAGAATGAATGGTCTCTTCAATGCTGCGAAGTACAGGCAAATACTTAACCATCATGCAACAGCATCAAAGAGTCATCTGATTGGCCCCAAACTTATTCTGCAACATGACAATGACCCCAAAAATACAGCCAAAGTTATGAAGTTATCTTCAGGGTTAGGAAGAACAAGGAGTCCTGGAATTGACTGTATGGCACTCACAGAGCCCCGATCGCAACATCAGTCTGTCTGGAATTACAGGACAAGAAAGAGAATCCACTGAGGCCTTAATCCACAGAAAAACTGTGGTTAGTCCTACCTGCCTTAAAAACGGTGTTCAATTTTACCTAGAAGAAAAAATGCTGTTTTGAAGGCAATGGGTGGTCACATCAAATATTGATTTAATTTAAATTGTTCTTCTGTTCATGCACTTTGTATTTGGTTAAATGAAATAATATATATTTTCAAAAGCATTCCAAATATTGAGTATAGGTGTTTTAGCTATACCCATTGCTAACAGGTTTCACACCCTTTACATCTGTAGTCTTCTATAGAGGCAGGTCTTGTGAGACACCCCTCCCAACATCTGAAATGGCCATAGAGGGACACTTTTGTATTATGGGGTGTGCTAAAAGGCATGCTAGGGAGCAAGGTTTTATTACAATTTCTCTATGATTTTGCCCTGGTGAACTGTAAGTTATATTATTGTGAACACAGCCACGAAGAGGTAGACCATGCATACTCACAGAAGGAGCCGCCGAGTGCTGAAGTGTGTAGAAATTGCCTATACTCTATAGCGTCACTCACTACAGAGTTCCAGACTGCCTCTTGAAGCAACATCAGCACAAGCACTGTCTGGAGCTTTATACAATGGGTTAGACTTGGGAATTTGTAAACGGGAGAACATGAAAATGAACACGAATGTTGCGTTTTCGTTGTTTAAACCGAATACCGAATAAACTAATATGGGAGTGGTTAAATGTACAAAATTATGAGGAAGAACAAGAGGAAGAATCTTTGTTTCTTCGTGTTTGTCTTTGTAAATATCTCCTAGCTAATCTCCCTGGTCCCTTCCCCCCAGACAAGTCACTGCCTCTAGCCTGCCCTAAGTCTTTGTAGCATAGCAGGGGTTAATGGGACCAGGAATTCACAATGTGAAAATGTTGCATCCAGGACAATCTTAAAATGCAGTCCTTTCCAATGATCTGTGTAAGAGAAATAATACCATGGCACAGTATAGTAAGTAAAAGATGTGGCCCCTATTTATTGGAGCAACTTACAAGAAGTGGTGGCTCACAAAGTGAGGAATACTGTTCTTATTGACTTGTACTACAGATCAGCAATTTTTCTCCTGAGGAAGCCAGGACAGCGCCTGGTGAAACGCACAAAGAGGCTGAGTTTATCTTCATCCACCCATATCATCACCTACCAGTGGACTCCTCTTGGACTGCCCACATTTATGCAGTTTTAGCTCACTTTGTGAGCCACCACGTTTTGTAAGTTGCTCCAATAAATAGGGGCCACATATTTTACTTGCTATACTGTGCCATATACTTTTTCTCTTACACAGATCATTGGAAAGGACTGCATTTTAAGATTGTCCTGGATGAGATATTTTCACATTGTTTTACCTTGCGCGTCCGCACCTGCATCCATTATCTTTGTTTCAATAGTACTGTGAGGAGTACTAAGGAGGAGCTGCGGGTACGCATGTTGCTATAATTAATAGATGTGTCACACTTCACACACACCCTGCTTGTAATACTTCATTGGTTTATGCCAGAGGAGCAACAATAGAGTTGCCCTTACGGACCTTTAAAATTTAAATCCCCGCACCAAAGCCATTGAGCTCCTCAGGCCAAGTTGCTCCGAGGTGTACCTTGCCCTGCCCTTTGCCAGAAGGACTAAAATCCCTGTTCCTCCGAGGCCAAGTTGCTTCGCCGTCTGGAGTTAAAGGTCTGTAAGAGTGACTGCCCTTCATGGGTTGATGCCAGAGGAACCCCTGCCGGTGACCAGTAGAGTCGGTCTTACGGACCTTTAAAATCCTGACGCCAAAGCTGCTGCTGTTACAGCGTTAACCCCATATTAACCCCTGCTAGAAAACCAGCAGAAAGCGAAGAGAAAAACGAACACGGAGAATATTTACAAAATGAACACGGGAATTGTTGAATATTTGTGAAATCCAAAGGTTTTTCTTTTTTCTTCCCCAAAGACGAACATGAAGATGAACACGAAGACTTGGCTGGCACCCAAGTCTAGTTTCCATGATGGGGAAGCTGCACACAAGCCGAAGACCACTATGCCCCATGCTATATATTGCACACCAGGAATTTTTATGTTCACATAATTGATTACATGAAGATACTTGATGTTTGAGTCCCATCTTGTGGATTTTACTGCAATATATGATCCATAGGATGTGGACCCCTGACCATCACTCGTACATGAGCTTGTTGGACATCTCATTTCAAAGCTATGGGCCTTAGTATGCAATTATAACAGCTTCAATTCTTCTAGCAAGGTTTTCCACGTGATTTTGGAATGTGTCTGTGGGAATGTGTGCCTACTCAGCCAAAACAGAATGTTGGATGAAAAATTCTGGCTGGTCGTCACTGTTCTAATTCATCCCAAAGGTGTTCAATGGGATGCAGACCACCCAAGGTCCCCCACACCAAACTTGTCAAACCATGTAAAAAACAAATTAAGTGATGCACTAGTATAAAATAAAACCAATAATAAACACAAATGTGCCGGTGCTGCGTGTTATAAAAGCAGACCTCACTGCTGATTTAGTGACAAAGAAAATGAAAAGAAACAATAAATAAGTGAAAAATAAAAAATACATACAAATCTTTGAAGGGCTGGAAGAAAGTCAAATGGATCCAAATACTGTATTGGCTTGATTATAGGCTGCACCCGATTACAGGATGCACCCTTAAAGTTTGGTGCTATTTTAAAGAAAATTTTATTTTTAAAGAAAAAATACACGAGTGGAATAGTAAAACAGTATTTTACCTAATGAACAGGAATACGTGTATTTAAAAATTTTTGGTATCTATTATGCATCATTGTCAGCATATATTATATACAAACAGAAATTTGGAAAACCAATAGCCATTTTAAGGTCCGTCCCTCTTAATTCATAATGCACCTTACTTATAAGTGCCCCTCTGCCCCCCCTGATATGCCACTCTGCCCCCCAGATATGCTTTATGTCCGCCAGATTTGCCACTCTGCTTCCCTGATATGCTTTATGCCCCTAGATATGACACTCTGCCCTTCCCCCCAGACTTACCAAAGCATCCCCAGACTCCTTAGTGTCTAGCGGGGGCAGCCTGTGCAATGTGCGTGGACAACCTCTGCCGTTACTCGCCACTTCCGCCAGGGCTTCTCCGTCATAGAGGGCCTGGCAGAAGTGGCGGCAGCAGCGAAGGTTGTCAGCATGCATCGCACAGACACTCAGCAGCTGCCAGAGAGGAGGATCCAGGTCTCCTGCGGCTCTGCAGGGAATCCTTCTCCCTGGCAGCCGGGCAACGTCCGTGCGATATGCGCAGACCTCCGCCAGGGCGTCTATGGTGGAGCACCAGAAGGTCATGTCACGCCGGTGCTCCGTTATAGAAGCCCCCGGGAAGCGCCGGCAGCAGCGGGGATTGTCTATCGCACAGACGTCCACCGGCTGCCAGAGGGGAGGATCCAAGTCCCCTGCAGCGCTGCGGGCCATCTGGATCCTAACCCTGCTGCTTGCCTGCAGCAGGGCTAAATGAAAAAGAAAAAAAAAACACCCGCCCGGCGCCCGGAACTGCATGTCCCAGGCGTCAGGCGATATGAGCAAGTATGTGTGATTAAGGGAATGAATGACTATTTAAATGTTTGTGAATGAATGTGTGTGTGATAGCATGGATGTGTAAAGGGGGTGGTAGCATAGCATACGGAGGCTGTAATCACACTCCTATCATGCCCAGGTTCCAGCATGTACTGGCTGCCTGGGCATGATAGGAGTGTGATTGCTGTTAGCAATCATATATATATATATGATTGCTAACAGCCCACATAGAACCTGACTAGCACCCAAATTACACGCATAGGACTTGCCATCTTTGTCCCCAAACAGCGCAGCATGAGTCAACTTTGTCCCCAAACAGCGCAGCATGAGTCAACTTTGTCCTATAAACACCCTGCCTGTGTCAAATCATTTACACATTAATTCATTAATTCTCTCACTCATTCACACAATTCATCCACACATTTATTATTTCATTCTCTCACTCATTCACACAACTCATCCCCACATCCATTTTTTCATTCTCTCACTCATTCCCACTCTCACTATTATTTCAATAGGCTACCCGGTTGGCGTCTTCACCGCATGGCCGGCCACGTGGCAAACAGGTAGCACAGCCACCGTTAATATTGCACGTTACATCTGTAACATGCTCTTATAACCTTGGGTGACCTCTTCATGCAGGACACGCCTCCTCCTCTCCCTATTTAAACCTGGACTTCCTCTTCTGGGTCACCCTTGGTTGATGTATTTTGCTACTTGCTTGTGCATTTGGTTGTGACTGACTGCTCCGTTTTGACTTGGCTTGTTGACCTCGTTCCTGTCTCTCTGATCCGGCTCCTGATTCCTGCTCGTCTGGTATTGATTTGGCTTGTTGACCTCGTCTCTGGATTCTGATTCGGCTTATCCTGATTACTTGTTTGACCCAGTTGGTTCTCTGACTTTCTGGTTCCTGTTTGGCTCGGCTCACTCCGCCATCTGGGGTCCTACCTCACCAAATCATTGCACTGGGTATGCAGGCACTGGCAGATGACAAACACATGCAGCCACTTGCAGCAGGACTAAATTTTCCCAAAATTTATTTATCAACGAAGAATAAGAAAGATAAAAAAAAAATGTGAGGTTTGGCTGGTAGCATAAATGGGCACCTATCTTAACCCCTTCGTGACAATGGCTGATTTTATTTTTTGTACCCTTCGTGACAAAGGATGTTTTAACATTTTTGCGGTGCTCATGTTTATCTGTAATTTTCTTCTTTCTTGTTTACTGAACCCACACAAGTTATATATTGTTTTTTTTGAGGACAAGAAGGGTTTTCATCAGATGTCATTGTTTTGAATGTATCATATAATTTACCATTAAAAAAAGTATAAAATATGGTGAAAAGTTTTGAAAAAAATGTCTTTTACTTGAAAAATCTTTTACTCATCTATAAAAGCTAATGAAAATCTTTTTTTCAAATTTGAAATTAGACATATGGTCATCCTTCCCTGTGTGTTAATTGGGACTTTGCTGAACCCGGCCAATTCAATATATCCCATCAAAACATTCATTTTTTTAAAGTAGACATCCCATGGGCATTTAACATGCCAGTATTTTCATGCGAGAAGTGAAAAATAAAATATTTTATATATATTTTATATTTTATATATATATATATATATATTATTTTTGGGGGCCTTTTTTAGTTTTTTTACATTTTTTGGAACTGGAAGGCTCCCCTGATGCTGACATCAGTGGAAAATTATTTTTACATGTTACCATTTTTTTTAAACTATTTTTATTTTATTTTTTTATTATTTGCTTTTTTGTTTTCATTTATTTTACTTATCACATAGTGATTAGAAAGCTGGGCTACATTGACTTGCATAGTTGAATGCAGTACCTGTATTCAACCTGCAAGTGGAGCCAGAGTTCTCAGGAGAGTCGGGAGAGACCCTCGTCGAAACTTTTTCAACTCTTATTTTTTCAAAGGACGTGTCAACATCTTGCGAGTGCATCCTGGGGTGGGAGTTCAGCGTTGCTGAATGCCTTCCTATTGAGGCATTTCAGCAACACCATTTAAGTTTAGGAGGCGATTGCTGATTGCCTCCTAAACTCTTTTAAAACGGGCGTCCGGCATGCACGTTGATACCCTGGGGAGGGGCCAGACAAGGCCCCTGATGCCGATCTCAGCTTTGCTGAGTGCCTGGACATCGAGGTATTACAGCAACACCGTTTAAAGCCATGATGGTCCTGGCACGTCAATTGTCACTAACTGGATGTTAGTGAATGATGTGCTTGGACCGTCAATTGTCATTAAGGGGTTAAACTACACAGGAACAGGTTATCAATTTTTAAAGAACTGAAAAACAGTCACACTGTGTGTCAGCACAGTCAAATGCCTACTTTTTGTTGACCAAAAGCTAGAGGTTTTGCCCTTAAATAAATTGGGAAAAAATGTTTGATGCAGCTCTTTTAAGTGGCATAATGATATACATACCCTACAGTAGTACACTACAGCTTCTCCAGTCCACCCCATACCAGTAAATGTCCTGCACTAAAATGAATTATTATTACTTTAATTAACTTGCAGTATTCTATTTTAGAAAAAGCATCATTCCTAGCCTCTGCTAAGCTTACAGTCACTGTCTGACACTTCAACTCTTAGTCTGTAACTGCTGCTACGGATCAGTTAAAATCAGGTGTTATATTTCACAGTTCTGCTATTACTACTTATCTTCCACCCAATCCATGTTTCATTTACATAAATCAGAATATGATGACATACAGACTCTCTGTCTACTTACTCCTTTTCTCCTTCCTCATGCAAACATAAAATAGGCAGTGCATTGTTCACTTCATGTACATAATGCTTTTGGTAAAAGGATAACTTAAAGGAAAGTGATACTCACACAATTGCCCTAATGTTACAGCTTTCACTGATGTCTTGTAAATGGTAATATCGGATGTGTTTATGTAAAGTTCTGTGATTTCGCAATTTGGCATAGGATAGGCAGCAATCTTCCATGTCTCCTGCAGAAAAAAACTCACATTAATATATGTTTGTAGTACCATAGATTAATGTGTGTATTTGAGTAATATATTTAAATGTAATATCACAATAATATAATGTAAAAAGATATCCATTATTTACGGTAACGCTTTGGACAGTCAACAGTGCTGTAAATACTTTTTTTATCAAATGTATGGATGAGTGGAACAGCACTTTTCAACTGCTTTGGTTGCAGTTCTTTAATCTCAACGATTTATTTCAAAAAGTAAAACCAATTACTGATCACTCAATAATGTACATTCTGAATTGATGATACAGAGCTTCAAGACAGTTTCAGCAAACATAATGGTGGTTCAGAATGCATTAACATTTTTAGTATACTATAAATATAAGTCCAAACTTTTTCTGTCTTAATGCTAAATGCCTTACGTACCATTTGTGCTATATATACAGAACCAGATCCAAGTTACCAAAACTAGGAGCCGTATATTCATATTAATGATGTGATTTAACACCTGTCAGAGTAAAAGAGAAAAACATTATTTTAAAGAACAATTTGGATACTAAATATGAAGTAACCAGCAGGGACTTTACATTTCTGTGGTGCTTGTCTCACGTAAATCACCTTCCTAAGTGCTAAACATGGTTATGCATCTATGTAGCAGATCATTCAATTGTACCGCAGGTTATTCGCCCAAAGCATTCTCTAGTTATTAGGTCAATTGAGTTTCAATTAAACTTGCACACCAGCCAACTTTTTCACATGTGGTAATGGAAACAGCCACAAAACATTGCACTTGGCTAGCAAAAAAATGGGAATATTGAAGAAAACCGATCTTACAAAGTTGGCATGACTGTCCCTTTAAATCTAACATACTGTGATAATACAATTGAGCGTTGGGTTACATTAAACATATACCTGCTTCTTTACAGTAGCAATGTTATTCTTCTGTAACATTATGGGAGATATTATCTGATAGTTCACTCTACACTATCAAATATGGAAGATATGCATATAGAATTTACCAAAAAACACACATTAAAAAATAGTGCCTAGTATGTAAACTGCTTGCAAACTAAATTCTTCATTACACAAGCATGGTTTTTAACTTTCCTCTATTTCCCTTCTTTTCAGCATTCCTTGTCCTTTGTAATGAATACTTAAGATAAAAGCTCAAAGACAACATTTGAACATCTGGTCATGAAACACTAAATATAACTTACTGTGTGATATGTCTTCTACTCCGAGACTGTTCCCTTTAGCACTCTATTGGTAGTTATTCTTGTTTGCAGTACAAGAAGGTGCCTCACCCTTTTTATATTGAAGCCCCACCTGTCAGGTATTTGTAATACAGAACATATCAGTTTTACTTTCTCAGCTTGGAAAAAAAAAACAACATAATTTTCCAGTGACATTATGATTAACGATCGGTGAACACACTGCCTTTTAACCCCTTCGTGACAAAGGCTGATTTTACTTTTTGTACCCTTCGTGACAATGGCCGTTTTAACATTTCTGCGCTGCTCGTGTTTAGCTGTAATTTTCTTCTTTCCCGTTTACTGAACCCACACACATTAGATATTGTTTTTTTCAGGACAAGAAGGGCTTTCTTTAGATGACATTGTTTTGATTGTATCATATTATTTACTATAAAATATGGTGAAACATTTAGAACAACTTTTAGTTGAAAAATCTTTTACTCATCTATAAAAGGTAATAAAAAAAACCTGCTAAATAGATTCTACTATTTGTCCTGAGTTTAGAAATACCCAATGTTTTTATGTTATTTTGCTTTTTTCTACACATTATGGGGCAATAAGTACAGGTAGCGTTTTGCTATTTCAAAGCCATTTTTTCCAAATCTGGTAATTCTTCCCCCCATGTGCCATTTCGGGTATCTTTGAAGCCGGTCAATGCAATTTACCCCATCAAGTCATATATTTTTGAAAACTAGACAGCCCAGGGTATTCCAAATGCTAGTATTTTAACCCTTTCCAAGCACTTATTCTACCATCAGCCTTTGTCAAACTTTATGGTAGTAATTTTTTTGCATTTGTTTTTTCACACACATTTTACTTCAGGTATGAATAAACAGGTTCTGGTATATGTCACTATCATAAAACACCCCAATATGTGTTCAGCAACATCTCCTGAGTACAGCGATACCTCACATGAATGATTTTGCCTGGCTGTTTGGGGGCAAAAGGGCCACATTTGGGGCATGCACATTTTTCAATGTTGAACTTTGGCATTTGGGGATCCACTGCCCATGCCCTATTTGGTACATCTTTGAGCCGGGCCATTTCAGTGTGCCCAATAAACCCATATATTTTTGAAAACTACACACCCCAGGGTATTTTAAATGCTGGTATTTTAACTCTTTGCATGCACACATTTTACCACCAGCATTGTTTCAAAGTTTGCAGTAGTAGTTTTGTGTATGTATTTTTCCCGCACACACCTACTTTATGTATGAATTTACAGCTCCTGGTATATGCCGCTGTCACACGACACCCCAATATGTGTTCAGCAACATCTCCTGAGTACATATGTGATACCCCACATGCATGGGTTTGTCATTTTTTGGGGGAACTAAAAGGCCACATTTGGTATGTGTGCATTTTTCTAATTGGAAATTAGATGTGTGGCCATCCTTCCCCCCGTGTTAATTGGGACCTTGTTGAACCTGGCCAATTTAATTTACCCCATCAAATCAGTAGACACCCCATGGGCATTTAATATGCCAGTATTTTAACTCTTTCCATGCGAGAATTGTTTTAAGCTAATATGCTAATTTTAGGACTTGCTCACAAAAATATATTTTTTATATATATATATATTTTTTTGCCTTTTTTTTTTTTTACATTTTTTTTCAACTTGAAGGTTCCCCTGATAGTGACATCAGTGGAAATTATTTTTACATTTTACTGGTTTTTAACTATTTTTTTCTAATTATTATTAATTTTATTAATTTTATTATTATTAATTTATTTTTACTAATCCCACTGTGATTAGAAAGCTGAGCTCCATTGACTTGCATGGTTGAATGCAGTACCTGTATTCAACCTGCATGCGGAGCCAGAGTTCTCTAGAGGGTCTGGAGACCGTCTAGCGTACTTTTTCGTCTTTATTGTTTTTTTCCCGGGCCGCCGCCATCTTGCTTGATGGCGAAGATCACCGGCAGCGGCGGCTGTGACCGCTCTCCGGAGCGGTCACAGTCCATCCCAAGGTAAGTGTTTGGTGTCGCTGGATGCCTCCTGATCGAGGCACTCCAGCGACACCATTTAAGTTTAAATGCTTTAAAAACGGGCGTCCGCCGCCATACAAAGTATGGCGGATGTTGACCCCCGGGGAGGGGCCAGAGATGGCCCCTTTGTGCCGATCATGGCGTTGCTGAATGCCTCGAGGTCGAGGCATTACAGCAACGCTGTTTCGGTGCAGAAAGCGAAAATAGTTTGCTTTCTGCACCCGTTTAAAGACGTGCCGGTCCTGGCACGTCAACTGTCGTTATCGACTTGGTTTCCGGTGACGTGCCCGGACCGGCAACTGTCATCAAGGGGTTAATCTTTTGTCTTCTTCACTAGTAAGTAAATTGAGGCATGGTACAAAAGATAGAGCTCATAGAAAATGCAATTACAGCACTATGAGAGAGATTATATTTCATACACAGGCAAAATCTACATCAATTCTATTGTAAGTAAGGATATTTTACCTCATACATTTGTGGAAGTTCTACAATGTCAATGTCACTGATTCTGCAATGTCGATGTTTTTTTGGGTGTTCAGTTTAATGCTAGGGACCCAATGGGTTATTTTTTTAGAAGCTGTTGAACCACAGCTTCTTTTGTTTAGCAGAGAAGTATTAGGAGGTGGTTGTACATTTTTTTGGTGTTGTCTTTCTTTCAAGGATTGAAATCATATTATATATTATTGAATCATAGAATGATACGGAAATTAAATGCATTTAGAAGTGCACTAAAGTGAGCACAGGTTCAGTAGAGTTGAGAGCACTACCAATGGTCACTTTAAAACTTGCTAAATTGTTAAAGAGGTAGTTGGGGGGGGGGGGTTAACGATGGAGCAGAATAGGCCCCCTCTTGTGTAGTTGAATCTGACCTTTCTCTCCTGCAGCAGTGATGGCAGAGTTAACTTCCTACTTTCTGTCATATGACAGAATCAGTCAGTATGAAGCTACTGTTGTCTTCACATGCTTTAGTCAGGAAAAGTGGAAGATACATGGCTGTCTTTCACTAAAAGGAGAGCTGGCAGGAGAGATGTAGTTTCAACTACGTCCAATTAAACTCCAGGTTTTGACCATAAACTCTAGGTGAAGAACAGCTTTCCCACATCTCTGTCATCACAGAGAAGCTCCAGCTCCTGGGAGTGACGTTGCAACACGCCTCTGGCTACTTTCCCTTATCCATGGACAGTATTCCAACATGTGGGGCTAGCCCTGCACCCAGTGTTGGCTGGACCACCTACCTGCATTCTGAGAAAGGAGAGCCCCGGGTAGCTGGCATCTGGATATATATATGGTTATATGGGGCCAGCTCTGCCCTGTTGTGTGTGTGTGTGTATGTATATATATCTTACATTCACTGGCGACTTCATTAGGTACACCTTGCTAATACCAGGTGGTATCCCCTTTGGCCTCCAGAACTGCCTTCATTCTTTGTGGCACACTTTCTACAAGAGATTTCGGTCCATATGGAAATAATGGCATCACGCAGTTGCTGCAGATTTGTTGGCTGCACATCCATGATGCAAATCTCCACCACATCCCACAGGTGCTCTATTGGATCAGATGACTGAGGAGGCCATTGGAGTACAGTGAACTCATTGTCATGTTCAAGAAACCAGTTTGAGATGATGTGAGCTTTGTGCCATGGTACATTATCCTGCTGGAAGTAGCCATCAGAAGATGGGTACACTGTGGCCATAATGGGGTGGATATTGTCAGCAACAATACTCAGATAGGCTGTTGTGTTTAAATAATGCCAAATTGGTACAAAGGGGCCCAAAATGTGCCAAGAAAATGCCCCCCCACTCCATTACACCACCATCACCAGCCTGAACTGTTGATATTGTTGCGTTTCTGTCATCTTGAACCAGTCTGCCCATTCTCCTCTGATCTCTGACATCAGCACGGCATTTTCGTCCACACAGCTGCTGCTCACTGGATATTTTCTTTCTCCGACCATTCTCTGTAAACCCTAGAGTTGGTTGTTCATGAAAATCCCAGTAGATCAGCAGTTTCTGAAATACTCAGACCAGCCTGTCTGGCACCAAGTCACTTAAATCCCCTTTTTTCCCCATTCTGATGCTCGGTTTGAACTTCAGACAGTTGTCTTGACCACGTCTACATGCCTAAATGCATTGAGTTGCTAATAAGTCGCCAGTTAGTGTACATATATTTAACAACCTTGTCTGTGCTCAAAGCCGTCGGTGTATACAAATGTAATCAAGATAACCTACAACTCATCACAAACAGATATGAATACTAAAACCATGTATAACCCCCTGATTTCAGGCACCTCCCACCTCAGGTGCAATCAACAGTTTAACCAGGATACGCCTAGTTACTATAGAGATAAGGATGTCCAACACACAAAAACATATGAAGCAGGGAATATGAAAAAGCCTGTACATATAGCAATAAAAAAAATGTTTAAATAATACATTGTCCCTCCACCCCATAGTACTCATAGAGTCCTAAATAGAGTAAATCCAAGCACTTGTAAAGAGTTAATTTTGTGTCTAGGAAACAGAAGTAAGGCAAGTTCTCATTTGGAGCTTTCAGGGCAACTGTGTCTAACATCAGTATCCAGAACACCTCTTTGTGCAACAGCTGTTTGGATCTGTCCACACCTGTTGCTGATAGGGGTATGTGATCTATAGCAATCAACCTCAATGATGAAAGTGGATGTTTTGCAGCAAGGAAGTGTTTCGCCACTGTGTTTTTTTGTAGTTCCATCTCTGAAATGGCCGACCTCTGGCCTCGGCCTCAATGTTAGATCAGTCTTGCCCACGTGTGCCAATCCACATGGGCATACTACTTTGTACACAACATTTGTCAGTTAAACGCGTAATTTGTCTTATATAATGCTGCTTCTTTTTATTTTGATTGGCAAAACGGGAATCCACAGGTTACACATCCCAAGCAACGGTAGGAGCCCCCTGTTTTCTTATATTATATAGTTCTCAGCTAGATCATTCTTAACCTTTTTATCTCTGGGGTTTTCACCTTTATAGCACATTATAGGTTGATTTTTAAACGTCATCTGTTGTGGTTCTGCCACCGAGCCCGTCTAACACATCATCGTATATACAAATTTCAAAAGAATGTGGGAAGAGAAATGTTTTTAAAAACAAAAGGAATTAAATGTCAGTGTCAATTACAAAAATTCCATTACATATTCAATTGGGGGACCTTAGTAACAGCTAGGTGTCATTAAAATGCGTTGTAGCGTCTTCATGTCTTCCCATGGAGTATAACTGTGTAGAGACTTTTGACATCGAGAGACACCTATCAGACCCCATTAGCCCTTACATGGCATAGTCAATGGCCACCTGCATCTGCTCCATGCTGCACAACTCCATGGTCGCAGAAGCCTCTGACTAAAGTTGTGGCTGCCCCCTGATACTTTCCTTTACACCAGTGAAGGGAGAGGAAAACTTGGTCTCATAATCACTGGCCTGTAGTCAATCAGTTAAGGAAACTCATCCCTTTGCCATCCAATCTGATGAGGGCCTAAATCAACCTGGAGGATAAGTACCGTATTTGGCGATTATAAGACAAGGTTTTTTTCAGAGAAAATGCTCTGAAAAATACCCCTCGTCTTCTAATCGGGGTCGTCTTATAATCAGACCTCAAATAGAGGATCCAGATCCAGATCCTGCTGCAAGGGACCTGGATCCTTCTGTCTCCCCCCCAACCCCACACACACTTACCGGTGCTTCCAATTTCCTGCTGTATTGCCGGGGCAGCGGGTTGACGTCTACGCAATCCGCGTAGACAACTTACGCTGCAGCCGGAAGGAGGTGTGGCTAGCAGCGGGGGTTGTCTGCGTCCATCGCGCAGACCTTCCCCGACTGTCTGATCTCTGTCTGATCATATCATGCTGCCAACTCCACCTCCTTCCTGGTGCAGCAAATCGCGTAGACGTCAATCCGCTGCCCCGGCAATAGAACAGGAAATTGGAAGCACCAGTAAGTGTGTAAGTGTGTGTGTGTGAGGGGGTGTTAAATGGGGGCATAGGGCATTTCTGGAGGCAGAGTGCTCTGTGAAATGCCTTTTAACCCCCTAACGCCACTCTGCCTCCTGAAATGCCTTATACCTCCCTATATGCCACTCTGCCCCATAATATGCCTTTTAACCCTCTAAATGCCAGAGTGGCATATAGAGGTATAAGGCATTTCTGGAGGCAGAGTGCTCTATACAATGCCTTTTAACCTCCTAAATCCCACTCTGCCTACAGAAATGCCTTTTAACCCCCTAACGCCACTCTGCCTCCTGAAATGCCTTATACCTCCCTATATGCCACTCTGCCCCATAATATGCCTTTTAACCCCCTAAATGCCAGAATGGGATATAGGGGTATAAGGCATTTCTGGAGGCAGATTGGCACATAGGGGGTTAAAAGGCATATCATGGGGCACAGTGGCATATAGAGGGTTAAAAGGCATATCATGGGCCACAGTGCCATATTGGAGTGGCAAGCCTGGGGGCAGGTGTGCATAACTGGGGGGCAGGTTGGAAAATACAAGGAAATAAAAACAAAAAAAATATTTTTCTCAATCATAGCTTTTATTAAAAAAATGTTATAGTTTACATGCATTAACATTTACTGGTAAAACTTTTTTCCTATAGGGTCGTCTTATATTCAGGCTTTTTCTTTTTTCCCTAAATTAATATTCAGACTTTGGGGGGTCGTCTTATAATCAGGGTCGTCTTATAATCAAGCAAATACGGTAGATATCTGCAGCTCTATAAAACCAGACTTCTTCCACATTGCTCCTGAGCGTTTTTTCCTGTGTGTCCATGAAGATTGGTCTCCAGATCAGGGGTGTCCAAGTTTTTTCTGCAGTGGGCCACTGTATACGTATATGTGCGAGGGCCGCACTCATTTTTCACTGTGAGAAAATATGGCCTTTAATAAAATATGCAGAGTAAAAATGAAATAGTTCTATTTATCCTAGGGATACACCGAAATGAAAATTCTGGACCAAAACCGAAAATTCAGGGTTCACTTAGCCGAAAATGACCCCCCACCTTTAAAAATAATAAAAAATCCCACACTTTTAATAAAAGTAAGTTACATACCAAAATTGTACAAACAATTTAATAACAATGTTAATATATATATATTATGATTGTTAACAGCAATCTCAGGCATACCCAGATTCCAGCATGTACTGGTTGGCTGGGCATGATAGGAGTGTGATTGCGGTCAACAATCATATATAAATTAATATTGTTATTGTATTTTTTTTGTCCAATTTTGGTGTGTTAACCACACTTTCATTAAAAGTAAGCAACATACCAAAATTGGACAAAAAGAATCAACAATATGACTTGGCATGCTGTTAGCAATCACACTCCTTTTATACCCAGGCAACCAGTAAATGCTGGAACCTAGGCATGATGGGACTGTGATTGCTGTTAGCAATCACACTCCTATCATGCCAAGTCAGCCCGTACATGCTGGTACAGGGTGGCTGTAAGTGATGTGCAGACCCGATACTGCTGGCAGCATCAATACACAAGGGGGGCAGCTAGCCAGGTTTCAGCATGTACTGGCTAACTTGGTATGAAAGGAGTATAATTGCTAACAGCAATCACATTCCCATCATGCCTAGGTTCCAGCACTTACACATCTATTCATATACTCATTCAATCACTGATTAATTCCCTCAATCACACATACTCATTCAAACACCCACCCCCTTACCTGCACTGCAGCTCTCTCGATGCCGCTCACAGACTTCAGCAGGGGGCGTGTTCTCTTTTACTGCACAGGAAGCAGGACTGGAGCAGAGTCATGTGATGTCACGTGAACTCTGCTGGGTTCCGCTTCCTCTGTGCAGCACAAAAGACCCTCCCATAGGTAAGCAGCAGGGCTCTTGTGATCCCGGTTGCCCTGGCTGCCGATCTCACACGGGCCGCACCTCGAGGTGCCGTGGGCCGCATGTTGGACGCCCCTACTCTAGATCAACCCTCTTTGCTGTGCTACAGTTTCACATTTGGATTCCCTGGTATTTGACCTCTTGCTGACTCTTGGATTACCCTGTTCACCTTTGCCCTTGACCTCTTCTTAATTTTGTCTTCGATTGATTGCCGCCTGCCTTGACCATTCGGACTGTTCCTGATTCCATCTATTGCTTAACATCTAATTTTGCACCCTTATGCTTCCGCCTCTTTCCAGAGGGCGCCTGGTAAGAGATGGCATCTACTGGTCTATGCTCTTGCTTCAACCCTGAAACTCCAGTATCATTATTTGATCGGATACTCCAATATCATTGAATATTTCAATTTATTGTGGTGTGTCTTTCAGGAACTGGTTCTTTAAACAAATAATCAAGCCATTGGCAATAGGTTTGTGTAGACGCCCTATAGCCAAACCAGGATTACATGCAGCATAAAGTCTACCGCTGGCTGTCAGGGGGTAACCCTTCCCAGAAGTAATTGGCAGTGGAAACGAAAGCATCAACCCAACATAACAATGTCTGAAGTAGAGACTGAAAATGAACAATAACAAACCAGTGATAGATCTCCAGAGGGGGAAGCTTTTTAAGGGTCAACATGAAACAACACAGGCACGTGCTGAGGCAGGGGTGCACAGCGTCCAGGTGGCAGGGATCAGAGGAGATTTCCTTGTCATTTACTTATCTACTTATTGTTATTTATCTACTTTGCTTAAAATTTGCAAAAATATAGTGGGGAGCTCAATTTTCTGTTCTGTTCTAGCAACAGCTTTGCTCGTTTGCTTGGAGGCATCTTTAAAGCGAGAGCGCCAGATGTGACTGACACATTTAGTGTAATACTGTTCGAGGGTAAAGAATGACTAGTTTGGGCCCAAATATGGTACTGACAAGCTCTTTGGGGGCAATGATGCCACTGGCAAACTGTTTGGGCACAAAGCTGGTACTGACAACCTGGGGATAAAAGATGGTACTGGTAAGATTGGAGGAGAAGGTGCCACTAGTAAGTTTTTGGAGGGGCAAAGATGGCACTGACAAACTGTTTTGCCGTTACAATGGTACTGACAAGCTGGGGACAAAAATGGCACTGGTAAGTTTGGAGAACAAAGATGGAGCTGCTAAGTTGTTTTGGAACAAAATGGCACTAACAAGCTGTTTGAGGGCAAAACCAGCACTGTGGGAAGTGAGTGACATGTCACATGGTGATGTCAGGGAGCCCAAAGAGGTGGAGTGGTTACCATAGAAAATGAAGGGTTATGATTGTTAAGTGGAGAAGTTGGCAATATAGCCACACCCACCGGGGGACACCAAAAAGTTTTCCACCCAGACATCTGTAGTCCTAGGCTCAACCCTGTGGCTCCTAACGTTCCTTGGGATGCGTAACCTGTGTTCCTGTTTTACCCACCCACATAAAAACAAATAGCATAACATAAGACATAGGATCACCATGTCATGTACCAAATAGTATGCCTGTGTTGATTGGCATGTGTGGGCAAGACAGATCTAACAATGAGGGAGTGTATCTGGGGCCACAGGTCAGCCATTCAGACTGCTTTCAGAGATGAAAGTAGACTGCTTTCAGAGATGAAACTACAGCAAAATCAGTGACAAAACACTTCCTTGATGCAAAACATCAATTTTCATCAGTGATTGCCATAGACCACATACCAAATATTGTTTCTGCAATACAATATGAACTCGTTACAAGTGGTTGGCTGCACTCTATTTGGGACTCCAATTGGTTTTTGTAGACAGTATGATTTTCATTTGCCCTTCTCTTTTCTGTTTGTCTGTTTGTTTTCTGCTCTTATCTCTGTGGTAACCAGGCATATCCTGTTAAACTGTTTATTGCACCTTTCATTAGTGATTGCACGTGAGGTGAGTGACACAGACACAAGGAGTTGGAGGTTGTCATGATAAAGGTCTCTTTACAAGGAGTTGGAGGTTGTCTTAATAAAGGTCTCATATTGAGCCTGAAATGACATTGTTTTTGTGTGATTATCTATAGATGTCCAAAGATATATATATACATATATACACAGTATCTCACAAAAGTGAGTACACCCCTCACATTTTTGTAAATATTTTATTATATCTTTTCATGTGACAACACTGAAGAAATGACGCTCTGCTACAATGTAAAGTAATGGGAGTTACAGAATAGCTGAACTATAGCAGAAAGGCTGAACTATTCAGACTTTTGTTTCCCACTACGACACAAGCCTCAACTTCGGAGGCTGTGTCTCTGTAGTCCGTTAATACCTCGCTAGTCCAGATTCATAAAGTGTTGAATTCTTTCTCTTGCTCTATGCTTCAGCTTCAACAACGTACGGAAGCTTTGGAGAGAATGAACACCGGTAGTCGTATACTGGCCACCTATGTCGCACAGCCTGGTCCTAGCCAACAGCCGGCAGCCCCTCTGCCTTTAGGTACGGGCCCCACTATTTTGTGTCGGCTAGTATTAGGAGGGATATCTTGGAAGGCAAAGATGTTAACCTTGCTTCTCTTTTGATCACTACGCATGATGTCGCCGACAATAAATCGAATGCTTGCAGGGATGTGTCAGTGGTTCTTAAGTCTAAGGATCTCAGCTTGAACAGGAAACTCTCTATCCCAGAGTTTGTGCTGACGTTTAGTCTGTTTAGGGATACAATCTGCTTGGTGCACCCGGATAGGAGAGAAGAGCTTGACCTCTATTTGTACAATGTGGTAGATCTGGGTTACAAGTACGGGAGTTCATGTTTTTATGACTATCACCGTTCCTTTTTGGCCAAAGCGGCGGCAGCTCTCTCGCAGTTCTAGTGCACTACTAATTGGGCTGTGCTTGATATGGAGCTGTTTTGTAGACACTCTGCGGGGATTAATCCCCACTTTGCACCAATTGCCAGTCTTCAGCTCACACCACCAACTGGTGTCCTACAGCTGCTCTGGCAGCTTCTACCAGCTTGGATAGGGGAGGGGCGCAGCTTCAGCCATCCTCTTGAGCGACACCACAGGTGGATAAGTTGGGCAGGCCCATTCGTTATTTAGGAAAGGCTCAGATTTGCAATCATTTTTACCTTGCAGTATGCAATTATGCACAGTGTCGTTTGCTTCACGTGTGTTTCATTTGCTATAGGGCGCACCCTAAAACTACCTGTACTATTAAGCAGCAGCACAGCTGACTGAGCCGGGTCAATGAGGACCAGTTAGCTACGTATCTGCAGGGTCATCCATCTCAGCAGCTACGGGCTTTTTTAATCACAGGTTTCACTTCAGGTTTTCACATGGGTCTTATCGCCCTTCCCCGGTCCTTGTTTGACGGGCATAATCTCCTCTCAGCAGAGGCAAACCCCTGGGTCATGTCAGAGTTGCTTCACACAGAATTAGATAAAGGGTTCATTATAGGGCCTTTCAAGGAGCCTCCCTTTCATGTTTGGAGGATTAACCCCATTGGCGTCATTCGAGGTAAATTCTCCAATAAATACTGCTTGATTTATGACTTGTCAGCGCCTCATTCTTCCTATGTCCCCAGTATTAATTCATTGATTCCTTCTGAGAAAAATTTAAATACTCATCGGTTGACATGGCCATTCAAAGTATTTTGCACGCAGGCAGGGGTGCTTGGCTGTCTAAAGCAGACATTTGCGATGCGTTCAAACTTCTCCCTATCTTACCTGCACTATGGCAGTGGTATGGAATCAGGTGGGTGGGGCAATATTTTTTTGCAGTCAAACTTACATTCGAATGTAAAAGCAGTCCCTGGCTTTTCGATTCCTTCGCACAAGCTCTAAATTGGATTCTGACGCATCAGGTTCACTGTCATAAGGTCATCCACTATCTGGATGACTTTATTTTGATCGAGCCTTCTGAGCGTCCGCCCCAGGACCTCTAAAGACTCAGGTCCGTGTTTCAGGATATTAATATCCCGTTAGCCTCTCATAAGGTAGAGGGACTAGATAGGATAATTACGTTCCTAGGGTTTACGTTGGACACGTCCCGCATGTTAGCTAGTCTCCCGCTTGACAAATTGGACCATATTAGGCAGACGATCCATGGCCTAGTCTTCTCAGCTGCCTAACTCCAATCGTTGCTGGGCATACTTAATTTTGCCATGAGAATTATTCCTCAAGGCAGGTCCTTCGTATCCGGGCTTTTGTCTTTACTACCCTTAGCGCCCGTTGATAGCTCTATCATTACTTTAGATGTAGCAGCACAGGCAGATCTTGTTATGTGGGATGTATTTTTATGTAACTGGAATGGTGTGTCTTTGTTCATCCCTCAGCCGTCCCATGATTCACTTCGGCTCTGTTCAAAGTATACCCTATAGTCGCCGCTGCTTTTGTATGGGGTCATTTATGGTCAGGTAGGACCGTCATTTTTCATACAATCAGGCCACGGCTCTTATCCTCAATAAAGGTCGGTCTAAGTCACTGTCGGTCATGTCTTTTTTGCTTAGGCTTGTGTGGTTATCTCTGCATCATAATTTTCCTTTCCTGGGCGCTCACATACCAGGAGTGTTAAACTCTGCGGCCGATGCCCTCTCCCGAGCTAATTTCCATATGTTCTTTTTACAGAATCCAGCAACAGACCCCTTACCCACGCCTGCACCGCACTTCTCCCAGCTCACCATGGATTGAAAGTGCATAAGGACAATGCCCTTGCCCTTATCGATAGCTCCCTGTCCCATAATACTAGAAAGGCTTATACCACGGCCTGGAATACTTTTGCTAGATTCCAGGATTTATATCCCGGCCAGGGCTCTAGTGACACACGGTATATACTAGCCTTCATATCTTATTGTCACACGGACCTTAACCTGTTGTATAGTACCATTAGACTGTATCTGGCGGGGATACAGCGATTTAGGTCTATAGCCGACCCCGACATTTCTTCGTTGTTTGCTTCTAAGCGATTGCTGGGTTGCAGAAACTACAACGCCCATCGCGCATGAGGTTGCCTATTTCTGTTACCCTGGTTCAAGGTATGGCTTCCTAGCTCAGCAGTTCTCCGTTTGGGGTACTGCAGAGCTTGGTGCTCAGGGGTGCCATATTTTTGGCCTTTTATGGTTTCCTGTGGCCCAGCGAGTTTTCTTACTCGGGCAGTCAGTCCCTCGTGCTGCGGAAAAACGATTTAACCAAGGAGCCGCAGGGTTACCACTTGCATTTGCGACATTGCAAGACATATCAGACAGGACCGGGCATATTCATTACGATTTTTGCTACACAGAATCAATGGTGTCCAGTGGCAATTCTGGACCTACTGTTATCTGCTTTAGCAGACAAACCACCAGATAGTTCTCTGCTTCCTTTCCCGATTAGACCCCTTACCACCATACAGTTTATTACACATGTACGTATCCTATTTGCTAATTTAGGTTGCGACCCTAAGAATTTCTCAGATCACTCCTTCTGTACAGGCGTAGCTTCAGCTGCTTCTAAGAATGGGGTGCCCGCCCACATCATCAAGCATCTTGGTAGATGGAACTCTGGGTGTTATGCTAGGTACATCCCAGATCCACAGGTGGAAATGGGTATCGCGTTTTCTAAACTTGTTGACTGATCATATGGACATAATGGCATCACGCAGTCGCTGCAGATTTGTTGGTTTCACGTCCATGATGCGAATCTCCCGTTTCACCACATCCCAAAGGTGCTCTATTGGATTGAGATCTGGTGACTGTGGAGGCAATTGGAGTACAGTGAACTCATTGTCATGTTTAAGAAACCAGTTTCAGATGATGTGAGCTTTGTGCCATGGTGCCAAACAGGATGATCTGAGTATTTAAGAAACTGGGATTTTTACGCACAACCATCTCTAGGGTTTACAGAGAATGGTCAGAAAAAGAGAAAATATCCAGTGAGCTACTGCTGTGTGGACAAAAATGCCTTGCTGATGTCAGAGGAGAATGGGTAGACTGGTTCGAGATGACAAAACAGCAACTCAAATAACCACTCGTTACAACCAAGGTATCTGTAAACCCTAGAGATGGTTGTGCGTGAAAATCCCAGTTTCTTAAAAACTCAGATAATAGAGGTCCTACTATGAGATTAAGATCCAGATCCCCCGCAGCACTGCAGGGGACTTGGATTCTCATGCCTGGTAACCTGGTTGTCTACCCGCATACCTTCTCCGCACTTTCGCCGGTGCTTCTATGATACAGGACCGGCATCACATGACCTTCCAGGTTACAGAAGCTGCAGCGGAATTTGCAGATGCGAATCGCACAGATGTCCACCCGCTGCACCCACTAGACACCAGGGAGTCAGAAGCATTGGTAAGTTGGGGGGGGAGTGTTAAATGGGGGGCATAAGCCATTTCTTTAGGTAGAGTGCCCCATGGTATGCCTTTTAACCCCCTTAATGTCACTCTACCTCCAGAAATGCCTTATACCCCCTATATGCCACTCTGCCTCCAGAATGCCTTTTAGCCCCCCTTAATACCACCCTGCTTCCTGAAATGCCTTATACCCCCCTATATGCCACTCTGCCCCATGATATGCATTTTAACCCATATAGGAGGGTAGAAGGCATATCAGGGAGGCAGAGTGGAATATAGGGGGGTATAAGACATATCTGGGGGCAGATGTGCATAACTGCGGGGCTGGTTGGAAAATAAAAGGAAATAAAAAGAAAAAAATATTTTTCTCAATCATAGCTTGAATATGAAAAAATAGTTTACATGAATTAATATTTACTAGTAAACCTTTTTTTCCTATAGGGTCATCTTATATTCAGGCTTTTTCTTTTTTCCTAAATTAATATTCAAATTTTGGGGGGTCGTCTTATAATCGAGCAAATACGGTAATTTTGTTTAGTTTTCACAAAATCTTTTACTCCCATGTACATCAAGAAGTTTGTTGATTGCTTGAAATAGGGATCGACTGCAAGTGGTAGCATGATTGCGGGGTGTAACTTTCCCAAGTTGAACAACTGAAATTGGCAAACAACCTCCCTCATAGCTGAAGAGTTCCAAAGTTCCACTGGCATTAAAATCAGCAAACACATTTTGCCTGCCAATCAGGCTTCATCAAAGTGCTTGCACACATATATACATACGTACATACATACATACATACATACACACCCCTTGAATCTCAATTAGACAATAGCTATCACCTGCCTATAATCAATAAACAAATCCTACATCGTATCAAATGCCACCCGGCACTGCCATACAGTTCTATGGTCAGCAATGCCCATCCGACAAAGATTCACTATTTTGTGGTGATCACAAGGGAGCCGCTTCAATCCCAGGGGATTCCCGAAGATGTTATGATCCAAAAAGTGACGTGATCTGACGTCGGGACCATGAGCAACAGCGCCAGAAACGTCTTTGGGCATAGTCCGTGTGGTAGCCGGGCCAGAGTGCTATAGCCGTGGCTGGGTAAACCCCGGTCCTAAAGATTGGTAATGAAACCAGGGTTCCCGAATGAGCTCCCTCTCTGTAACCACCACCGAGTGTTGCCCACCACAAGCTTTATGTACCCTCAAAAGAGCGACGTGGTAAGGCAAAGGGCATCCGTAGCGACTCTGGTTTAATTGTCGGCGGGCATCGTTGTGTTTCCTAGCTGCCGCATAGTTCCATGAATTTGCGGCTAGGTCCACGTCAGGCACATAGAGCGTTTCCTAGCTTGTAGAGCACTCATGGCCAGCTAGTCCATGGGAGTAGAGGACTGCATCGGGATGCAGGTCCTGTAAAAAAACTTCCGGGTGTGGGTGTTTTTTCAGGTGTAGAGGCGGGAGCAGGCAGTCAGACAACGTACCTGCGGGTCCCAGTAATCCCGCGCACTCCTGCAAGGCTAACTTCGCGTTGCTCGCACACAGCGTCTCTTCTCTTGTTCCGCCCAGGAACCCAGTGGAGTCACGTGAATTTACGTCACGTCACATGACTCCGTTCCGGCGGGACAAGAGAAGAGACGTTGCGTGCAAGCAACGCAAAGGCAGTCTTGCCGGAGTGCGTGGGAAATCTGCAGTTCAGGTAAGGGGGTGGGGGAGTTTGTATGAACGAGTATGCGTGATTGAGGGAATGAAGGAGTATCTGTGAATGAGTATATGAATGAGTGAATGAATGTTTGAGAATGATGTTTGTGGGAGCGGGCGGGATTGGACACATATGTTGCGGGAGTGGAACACACGTTGCGGGAGTGGGCAGCAAAGGTCAGAAATTTAGCGGGAGCTAAGAACAGTCCCATGCAGGGCTCTACATGGGAGTCTGGTTCCGGCAGACCAGACAGGGTTTCTTGGTCACCCTGTGCCCCCAAATGTGCACAGGGTTGCTTAGACATAAGAAGGGACTGGGCAGGTAAGGAGTCTCTCCAGAAATCCAACAGTGCCCCCTTCCCCAACGCAAACATACCCCCATGAGTCCTCGGCATTAAAGGGTTAACGTCACAGATACATAATTTTTAAGAGCATTATTAGATATATCTACATAGTCATATAAAAGTACACACCTAAACAAACACATTGCTGTAGTATTTTCATTGCACTCAAAATTCTGTAGCTCAGATTGACATTATAATACTCCTGCAATAACGCAGAAAAAAAGAAAAAATTTCGGTGCGCTAAGCTAGTCACAGGCTCAAATAATACAAATGTGTAATACGAGGCCTACCAAACAGGTGTAAGCATGCTGCAAGAAACAGTGTATTGGCTGTACAATGTATACAAGAAACAAAAACTGTCTGCGCTTCTTAATAATAACGCATTATCAGAGCCCTATTATCTAAATAATGAATAAATAATACTGCTATACAAAACAAAATATAATGTGTACACCGGAAAAATATATACGTAAACAGAGAATTCCACATACATGTCTATGATTGCACCAATAAAACCGTAAATAAATCACAATAGTTGACTTGGCCTCAGTCTTTAAAAAATATGAGATAATACCTAAAATAAAATGTATAAAAAATACACCCATTTAATCTCACGTTGTCCTATATGAAGCATATGGTCCCCTCCTCTTTAAAATTTTTGCACTATTTCTATACTGATAAATTAAAGGCCATTAGGGTCCCCTTTATGAACACATCCCCTCAGTAAAGTAAATCTTCCTTACATAAAGTAACTACTATTTATTACTCTAAATAAAAATACAAAAGGACCAGGCTACAGTAACAAACGCCTTTTCAGTATTAGCAGACAGCAGGATGGAATGTCCATCCCTCCCAAGCATGAGACATCAGGACAGGTGAGCCTAGGATTAGTTCTGTCCATGTGCAGTATTTCTTTGGTGACATTCTCCGGTAACTAAAAACACACATACTAGCACACATACTAACACCTACTCACTTTCACACTTTTATACACTTACACGTGCATACAGTATCTCTCTCCTTTGCAACCTCATAAGGTGATACACATACTCACACAAAAACCCTACACTTACACCCACCTTCTCATGCATGCTAACACCAGATGCTAACATACACACATGCTAACACTATCCACTAACATACACACACATTTAAACACCATAGAGTAACAGGCACACTACAAACACTCACACATGCTAACACTATATGATAGCATTCATGCTGGCTCTATACAATAATGCATGCTCAATCAGCCTGTCCTATCATCCATGCAGCTAACACAGCTATCCATCCCTCTCATTATTACGCTGTGTGGAGCCCTGTCTTTACTGCAGCTTGCACCCTCTCTACGTGCTTCTGCTTGCCACTGTGGTGTCTTCTAGTGGTTATTGGGTCACCAGGCTGCCATGCACCCCTGGCACCCGCAGTAGTGCACCCCTGGGGCCAAATAACGGGGCATATCCTAGTCTCTGTCAATGCAGTCAGATGCTGGATATTGAGGGTGAAAAATATTGGCTTACCTTACAGTATCATCTATGTGAAAGGGAATAAATATGTAATATTTGTCTTGGGGGTATAAAGATGCAGCAGCCTTAGCAGAAAATTATGTGTGGTAAATACATGGCCCCCATATTTGTGACCCGGTTCTACTACTTTGAATAAAAAATGGTCTGGTTCCTCCCTTCTAGTAGGGTACGTTGAACATATACCATCCCTGTAAAGGCTGACAAGTCTGGGGTCTTTAGATTTAAGAAAGAATTTTTCCACAGGAGAAGGCTTTATCATCCACCAAGTCATAAAAATTGATGAGAAGGGAGACCAAATTAATGTCTTTCACTTCCAAGATATCTTTTCTAAGATTACCATGAATACAATGGGCTGGAGAAATTGAAGGAGACCTAATAGAGAACTTACCTGTCCCCATAGCCCCTGGAGGCGTAGGGCGAGAATGGGACAGGACTGTAGCGGGGAAGGGAGACGGTCCTGCCGTTGCAAGCTGGGATTCCAAATTAGCTAACTTCTCTTGAAAGGAAGTGACCAAGGCCACTAGCGAGGTGAGCATGTCCCTCATTTGAGCCAAGTCCACAGAGCTAGACTGTGGAGGGCTAGACCTAGGAGGAGGAGTCGGGGGACTAGTAGACAGTAGCCAGAATAGTTCTGCTTTCCTAGCTGAGGCTGAAAATGGAATTCCTCTTCTTGTTAATTCTGCCGTCAATTTGGGAATTGTTTGGATTGATACGACATTTCTAAGAATATAAAGAAACCTAGTCAGATACTACTGGCACCCGGACCTATATCTGATACTAACTCTATAGTTAACCGAGCTCTGTGATAGAGCGGGATGAAAACTTAATTAACCTAGCTAACTAAGATTGAGGAATGTACTACTAGCTTGAGGGGCGTAACCTCCAAACGAGGAGGGGAGATTGTCTCGGGGAGAAGAACAAACTAGTTCACGGAGGCAGACTACCTATGCAGTGGCGTAACGAGATCTCAGTAATAGAGAATATTGCCTCCTACCTGGCTCGCTAAACCTAACCCTCCATGGTTAATTACCCCACTGAATCACATGTTCCTTCAGCTAAGAAAGAAGGGTCTGGGCACTAATGACAGGAACTGACACTCTGAGAATCTAAAGTTTTATGCGGTATGGTTAAAGCAGACAGTTAAACTCATTAAGCACGTTCATTATGTGATTCACCAGTGAGATAAGTACCTAGTAAGCAACAAGAGGAAAAGCCAGTACCTGAGGTACCGGTCCCCTGAATGACTGCTTGAGAGGTGTCTAGGTAAAGGAGACCGTACTGCACAAAGTACTGGGAGACCTAAAGCAACAAATATACATACACCACGTGACCTCAGAACTTATCCTAACATGCACAAGCGTGCACACTCACTCTTATTTGCGCTCTTACACGTTCTCTCACACTAACACTCGTGACACTCACGCTGTCTCATGCTCTCTCATCCTTTCACTCATGCTCTCTCACACCTTGTACGTTACAAGTGTTTTCCCCTTTAGACCCAGCCTATCCTGAGGCAGTGCCGATCTTGGTCCGCTTGTAACAATTTGACAAACTGTGTGCTCACCCATGCAACCAGGATACTTGGGTTAGACCCCCCATTTGCACCTGAACAGCTTGCAGGTACCTTTCTTAGCAGTGGCTGATGAAGTTCCCTTAGACCCTCTGCTGCCCCCCCGCCTCCATGAAGGGGCTATGCTTTTTGGGCCATCATCTTTAACTACATTCCCGGGTTAGCTGTTAAACTCTGACGGAATTTCTCAGAATTGATTACTAACGCAGAGCACATCTGGAGGTATCTGTGTTACCTGTGCTTCTTCTGCTCCTCCTTCCTCTTCTTGACCCCCTCTTTTGTATCTAGTGAACACTCTAGAGGAAGCAAAGAAAGTAACTGGACACAAACCTCCCGTTTCCGACTTCCCCCTCTGCCATGCTAACCGCATCCTCCACCCCCACAGGAAGGACAGCTTTGCTGACATTCAACTCCACTTTCTTCCCCCCCTGCACAACTATCCCCCGGGACCCTCCCAGCTATGCTGGCCCTCTATGAATTAACCAAGGCCAGCAACCCCTATAGTATCCCCACTATTGACCCACTCATTGCCTACATGCCTGTAATAGTACTGTTATGCTGCAATGAGTTCAGATAAACACCAGAACAGTGCTGCGGATGATATAAAGCGACCCTTCCTACAGACTATGGACCTTGGTACGGAGTGCTACGTTTCCCAAAGTACAAGAGACTCTAAAGACTGTGGAGCTCGGAAACAGATTTGCGGAGCCTGCATTTTCGGAGGGGGTTTGTGTGGTTTTACTCTCCATCGGGTCAGGACTTATAGAACAAAGCTCTCCATGGCCAGTATTTGCACCTGGATCTGATATCCAGCAGGTTTCAACCAGAAGTCAGGGAAACGCCTGTGTTTACCATCCTCCCCACTGACTACAATAGCGGCCCCCTACTGGGCTGAAGTGGACTGAGTGCGAATACTGAGCCATGTGCAAAGGAGGACCTGATGGAGAACTGTGTGTGATTTGTACGTGTTTCCAAAATAAACTGTTTTCACCTCAACATGAGTGCTATCTGATGCTTGGGGTGGGCTATGATACTTTATTGTCCTTTTTATGACAATAGTAACACTAATCCCTCATGATCCTTAGATCTACCATCCCTAGACCTCAAAACCCCCCATGGGAGCGATACCTAGACCAGGAGACCTGACACTGTGTTGTTCATCCCCCTTCCTATGACCCACGTGACTCATGGACCCCTCTGCTCCTGCTCCACTACATGGGCCCCCTGAACAGAAGAGCACCTGCCAGCCCCTCCCGGTGCTCTAATACCTTCTTCTGCCTACTCCCCATCCAAGGTGACCTCGACTAGCCACTTCTCATATCCATTTCCCACATACCTAGATTCTTGTTGCTGCACCCCGACACTTCCTTGACCGGGGAACAGGTAGCTGCACCAGCCCGTCCTCTTCCAGGCCAGACCGCTTCCCTGCTTCATTATCTTCACTAGGATGCCCCGCGGGGCTCAAATGCTGTGGTGGATGCTGCCTACATCCCTCTGTAGTGCTGCATTCTAAGAGGCCTCTAGAGGCCAGGAGAGCGGATGGAATCCTACTAGTGGCCTGCATCTCGGCCTGATGATAGAGCTTCTTCCCCCGAAACTGCACTGGCGGGACAAACGATAGGGAGGACAGGTCCTCTTGGTAGGCTTCTTTGGAACTCTGGCCTGGTCGAGCATCAGGCCTAGTTGTTCCCACATCCACGTCCAGATCAATGCTAAGCAGCAGGGAAGGCAAGAGGGGAGAAAGGGGGAAGAGATAAAAAAAGGCCCATAGACAATGACAAGGAATGACAAACACCACAAGGTAAGGTTATAAATAAAATTGTCCCTATCCTAGCAGCACACAACCTTAAATACCCTCCCAATAACTTCTCTTACATTCAAGAAATGCCACCAAGCCTAGCCCTACTCAGAATCCCAGTCAGGGCACACCCTGACCCGTTCTGGTCCCCCATGGGCTTAAATCTAAATAAAGTAGTAACAAAAAAGTAAACCATACATTGGTTATATTACATTGTTCTGTCTTTTCTACCTGCCCAGCTTTGTTCCATTATTTAGTAGGAATATTGTGGAAGCCAACGTAAGCACTGCATGGCTGACTACCTCTAAGTAACTCTAATAATAACAGCCATTTGAGGCTCATTTCTTGGATCATCAGATTACACTGATATTCTATAAAGCATACGTTTTTGTTTTCCTGCTATCGGATAAAAATGTGAAGCTTTTAAAATGACCACTGAACACCTGAATAGCTAACTAAACAATGATTAATTACTTTACAATTGAAACTTTACCCTCTTGCCTTTTGGGTCAGTGGTAACATCAGATTCAAAAATACAATTACTCTCTTCAGTAGTTAATCATTAAGATTCAGGCCACAGCTTGTTTTCTTTCATTTAGTAGATTAAATGATCTCAGACATCTTAAAGGGACACTAGAGCCTCTTTAACATTTGGTGTTTACCTTTTTCAATTTGTGGGAGTTTCTGCAGAATCAGCATCTGGTCTTTCCATCCCCCAACTAAACGCCTTGCAGAATATGTGTTCAGCTTGTGATATACAAACCTCCAGTCAGCTCCAGTGCTGGCTTGGGGAAAGCTAGGGGCGGGGGTGTAATTTCTGCCAGACAGTACAATTGCAGAAAGAAATATTAAAGCCAAAACGCTAAATGTCCTAGCTGTTGAATCTTGGAATAGGGGCTTGCAAATGGCAATATTATGTGATGTGAAAAATGGTACTATAAAAGTAAGGTTTGGTGCATTATTCCACATACCTTAAATATAAAGTTCACAAAACAGCCAATAATTTGCACTGCACTAGTGATGGGAAGTTCGGATCATTAAAGTGAATTGGATCATTTCGATTCGTTCACTGAAATGATCCGATTCATGATCCGAATCTTTTTTCCAGTAACTCCGTGCAGGCACACTAACGATTGGCCCCGCCCCTTTCATTATGAATCCCCCCCCTGCCTCCAGTGATGTCAATGAAGGCAGAGAGTCGTTCAAAGATTCGGATCTTACAGTGATCCGAATCTTACAGTGATCCGGATCACTGTAAGATCCGGATCACTGTAAGATCCGGATCTTTGATCGACTCTCTGCCTTCATTGGGATTCTAATCATTCAGAGAATATCACCATACTGTTATAAATAATACATTAATAATCACTACCCCGAGGATTTACATTCCCCTTTACCTGCAACTGCACCTTAAGCTAACTTTATTAAATTAATTAAATTAACCCTCACCATTAAATTAACCCTAAACACCCCATCAACCATGTCTGCCCCTAAAATTAACCCTTAACACACCATCAACCATGACTGCCCCTAAAATTAACCCTTAACACCCCATTAAGCATAACTGCCTCCAAATTAACCCTAAACACCCCATTAAGCATAACTGCCCCCAAATTAACCCTAAACACCTCATTAAGCATAAATGCCCCTAAATTATCACTAAAGACCCCATTAAGCATAACTGCCCCAAATTAACCCTAAACACCTCATTAAGCATAACTGCCCCTAAATTAACACTAAAGACCCCATTAAGCATAACTGCCCCCAAATTAACCCTAAACACCTCATTAAGCATAACTGTCCCTAAATTAACACTAAAGACCCCATTAAGCATAACTGCCCCTAAATTAACACTAAAGACCCCATCAACCATACCAATTTATTAGGTAATTTATCTGGAGTACATGCAATTAATTTAGGGGCAGTTATGGTTAATGGAGTATTTAGGGTTAATTTCAGGGGCCGTTATGGTTAATGGGGTCTTTAGGGTTAATTTCAGGGACTGTTATGGTTAATGGGATCTTTACGGTTAATTTCAGGGGCAGTTATGGTTGATGGGGTATAAGGGTTAATTTTATGCTGATGACTGAGGGTTAATTTAATTAATTTAATAAAGTTAACTGTAGGTGCACTTATAGGTAAAGGGGGGCAAACTTAGGGGAATCTAAATCCTGGGGGCAGTGTGAACATTATTAATGTATTTATTTATAAAAGTATGGTATCAGTAGTATTCTCTGAATGATTCGAATCTCTGTAAGATTCGGATCCTTGTAAGATCCGGATCCCTGTAAGATTCGAATCATTCGACTCTTCGGATCATTCGACTCTTCGGATCATTCGACTCTTTGAATGACTCTCTGACTCTATGAGTCATCGTTCCTCTGTGAATTAATGAGCTGTAACCTGACCCCAGAGTCTGTGTCTGAGTGCTCTGCAGATGACTCACAGCTCTAGGATCAGGTTACAGCTGAATGATTAACAGACTGAACCGCTACAAATGAATCGTTCAGTCTACTGAACCGATTCATCCGGATCACTAAAAAGAACCGGATCAAATGAACGATTCGTTCATGATCCGGACATCACTACACTGCACCTTCTTACCAGGGAAGTAAGGTTCAAATCCCACATGAAGTCAACCTTTTCTTACTTAATCAGTGTTTGTGAGCTCCTACAGCCACAATCTATTGGGGTAATATATACAGATTAAACTTCAATAAATTGGATTTAAGGTATTTTATTCAAAAAGTACTTGTGCGCTTACAGTCTGTAGGTTCAAATCCCACATGAAGTCAACCTTTTCTTACTTAATCAGTGTTTGTGAGCTCCTACAGCCACAATCTATTGGGGTAATATATACAGATTAAACTTCAATAAATTGGATTTAAGGTATTTTATTCAAAAAGTACTTGTGCGCTTACAGTCTGTAGTGTGTAGGAAAGAGCCTAGGCTAACTGCAGAGATTAAATGTGTCAGAAAGTTCCTCCTAACCGGGAGAAGATCGTGTCAGAGGAGAGTAGTCTGTAGGGGAAGAAGCCAGCAAAAAAAAAATGTTGGGGTGATAGGTGGAAGGGGACTAGACTTTTGCATTCGTTTTCAGTGAACATGAAAAGAACACGAACAGTGTGTTTTCGTTGTTCAAACCGAAAAACGAAGGAACGACACAAACGAAGACGAAGACACACAACACGAAGAATCTTCTTGTTCATCTTCGTCTACTAATCTCCCTGGTCCCTTCCCCATCTAGCCTACCTTATCTACGCAGCATCACATGGGTTGACGGAAGTGGAAATCCGTAGGTTCGCCGTCAGCGGTTAACTTGGCCGGCAGAGACCACTAGTCTCCCTGCTTCATCAATTAAAAGTCTGTACGAACGACCAGTAAAGTCGCTTGTACAGACCTTTAACTGTTGGAGCAGGGAGACCAGTGGTCTCTGCCGGCCAAGTTGCTGGACCAAGATTTTAAAAGTCTGTACAAGCGACTCTATTGGTCACCAGCAGGGTCCTTGTCTGCCATCAGCCAATGAAGTACATGTGTAGATAAATAGATTTGATCGTATGGACATTTAAAATCCTGGCGCCAAATCTGCTGCTCAGACTGTACCACGTTAACCCCGTATAAACTCCTTCTACAAAAAACGAACACAAATAAATGTATACGAATATTCACCCGTACCAAACACTGGAATGGGCGAATATTCACAGAATACGAAGACCCCCCCTTCCACAAAGACAAACACGAAGAGTTGGCCGGTGCCCAAGTCTAAAGGGGACCTATATTTAAGGGGGGCTGCCTTGGGACAATTAAATAATACATAAAGCAATGCACAAAAGGGGTGGGTGGCCGGGTGCAATTCTAGAACAGAGCTTACTTGCTTTTCATTAGACATTAGCATTGAACAGCAGTAGGTGGATGAGATTAAAGTTGTACAGTCCATCCATCTTATCTGCCCAGCCACCTCTCGATGAACTGACGCAGAACGCCCAGACGTTACATAGTACATAAGGTTGAAAAAAGTCCATCAAGTTCAACCCTTCTACCTAACCTTCCTACTCTTGATCCATAAGAAGGCAAAAAAAACCTAATTAAGCTACTTTGAATTCTGCCATCAGGGGAAAAAATCCTTCTTGACTCCAAAAGGCAATCTGATTTCTCTTTGGATCAAGAAGCTCTAAAATAATAATTCTATTTATAGCCCTGCATGTCATGCCTTTCTAAGACCCCTTGAAGATATCTAATGCATTTGATAACACCACCTCCCTAGGCAGTGAATTCTATACCTTTATTGTCCTTACTGTAAAGAATCTCTTCATTTGTCAGATATGAAATCTCTGCTCTTCCAGTCTCAGAGAATGACCTCTTGTTCTTTGTACATTTCTGTTAATGAACAGGTCACTGAAGAGCTCTTTATATTGGCCCTGCATATATTTATATAATGTTATCATATCCCCTCTAAAACTCCGTTTTTCAAGTGTGTATAATTTTTACATTTAAAGTCTCTCTTCATAACTAGTATCTCCGAATCCCCTTATTCATTTTGTAGCCCTCCTTTGCACTTTTTTAGTTCCATAATATCCTTTTTAAGGACTGATGCCCAGAATTGTACCGCATACTCAAGGTGAGATCTTACCATTGACCTATAAAGAGACAAGATGATATCCTCCTCATGTGAATCAACTCTTTTTATGCATGCCAAAACCTTATTAGCCCCTGCAGCTGCTTGCTGGCATTGCACACTGTTGTTAAGTCTATTGTCTACCATTATTCCTAAATCCTTCTCATTGGTAGTTTCCCCCAAGGATATTGCATTTATAGTATAGTTTGCATTGTTATTATTTTTACCATAATGCATAACTTTCCATTTATCTTTGTTGAACCTCATCTGGCACTTGTACGCCCAGTCCCCAACTCTGCCTAAATCCTCCTGCAAAGAAGAAACATCTAGATTAGTCTGAGTTACTCTGCCTAATGTTGTGTCATCAGCAAAAACTGTGACATGGCTCTCAATGCAGCCTGGGATATTATTTATAAATAAATTAAAAATAAGAGGACCCAGGACAGATCCCTGAGGCACTCCACTTAATACCTGTGAGAAACATCCATTCACAACAACTCTCTGCATTCTATCTTTTAGCCAATCCAAATACAGACATTTGCCCCTAAACCTGTTTCTGTTATTTTGTAGAGTAGCCTTTTATGTGGGACCGTATCAAATTCCTTAACAAAATCCAGATAAATCACATCTACAGCCACACCCAAATCTATATTTTTACTAACTTCTTCATAGAATGCTAAAAGGTTGATTTGACAAGACCTGTCTTTTGCAAATCCACGTTGACTTCTACCAATTGGATTCTGGATCAATACATGTTCTTGAATGTATACCTTTAGCAACCCTTCAAATAATTTCCCCACTACCGATGTTAAGCTTACTGGCCGGTAGTTGCCCAGTGAGATTTTGATCCCTTTTTAAATATGGGCACAACATCTGCCTTGCACCAATCTAATGGAACTATGCCTGAACTGAAGGGATCTCTAAAGATCAGTAATAATGGTTGGGCCAGAATTAGGCGTAGTACCCTTGGTTGTATACCATCCGGTCTACCTTGTCTACCTTAACCTACCTTTTTCTTTTTGTACCCTTTGGGGCCCAGGCTGTTTTAACACGTTTGGGATTTAAAATGCCACATTTGGGAAGTGCGCATTTTTCAACTTGGAACTTTACGGTCCTACTGCCCTCATGTCCTAAGTGGGCCATCTTTGAAGCTGGATAATTCAATTTACCAAATCAACCAATATATTTTTAAAAACTAGACACCCCACTGTATTTCAAATGCTAGTAATTTAACCCTTTTTATGCATGAGATTCTACCACCAGCCTTTGCCAAAGTTTGTGGTAGTATTTTTTTCACACAAATTGTACTTCAGGAATGAATTCATAGCTCCTGGTATGCGTCACTATCAAACACCCCCCCAATATGTGTTCAGCAACATCTCCCAAGTGCAGTGATACCCCACATGCATGAGTTTGTCTGGTTGTTTGGGATTTAAAATGCCACATTTGGGAAGTGCTTTTTTTTCTCCATTTTGGTCAGTCTTTGCCTATGCCCTATCTTTGAGCCCGGCCACTCCACAGCATAATTATTTTTAAATGTTAGCACTTGGCAAAATGCAAGTGGCAAAATCACTCGCAGTGGCGGTTGTGAGCTCTCTCCGGAGCGGTCACAACGCGTCCTGGGGTGGGTGTTTGGTGTCGCTGAATGTCTCACTATCGAGGCATTTCAGCGACACCATTGAAGTTTAGGAGGTGATCGTTGATCGCCTCCTTAACTCTTTTAAAACGGGTGTCCTCCGCCATACAGTGGCGGATGTTTTTTTGTTTTTTTTTCTTAATTCTCCGTTTATTGAAAGAAAAACATGACATTACACAGCATCACAGCAATAGTAAGGCACAAACGAGGTAGGCAGAGAGCACCACAATAAGAGCGACAGTTGCCCGCATAAATGCAGTCCTGAGAGGATATCACAACAGAGTGCCAAATATCAGATGGTTACAATTACAGACAATAGCAGGTAAATTTGTGTAACATACATGTTGAAACAAGACAAGTACACGGAGCAGTTGGTAAATACAGTACCCAGAGAGAGCAACGAGCTCCAAGATAAGCGAGGACCTATCGGCAGTAGAATCGAGTCATAAGACCCTGGTAAGGTGGGTACTTACAAATTAAACCAAACTAAAACAAAACCTGTGTGGCACGAAGGTAAAAAGGGATAAGAAAGAAAAAGCAAAACAGATCAATCCAGAGACCGGATGTGGAGGGGAGGAATATTCAAAGACTCAGATCAGAGGGGGGTCCAGGCGGTCATCCAGAGAGGATATGAATGAACGCCAATAGAGTAAGCTATAAGCTCCACCGTATGGTCCTGGCCTTTGGAGGCGCTCGAAAGGACCTCCATCTGGTAGATAAATTCCACTCGGCGGAACCAGGCAGATATAGAAGGGGGAACGACGGACTTCCAGGAGCGGGTAAGGGTAGTGAGCGCGGCATTAATCAAATGGAACTTGATTGAGCCCTTATAGGCATGATACGCGACCGAGTTGTAGTGTAGGAGTATAGCGGCCAGAGTAGCCGTAAATGTAGGGTCGGACACCTCCCGAATAACCTCGGCTACCTTGCCCCAAAAGGGCCTAATAACAGGACAATCCAGATGTGGAAGAGGGAGCCCGAATGGGAGTTACAACGTCGGGGGGATTTGAGGCAGAAACCTATGTAAATCCAGGGGTACCTTATACCATCGGGTTACTATTTTGAAAAGGGTTTCCTGCACTCTGCTAGACACGGTCCCTTTGTGAACAATCATAAGCATCCTCTCCCAATCCTCCAGTGAGAAGGAGAGGCCCAGATCATTTTCCCAAAGGCTGAAATAATAGGGTTTGGTGACAACCGCTGGGGTAAGCAGGATAGCGTACAAGGCAGAGAGCAGGTACGGAGGCTCCTGCGCCTCAAGGCATAGTTGCTCAAAAACAGTGGGGGGGCGAGTGCCCCAGGGCCCCGGTGGAGGAGAGGAAGTGTTTGAGTTGTTGGTATAGAAAAAGAGACATGAAGGAGTTAGTCACAGTCCCCGTCAACTCCGTCATAGGGCCCCTCGTCACGTGGCATACTCGTAGAGTGGAGACGCCTGCAGGTTTGAAGGGCGCCAGACGGGCCGAGTCATGACCCGGAGCGAAATCTGGGTGTCCTGAAATGGGAAACGGGGGGGATCGGACACGAGACCCCCAGCCCGCACAGCATGCCCCAAGGCTTTCAGGGTGGGGCCTATCAAGGGGTGTGGGGCGTGAGAGATACTAACCAAGTTTTCGGTTTCAGATAATAAAGGACAACATTCTCTACCTTTAACATTTTACCATTTACATATTAAAAAAATTATTGGGGTTGGTTTTACTCGTCTTGGCAATTAATTTCTCATTTTCTAATTTAGCCATTTTTAATCACCTTTTTGCAGGCTTTGTTGGCATCTTTGTATGCCATAACTGATACTACTGATCCCTCACTTTTAGGCTAGGTTTCCACTTGGGTTTTTGTCCGGCGTTTTTTTCTTGATGAAAAACGCCAGGAAAACTGCCAAGAAAACTGCCACTGCATTTACCTGCGTTTTGGCGTTTTTTCTGCAGTTTTTTCTGGCGTTTTAGCCTTTCTGTGGAAATTGCTTTTTTTGACCTTAGGCAGTTTTTCCAGCCTTTACAAGTTAGAAGTTTCACCCAGCTAAAAGGGATTAGGATAAATGGCAAGTATCTGCCCTCTCCTGATGTCATTTACTTGGTAGACCCTTTTGTCTCTTTTCTGTGGTTTGTAAGGCATGCTTTATTTCGAATGTCTGCTCCTCTGGGAAGATTGGCCCCAAATGATGGTGCAAATTGTTTGCTGTTGCTTTTGGCACGCAGGATCCGGTCGCGTATGTTTGTTTGTAATGGCATGTTTGTTCCAAATGGTGTAAAATTCAATATGAACCAGTCCAGGACTTTGTTTTGTGTGAAACTGTTTGTTTTCAGTCTATTTCTCGTAGGACACACAGATACTGGGTCCATCCTCTGCATTGTAACTGTGGAAAAAACGCCATAAAAAACGCCAAGGCAATAAACCCACATGGCTTTTTCATGGCGATTTTTCTCTTCCATAGACTTCTATTGGAGAAAAAAAGCCAAGATTTCTTGCAAAAAACGCCAGAGTGTCAACATGCTGCAGTTTTGAAAAACTGCCACAGAGCCCAAAAAAGCAGAAAAACGCCAAAGAGGACTGAAAAAACGCCAGACAGAAAAACGCCAAGTGGAAATTGCATTTTGCGATTTCCTATTGAAGAACAGCTAACATCTGGCTGCAGCCGTTTTTCACAAAAAAACGCCAGGTGGCGCTATTGGCGTTTTTATAGGCGTTTTTAGCAAAAAAAACCCAAATGGAAACCAAGCCTCATAATGCTTAAATGTCAATCGTTTATTTCTTATTTCCCGTTTTACTTTCCTGGTAAACCACATAGGTTTTGATTTGCTTCTTTTGTATTTATTCCCCATAGGTATATATTGGGATATGTAATTTTGCAATGTGTGTTTAGCCCAGAGAATCATACATCCCAGTCTATACATTCCACAGTTGACCTTAGCCTGTCAAAATTTGTTAGTAATTACCAGATCCAGACAGGCATCCATTCTGGTTGGGGTCTCTACTAATTGTGACATAAATTGGTTATTAAGCAGGTTCAGAAACTTGCTGCCCTTAGTGGAACTAGTTCCTCTATTCCAATCTATATCTAGGTAATTAAAATCTCCCGTGATTAAAACTTCATTCCTATTTGCAGCCTTTTCAATTTGAAATAGCAGCTGATCTTCCCCTTCATTACTAATGTTTGGTGGCTTGTAGCATACACTTACAAGTAGTGTGTGGCTCTTTTTACTACCTAGGCTAATCTCCACCTACATTGTCTCCACATTACCACTGCCATTATGCACAGTTTCCTTAATAATGGGCTATTTACTCTGTCCTTTCTAAAAAAGCGAGCAACCTTGTAAATTAACTGACCAGTCATGCGTATCATCCCACCATGTTTCCGTGATACCGATCCAATCATCCTGTTCATCACATACCAATATTTCCAGCTCACCCATTTTGTTTGCCAAGCTTCTCGCATTTGCTAAAAGACATTTAAGGTTACCACCCATTTTTGGTTTATCAGTTGACAAATATTTCTTGACTGCAGGTTTTGTACTATAAAGCTCCATATTGTCACTGCTAACCCCAGAACTGCTCTCACCCCCTTTTCCCATAGCTAGACCCCCAGTCTACTCTAGTTAACACATCATTACTATCTTTATCCTCCCCCAGAACCTAGTTTAAAAGACCCTTGATTCCTCTAGCCATCCTCCCCCCTAGCACTGCAGCTCTTTATTAAGGTGCAGTCCATCCCTGCTGTAGAGTCTGTAGCCGATTGCAAAGTCTGCCCAGTTCTCCAAAAACCCAAATCCCTCTTTCTTACACCGCACTCTTAGCCACGCATTGATCTCCCAAAGAATATTACCTTGGAGGTCCTTTGCCTAAGTTTCTGACCTAGTGCCCTAAAATAATTTTTAAGGACCCCCACCTGCCCTTAACTTTGTCGTTTGTACCAACGTGCACTACGACCGCTGGATTATCTCCAGCACCTCCCAACAATCTGTCTACCCGGTCCGCAATATGTCGAACCCTAGCACCCGGGAGACAGCATACTCTTCGGCATTCGGGGTCCTGACGACAGATTACCATATCGATCTTCCTTATAATCGAATCCCCTACCACCAGCACCTGTCTAGCCTTTTAGCTCCCCACTATGCTGGAGAGGCTCCTCTCCTGACTGCAAGGAGAGTCGGTCTGCCCCAGAAATGCTTCCTCTGAACTGGTTTCCCCAGCATCTTCGCACAAACTGGCAAAAATGTTGGGGAGATCCAGCAAAGAACAAGCCTCCCTAGCTATCTGGCCCCTGCTGCCCCTTACACAACTAAGCCAGCTCTCTGCCCTTGAGACCGCTTCTTCTCCATTTCCACCCCCCTCTACACTGGCCCCAGCCAATGCCTGCTCCATAAGCAGTAAGCTCCTCTCCATGTTGTCTATGTCCTTCCGTGTTGCCAGTTGCCTCTTTAGATCTAGTATAATACATTCCAAAGTAGCAACCTGCTCACACTTGCAACAGCGGTATGGCCCCTGGGGAACTTGCTCAAGGAACGCATACATTTTGCAAGACATGCACAAGAGTGGCATTATCCAACATACATACTAATGTAAGACACACACTATATATAAATATATATAGAGAATTACAAGGATTTATACTTTACCCTCCTAGTTGCTTTTTAACTCCTTCTTTGCTTGTAACTCCTCAATTAGAGATGTCACTTAGGAGATGCCAGCAAGATTCGCCCCAGCTCAGGATTCGCTTGTTTGTCCAAGCTAAATGCAGCTGCAAAAGCCAAGCAGAACTCACATTATGCTTAAGTTTTGCAATAAGGATAAACAAAAGGTCATGATTAGATTTTAACACCTTGGCAACAATTGAAGTCTCAGGCATATCACAGAAATGTATGCAGCTTGTAAAAATTCAGGTTCTAAAAACTTCATGGGGTTACAACAAGCAACATTCAGCAACACCAAAAAAATAGTTCGGGCCCTGTCCGGATTGATCTAATTCGCCATATTAAATATGATGGTGCCCGTCTGAAGTAGCAAGTTTAGGAAGCGATCAACAATCGCCTTAAAAGCACCAGTGGTGCTGAAATGCTGCCTCTCACAAGATGGCGGCTCCCAGACCCACCTGAGACCTCTGGTGACGCCACCACATCTTGGGGTGATGTCACTGTCAAACATCACCCCAATGTGTGTTCTGCAACATCTCTTGAGTTTAAAAAGGTCTCATCTCATCTGCCCCATGTCCTATTTGGGAAATCTATCAAGTTGTCCGAATCAAATCATATGTATGATCGATAAGCACATTTAAAAACCAGCGTGCTGCCTTATTGTATATCACGCATATTGTTGCTCCTATGAGCAATTATGCCTCAATATGCCTCAATATCCAGTGTGTTTTAGTTGTTGATATTCTGTTTCTGTGCAGAGTTTAAGGCAGTTGGGCATTCTTGTTTATGGACAATACAAGACAAAACAATTTATTGATAAATGTTATAATATATAATTAGGAATTGGACCATACAGTATAAGTAGTATTATAATTTTATTTTACCAGTGAGTACCAAAAAAATTTAAATGTCTGAGAAGGAGTGATTTCAGTTTTTGTGGGTTGAGCAGAGCTAGTGGCAGGCGTGCTGATAAAGTAGTCAGGTGACTCCTGCTATACCAGTCCCCAATAGGCTGAAACCTTCTTGCTTGAAGTTGAAAATACCACGAGTCGCATGCAGCAGGAAACAAACATCCTTGCTCTAGTAGGAATGAGTTTCGTTACTGCTAAAGACTCACTGATATTCTATGAACACAATAAAACCACTACCAGTGCCACCACAGTCACCACTGGTGATACCACTACCGCAAGCATTGCCAGCACTCCCCAGAGCATGATAGCAGCAGACCTATTTTTGATCCAGAAGAGGAAAAGGAGGCAAGGTCTACTCTTGCAACAGGAGTGGGCCTTACTCCACCTTGTGCCCAACTAGTAAAGGATATGGTCAATGACAATGTTGTTCATGACAATGACCTGGTTTTAGATTATGAGCCAGAAAAGGAGGAGTCAAGGAGGAGTCAAGCAATACATATGTGTTTGATGGGTTGCTCCTTCCACTATGCAGCAGCATAGCTATGCCACAGGTTTCCCTATATGCACTGGAAACACTACCACAACCATCACTAATACTATCATGGAAATAAACAAAAATCACTTGTACCACTTCTACCTCCAGAAAATATATAAGTGAAAAAAGAAAAAAATATTAATACTTATGAATATACTGACCAATAACACAACTGCAACCCACAAATGACCTATTAAAACCAATATCTAACTGCAAATTCAAAACCCCCAAAAAGTGGGGCGCTTCTGTAAAACTAGAAGTAGAAAAGGTAAAATACATACAATAATACAAGTACTCATAGAGACAATATAACGGGGTGGATTTCCTTTAAAAATAGACAGTTTACTCTCAAAATAATCATATTAAAAATACCAGTGGCGCAGTGGCATTGTAAGTAACAGCAGCAAACATACAAAAATGCACATACAAGGGAGGGTGCACAGTATATACCGTCTGTGCAAATAATGCAGTTTGTGAAGTTCTGAGGTACATTCTCCATTCATGTGCAAAATAAGGTGGAATTTTGTAAAGATGTCTTGAAGTATAAATTGCAATGAAATAAGAGTCTAAATAAATCTAAAGTGCTTCCGTTTGTAAACGTTGAATATGGTGCAGTCAGGGCCGGCCCGACAATGGAGCCGAGTGGGGCAACCGCTCCAGGCGGCACTTTTGAAGGGGCGGCACTTTGCCGCCCCAAGCCCTTTTTTTTTTAAAGCAAAAGAGAGAGAAAGGGGCACCGATTGGTTTTCGCTTACCAAGCTGTCAGTACCTGCTCGGCGCCCCTCTCTCTCTCCTCTGCGGCGAGTCTCCCTGTTTGGTCTCGGTGCCGGCTTGTAATGTTGAGCGTCGGAAGATTACCTCATTTCCGGCGCTCAGCATTACAAGCCGGCACCGAGACTCGCTGCAGGACTGCTGAAAGGTAAGTACAAGGGGGGGGGGTAAGGGTAGATAATAGGGAGGGAGGAAGGGTAGATAATGGGGGGGGCGGCAGGGACGGAGGGAGAGGAAGGGTAGATAAGGGGGGGACATTTTAAAATTCCTGGGTGCAGTTGAATATATATATTGCACTGGAAATTCCAATGAGGTAAATTCCAAATAGGTGCATACTTCCATTTACAGGTGTGATATACTGTAAGGTGCAATTTCTAAAATATATATTGCACTTAAATGTACTCTAAATAATTCATTTTAAAGGATGTTAATATTAACCCCCCCCAAAGAAATATTATATTAAATTGTACATCTTTTATTTTGAAAAGCTGCCACCTCCTAACTTGGTTAAAAAATATACCTTCAGATCAATTCATGCAAATTAAAAGAAATTGCTCAAAAGCCAGACTTTAAGGTGTAAGTTGGAGAGCTAAATCTGAAATTTATAGATAAACACTACTCAGAAAATATTTTCAATTTCATTACATTTATTTATAAAGCGCCAGCAGATTCTGTAGCGCTGTTACAATCAGTGGTATGAATTTAGGGCTGCAACTGAGGATTATTTTCATAATCGGTTAGCTGCCCAATTATTTCTCGATGTTTTGATTAATCGGATAAAAAAACAACATGCAAATTTTTCATTTAAAATAATTTGATTAACAAACTGGGTGTTAAAAACAAATTACAGAATAAAAAACTTAAAAGTTACATTAACATGTGTCATTGTACTCTGCACACAACACTTTTTATCTCTTTATCACAATGGCATTTCTGTAATCACCTTCTCATTTTCCTTTTTTTTTTTAATTTATTCTTTATTTAATCTTTAAAATAATTATGACAAACAATTAACAAAAAAAATTCAGACATAAAGTTGAAATGATTTACAAAATACATCTTACAGTAAATGTAAGTCATTACTAACATAAATTACAGACTGACAATGTCACACCAACCGGTGTAGTACGTACACGGACTGGCTACCCGGTAGAGATGGCACAGCCAATTTCAGTATGTGAGGGGTTAATTCGATTGTATAGGCATGTGGCGCCAAAAGGTCTTTTTAGATAAATTGGTCTTTTGAAGCTGGGACTCCAACCAAGGCCCTCTGCAAGGTGTGAAATTTCACAGGGAGGCAGTGCCTTTAAGTCTGCTAGCCGAGTCCTTCACCATATGCCTGTATCCCCTCATATATAATGGATTCTTTGATATGCTAAGTGACCACTAGCAGTCAGGAAAACCATTTCATATCCAGGTCATATCAAACACATATCAATAATAACTTATATATTCATTATCATACCTCCTTGTGTGCATACCTAGAACGGGGAAAGCGCACCCTACAAAAAGAGTACAAACATGGCAGCGCCACTTAACCAGTTTGGAAGGAAATGTGAAATCTATGATGTTTAGTCATAAGCAGCTAGTGTGACATATCTATAGACTTCACAATTTACAGGAAAATCATAAATGTATGAATTATGGCTGTGGCGGGCACAGGAGGGACGATAAAATGAATATAAGTTATTTGGACTGATATGTTTCCACCACACAAGGGGGAGGTCACTTATGGTACACCTTCCCTCCGCTTATACCACCTCTGGGCTGGCTTGGAAACTCGAGATGAACTGGGAAAGAGTATAAAGTTTATGAGAGAAGATGGGTCATTGTGCTTACTAGGGGCCAAGATCTAATTTTGAGTAAGTCGCCATCTTTCCTTGCCGGAGCCCTACGGACAGAAAAACTGTTACTTGACCATTCAGTGAGTAGTTAGGTTTTCTGTAATTTTCTCCTTTTTATTTTTATCTGTTGGTGTAAATCTGTTTATCATCTTTTTGTGTATGCACTGTGATTTTTTTTATTCATAATAAATATTCCTTTATTAAGTTCTGCCTTTGTCTGGTAAAGACTCACGTTACCTGAAGAGACCATTTTATTGGTAATTTTAAATCACGTAATTATTGTGTTAAAATATACTGTGTGGGTTTTTTTTTAGTCTGATTCGTTTGGGGTACCAAGGCACCCCATTTCTAAATTGTCTTGGTGGTGGCAGCGTTATTTTGATATTTGTTATATCATTATAGTTAAGTGTGGGTGGTAGTAAGGGTGGATATTTGTATTTTTATCACTATTTTCGGTCTAGTGCAGACAGATAGTGAATTTTTACCCTTTTACCACCAGAACCACGTCACGCGCACGCTTGGAGTAGAGTGCGTTCGTGACAGACAATACATCAAAGCTCTTTGTATTGGTGATCTTAATAGCGTTTTAGATCTCTCAAGGGGGCTTACGTCCATGGCGAGGCATTAGGGTTGAACTCACCGTCAGAGAAAAGTATGTATATATATATTTCTCAAGAGTTCACTTAAGTATAGGTGTTCCAGCTAGACCAAATTTTATTATAGAAATCAAAATTGCTTCGAAAGAAGTATCTCTCTGAGATAGCCTGTGTTTTAATTTGGTTAACGATTTCTTCTCGTAGCGGAATGTTTTGGCTCTTCCAGTTTCGAGCAATACAGATTTTGCAAGCCAATAGTATATTGGTTAGCAGAATTTTATTACATTTTGGAATTTGCGGAAGGTCTAGGTGGAACAAAAAGATTTGAGGTACCAAACAGATCCTAATTCCCGTAGCTGATTGGAATAAAGAACATACTAATTCCTTAATGGTATTAAGGTTATAACATTCCCACCAAATGTGGAAATGAGTTCCAACTGATTTATGGCAATGCCAACAGAGATCGTTTTTTGTATTATACATTTTATTAAGCTTGTTTGGGACCATATACCACCGGTGTAGTAATTTGTAATATTGCTCGTGGAGATTTAGGCAAAACATTTATACCATGTTTGTAATGGAAACTCCCGAAGGTCCCTTTCCCATAATAAAATTGTTTTACACTTTTCAGAGGGTAAAAGATTTATTAGCAGTTTTGATATCTTGGAAATTATATTTATTTGAGGGGGTTCTAAAAAGAGGTCGTCCAGATTATCGTGTACCCTTGGAGGGTTTGATAGCAAAAATTGTTTAATACGTAAATAAGAAAAAAGTTCCTTATTTAGTAGGTTATGTCTTAATTGGATATCTGCAAATGGAATTATAGTTTGTTCATCTATTATATCTGCTAATTCATGAATCCCACATTGTTTCCAACCATGGATACTTAAATCTGTAATAAATATGTTAAAAATTTCTATGGGAGATGATTCTGAAATAGCAGTTGATAAACTATAATCTTTCCGAACCTTAAGTAATGTGTTCAGAATGTCTCTCACCAAGGGGTTTGCTAGTTTTAGGTCAATCAATGTTTTCTTGTCTAGCCAAATAAATTTAAAGGGATCTATGTTTTTACAGGTGTTTTTCTCAGCGCTATACCATCCTAGATTGTGCTTACTTTTTATTCCCCATGCCAAAGCGTGAGATATTTGAGAAGCCTCATAGAGTCTATATAAATCTGGATATCCTAGCCCTTCATGAGAGATGCTCCTCCTCATAATATCTTTTGATATCCTAGGTTTCTTAGGTTATTTTACGAATGATGTAAATAACCTGTCAAAATATTTTAATACATTTTTGGGAACCCTATACGGAATGGTTCTAAACAGATACAATATCTTCGGTATTAGATATGCTTTTAGAACGTTTATACGGCCCAACCAAGATAACTCTAACTTTTTCCATTTTAGAGTTACATTTTTCATTTCTTCTTACAGCATACCGTAATTTAAGGAAATTATATCAGGTAGGCTTTTACTGATAGTAATACCTAGGTATTCGATTTTGTTTTGAGATTTAACTGCATGGGTTCCCTCTGAGAAATATTTTTGTTGAAATTTTTCCAGATTAAAGGTTATTGCTTGTGTCTTTAGAAGATTAATTTTATAATTAGAAAAAGATGAATATTCCTTTATTTCTTCTAGAATAGAAGGATATGACTGTTCTGGAGAAGATATCGTTAAGAGTACATCGTCTGCGTATAATATAATTGAGTGTTCCTGGGGGCCTATTTTTATTCCATGGATTTTTTGAGAGTTTCTAATAGACAATGCTAAAGGTTCCATAATTAAGGCGTAAATCAAAGGTGCTAAGGGGCAACCTTGTCGGGTACCATTTTGGATTTTAAAAAACCCCTTGGCTGCTAAGCCATTTCCCACCCTGGTGCTAAGATGGTTTTCGGCATTTTGGTGCATTTCATGTTTAAACGCGTTTAGAAGTAAATTTCTTGGGAATACAAACCATATATTGTTTTTTTCAGCACACCCAGCAGATTCCAAATATACAATTTTTATATGTGTATGTCTCATTAGGTTTGCAAAATAAAGCCAAAAATGGGAAAAAAGTTTAATTTTCACTTCCGACTCAATAAAAACTAGTTTGTAATGTTATTTTTCTAAACTCTAATATCAAAAGCTGTGTTGCTAAATATTTGTAGTAGGTAACCGGTCTAAAATAAACAGAAATTGAGAACAGTAAACTGTGTTTTTCTACTATTTTATAGCTAAATGTTAAATTTATTAGACTATCACAAAAGACATCTTTAAATTTAATGCATGGCTGCCGTCAATTAAACAGCTCTAGCTGCCCGGGATGTTAAAATATGCCAACAAAACTATATATTTTTAGAAACTACACCCCCAGCTGCAGCAAATGAGGTCTTAGTTGTATTTGTATCACAAATCTGACGTGCACAACAAATAAGTGAATATCACACTTCTAATAATAAAAAAAAATTAAATTAAAAGCGACAAGTTCATTTATGTCTTGCGCACTCCAGTCTTGTGCTACGAATACACATCTGGGAAGTTAAATTAGGGTACATAAAGTAAATATTTCAAGAAACTACACCTCTTGGAGCTTCAAATGAGGGGTTACATGTATTTCTAGGACAAATGTTGAGTGCACAAATAATGATGGAATATGTCGCTTTGGCTAGAAAATATGTTTTTTCTAACCATAGCGACATGTTCATTTGTGTCTTGTGCACTCCAGGTTTGTACTAGAAACACATGCAGCCCCTCATTTGATGCGCCAAGGGGTGTAGTTTTTGCAAATATGTACTTTTGTGCCATAATTTAACTTCTTATGTGAGCAGTAATGCCACGTCAAGGCTTCAACCCTAATTACTAACCATTCACACGCCTTTCATATCTCCATTCACTCGCAGAAGCACACACCATACTTTCCATACATTCACTCACAGAAGCACACACCATTCTTTCCCCTTACAATCCCAAAGAAATTATGGTAAAGGGAGAAAAAAAAATCACTTTTACAGCAAAAATAAGTTTTGCAGTAAAAATGCAAGGCGCTCCAGGAATGAGATGGTTACTCACGTACCACACAGGCTAAATAGCTGATTTTAATAATATTTGCAGTTCATCAGGATTTCAAAAATTGCTTTCCTCTACCATTGGCTAAATTTAACCCCATGATCAAAGGGATCATGGGGTAAAAATTTAGTATCGGCCATTTTTAAAAAGGGAATGTGACTTTTTCATAGCTATATGATCACTGTGGTAACATTGGCTACCACAGTGATCATTTAGCTAGAATACTTAAACTTTTTTTTTTTTTTTTTTTTAAGTTAAACTAGTTTATGTTTAGATAATTTAATTTGGGGGTCTCTAGACAATTTTGATCTTTATTTATCTGCTTTTAGAGACCCCCAAATCATATTTTTTACTTTTTTTGTACATTTTTATTTTTTTAACTTAATATTTTTTATTTTTTTTTCACAAGCATTATACCGTTGGAAAGGTGAGGCGATTTCCAACGGTATATGTTGGGGGTCTGTAGCTGCTTAGATGCCTGAGATACAGGCATCTAAGCAGCATGCCCCCATACCTCTTTAACTGACAATTCTCAGTTTTCAATAAAGTTGCGTGGTGACGTCATCGCCTCATTACGCACGACGTCACTGGCCGGATCGGGTGGTCCCAGTGATGCCCTTCAATATGAGGGGCAGATCGCCGGGGTAGGTGGTGATTGGAGTCCACAGACCTCCATCAAGGTAAGGTAGTGCTAACGACGGCATGGTGCCGTCATTAGCACCTGACTGGGACTGCTAGCAGTCAAGGGGTTAAAGGGTTTAGATTCAAATATCGATCCTTTTATTCTCGCCGTTGTGGAAGAGTATAGTGCCATAACAGATCTCATAAATCTCTCGTTTAATCCATATGTAAGGAGAGTTGCTTCCATAAACTTCCAATTAACTCTGTCGAAGGCTTTTTCAGCGTCGAGTGCTAATAAAGCCGAGGGGATTTTTTTGCGATAAATTTCCTCTAGTACATTGAAGAGTCTGCGGGTGTTATCCTCTCCTGATCTACCTGATATAAAACCTGTTTGACAATACAAACATAGAGGCGCATGTACATGTGGGGGAAAAAAGAAAAAAAATAATAGTGTGATACTGTTGTATAGGGAAAAAAACTATACGAAAATGTTGTGAATGCACTCACAAAATGTAGAACGTAAACAGGCTCTTCAGAATAAAATTTGTTCTTTATTTCTTCATATTTCTAAAATATCAAATATACTAGAGAAAAAACTAATGGTGCAGTATTTTCCTGTGGTGGTTTTAGGAAAGTTTAGATACAGGATAGTCGATAATATCAGGTACTTCAGTTCAAAGTCCACGGGTACAAACGAAATCCAAAATGAGAGAAAGCTGCTAAAATAAATAGTCCTTTGAATAGTCCTCAACGCGTTTCGCCTTTCGGCTTCCTCAGGAGAACAGTAAAAGGTTATATCCGCAATGAGAGTTCGTAGAAATTAAGCGTCTATTTATACACTGAATCTGTGTTCCGTTCCGTCCGTCGTCTTCATTTCCGGGTGTGTTGTCATCACGCTCCCTCCGTCGTTGCTAGGCAGCCGGGACGTTGTGGTCCGTTCCGTTCCTTCCGTCGTCTTCGCTTCCGGGTGTGTCGTCATCACGCTCCCTCCGTCGTTGCTGGGTAGCCTAGACGCTTATTTCTATGTGTCCGTCCTTTCTATATACGTGATGTATTTCGTTTTCGCATCCTTAACTCCTTCCAATGGGTGTATGTAGATCTTTTCACTTTCTTGATGTGGAAGTTACCGATCGTCATTACTTTCGAATAAAGATCTTTTATCGTATTGCTCGTTTCGTGAGTATTTTATTGGGGGGAGAAAGGAGATATATCAAGGATCTAATTATGATGTAGATTCACACGATATACAGAAAAAAACGGGGACGGCATATATAGGGATATATAGGTGGGAGTCCACATAGAGTGGAGAAAGACGGACAAGTAGTGTTATAAACAGAGACTAAGCTTATCCTTATAATTTGAAGATAAAATTGACATTGTGACATTAAATAGAGTGTGATTATGGAGAGACATATACTGGGATCTTATGGACTTATTATTGTTTGTATGTAGAAAGGCATGTATTGGTGTCAGAGCCGGCCTTAGGTGTTCCGGCGCCCAGTGCGAACTACTCCTCTGGTGCCCCCCCTCACTACCCCCCTCTGCCCCTTCAAACTACCCCCCCGTGCCTTCAAACTACCCCCCCTGCCCCTTCAAACTACCCCCCTATGCCCCTTCAAACTACTCCCCTCTGCCCCTTCAAACTACCCCCCTCTGCCCCTTCAAACTACCCCCCTGCCCCTTCAAACTACCCCCCCTGCCCCTTCAAACTACCCCCCTCTGCCTCTTCCTTCAAACTATCCCCCTGCTCTCCTTACTTCTCCTTATCCTAACTTACCTTGAGGAGTCCTGCCGGCATTTCATGTTGAGTGCCGGCACCGCGACGGAGTCACGGAGAGTATGGGGCGTCGAGCGGTCGCTGAGAACTTCACGAGCAACCGCTCGGCGCCCCTGCCCGGGACATAAATGAAAACATTGTTGTTTTTTTTTGTTGTTGGTTTTTCTAACTTTATTTAACATCCTCCAGGTTAAATAAAGTTAAAAAAAAAACTTTATTTAACATGGAGGTTGTTAAATAAAGTTAAAAAAACCAACAACAAAAAAAACCAACAATGTTTTCATTTATGTGCCGACGGAGGAGGAGGACCCCGCGGCGGCGACGTCGGAGGACCCCGCGGCGGCAGCGGCGGAGGACCCCGTGGCGGCGGCGGCGGCGGCGGCGGGGGAGGACCCGGCGGCGGCGCCCCCTGGAGTGTTGCGCCCTGTGCGGTCGCACAGGTCACACACCCCAAAGGCCGGCCCTGATTGGTGTGATTTAGTGATCGTTAAATTCATATTTCAATGTATATTTAAAATTATTTCTTATGGTTTAAAAAATAGCTTAAAAAATAACTTAAAAAATAAATCAGATTCTTATAATGTTTAGGGAACAAGAGGACAGAGAATTATTAAATTATTTTTTATGGCCAAAAGAGGAAAATAGCTTAAAAAAGATTAAATTATTATGATGTTTAGAATAATTAAAATATCCCGCTACAATTGAATTGATATACAAAATCCACTGATAAGTTAAATTACTATAATAAATACGTAAATATTTTAAAATGCATGTTGGAGAAAAAAATTAATCTATAAAAGTGTGTATGTCCAAATCAGTGTTTAGGTCACCTCTTTTATATGTCTGAAATTTAAAAATCCACTCTGTCTCTTTTTTGGACAGAGCTGAATTTATATCGCCTCCTCTCCAGTGTGATTTTACCAAATCTATACCTAATGTCTTAAAATCTCGAATTGAGAACATTTCACATGTGTTACAGTGTCTAGGTACACTGTGTTTTATATTTTTGTTCCGTATTCCCCCTAGATGTTCTAAAATTCTAACTTTGAGTTCTCTTGAGGTGCGGCCAATATATTGTTGGCCGCATTTACATTCTAATAGGTATATGACATTTTCGGTGTTACAATGTATAAAATCTTTTATTTGGTATTCTTTCCCTGTATTATTACATTTGAAACTTGTAATTTTCTTTGGTTGAGTGTTGCAAGTTCCACACATTTTACATCTACCGCATCTATGGAAACCGGGAGATTTATCCGTAAGGAAGTGATGGTAGTCTTTCTTTTTGTCGATATTGGGTAACGCGCTCGGGGCCAATAGTGTCTTTAAATTAGCTAATTTTTTAGAGATAATTTTTGGTCTATCTGGTAAATGGCCCTGTAGTATATCATCTTCCTTTAAGATAGGCCAACATCTGTTGAGGGCTTTTTTAATTTGGGGAGCTCTATCGTTATACTGGGTTAGAAAAGAAAAGTCATAACCATCTTTGTTTGTTTGTTTTTTGTTGAGGTTTATTAGTTCTTCTCTTCTTCTTTTCTGTACTGTGTGTAAACTATCTACTAGGAGATCTTTTGGGTAGTTTCTTTCTTCAAATTTGTTTAAAAGGAGATGGCTTTGAGTTATGAAGTCATCTTCATTCGTACAGTTCCTACGTGATTTGGCCCTTTGGTATATTCCTGAGCCAGCTTGGATGATGGCCAGTAGCGTACCTAGCGGGGGACGGGCGGTCCGCACCGGGTGCCGCTCATCAGGGGGGTGCCAACTTGCCAGCACCCGGCACCCCTCCAGAGACGGACAGCAATGTCCGCCGCTGGAGGAGAAGGCTCGCAAGGGAGCGGTATCGGAGGTCTTTAACAGACCTCCGGCTCCCTTGAGTGATTTTAAGCCGGTTCCACTGGCTTAAAATCACTCAAGGGAGCCGGAGGTCTGTTAAAGACCTCCGATACCGCTCCCTCGCGATCTGCACGGCAACTGCTGCTGTGCGCCGGGGTTTGTTGTCAGATCCCGGCGCACAACACTGAAGCCGCGCCCACCGCCGTCCGTGCCCTCTGAACCGGGAAGAAGACAGAAGAAGAGGAGCGAAGAGAAAGAAAAGGAGCTGACTGCTATAAGAAGAAAAGAGGAAAGGTAGGAAATCATTCAGTTAGAGTGACAGTGAGAGTGGATTGGTATGTGTGGAATCTGTGGATTGGTATGTGTGGATTGGTAAATGTGAAATCTGTGGATTGGTATGTGTGGATTGGTATGTGTGAAATCTGTGGATTGGTAAATGTGGATTGGTATGTGTGGAATCTGTGGATTTGTATGTGTGGATTGGTAAATGTGGATTGGTGTGTGTGGAATCTGTGGATTGGTAAGTGTGGATTGGTAAGTGTGGATTGGTATGTGTGGAATCTGTGGATTGGTATGTGTGGAATCTGTGGATTGGTATATGTGGATTGGTATGTGTGGATTGGTATGTGTAGCATCTGGAATGGTAAGTGTGGATTGGTAAATGTGTGAGAGTGATGGGTGTTATGCTGTACCATTTCCAATGTCTTTTTCATTATATAATTATGCTCTAAAGTACATCATAACTCCCATCACTCTCACACATTTACCAATCCACACTTACCATGCTGTTCCATACAGTGGCAGAGCTGGGAGACAGAGGCCTTGCACCCCCCCACCCCAGGACTCCTGAAAGGTAAGTGAACTTCAAAGGGGGGAGAGGGTAGATAGTTAGGTGGGGTAGATAGGGAGAAGGGAGTGAGACGGGGGGATAGGGGGTAGATAGGGAGAAGGGAGTGAGAAGGGCTAGATAGGGCAGAAGGGGGTGAGAATGGGTAGATAGGGAGAAAGGAGGGTAGCAAGAATATTGAAATAAAGAATTAGAATGACAGAGCGAAAATGAATGGATTAATGTGTGGATGAATTGTGTAAATGAGTGAGAGAATTAATGAATTTGTGAGAATGCATCAATGAATATGTGTAAATAATTTGTGTGAAAGAATAAATTATTGTGTGAATGAAAGTGAATTAGTGAGTGACTGTTAAAGTGTTTGTGTTAATCATAGGTGTATAGTTGATTTGTCAAAAAGGCAAAGATAGTATAAGCAGGGTGTTTATGGGACAAAAATGGCACAGGCAGGGTGTTTATGAGACAAAGATGGCACAGGTAGCGTGTTTATGGGACAAAGATGGTGTACACTCGGCTGTTTGGGAACAATGCTGACTCATGCTGGGCTGTTTGGGGGCAAAGATGGCACGTCCTATGTGTGTGTAATTTGGGTGCTGGTCAGGTTCTATGTGGGCAATGTGGACGCCGTTTTTTTTGGAGGGTTATTAAAGAAAGCACTATTATATATTCAGTAAATGTTATTTAAACGTGTTTATTTTACTTATAAGTTATTAATTTATTTTTTCAGATTTCTTGTTGTTTACAGTTGACATACAGTTTACAAATTGGTGCAATAAATATTCTTGCCAACATAATTTTGTAGATGTCTTTACATTTTGGGGGGGGGTGCCACTTACAGGATCCGCCCCGGGTGCCAAATACTCTAGGTACGCCCCTGATGATGGCGACTCGAAAAATCGATAAAGCTATTGCCGTCTGTGGGCTTGAAGAAAGTCTTAGTGTTTATTTTATGAATGAAGAGAGTGAGATCTAAAAAATCTATTTGTTGTTTGTTTATGCATGATGTAAATTTAAGATTATATTTATTATGATTGATGTATGTTATAAAATTGTGTAGATCCTCAATGTTTCCTTGCCATATTATGAGTATATCGTCAATGTACCTTTTCCAGAGAACCAGACTCGCGCCGAACGGATTGTTGTTGAAGATGTGATTCGCTTCCCAATCTGCTACATAGAGATTGGCATAGCTCGGCGCGAATCTGGTTCCCATGGCGGTACCACATGTCTGTAAGTAAAAAATGTCATTGAAAGAAAAATAGTTATGCGTCAAAATGAAATGTATACAATCAGTGATAAATTTGCTCTGTAATGTATCCATGTTGATATCTGAAGTTAGTGTGTTCATGATGGTTTCAATACCTAATTCGTGAGGAATGACTGTGTACAAAGAGGTGACATCAACTGTTGCCCATATATAGTCTACCGACCGAGTAATGTCCACCAGGATTTTTAGTATATGTGTGGTGTCCTTTATATACGAGGGGTTCTTGGTGACATATTTCTGAAGAAAGAAATCTACGTATTGTGATACATTATTAGTTAATGAATCTATTCCACTTATAATTGGACGTCCAGGGGGATTTTTTGTATCTTTGTGTATTTTCGGTAGAAAATAAAATATGGGTATTTTTGGATATTTTATATCAAGAAAAAGAAATAAAGAACAAATTTTATTCTGAAGAGCCTGTTTACCTTCTACATTTTGTGAGTGCATTCACAACACTTTCGTATAGTTTTTTTTCCCTATACAACAGTATGACACTATTATTATACACGCGCCCCTATGTTTGTATTGTCTTCCGTTGAACACTGAGAGGAGTGTTATCTTGGGTTGCTGCAGCACTGTGAGGAAGTATATATACCCTTTATCCATCTCCATTCACTTACCTGGTGTTTATTCCTCTTTCATTCTTTTGATAAAACCTGTTTGGTCAGGATGGATGAGATCTGGCATTATTATTTTCAGTCTTTGGGCTAATTTTGGAAAAGATTTTAACATCTATATTTATAAGGGAAATTGGTCTATAATTAATCACTCTTGTCAGATCTTTCCCTGGTTTAGGTATAGCTGTTATTGCTGCTTCCAGTATTTCTGTTGGAAACTTTCCTTTTTCCCCTATTTCACCGAAGAGCCTTTTAAAAATAGGTGTTAATTCTAGACACAGAGTCTTAAAAAATAGTGCAGAAAATCCGTCTGGCCCCGGTGCTTTACCTAGTATCAGGCTATTTATGCCTTCTTCGATCTCATTAATGGAAAAAGGTTGATTTAGCAAATCCGATTGCTCCTTCGTTATTTGGGGAAGACCTAGTTTCTTTAAGTAAGAGAATATTTGTGGTTCTGGTTTATTTGGATTTTCTAAATTATACAATGATTCATAGTAGTTTTTAAAAGCATCTCCTATTTGAGATGGAGATAAATATATTTTATCATTGTAATTTATTTGTTTAAGCCTATGATTTTGATTTTGAGCTTTAATCTTATTCGTTAGTTCCCGAGAGATTCGATTGTTGCTACAATACCATTTCTGTTTTAGGTAAGTCATGATATTATCTGCTTTAAGTTGTAACTTGATTAATATCTCTGTTTTAATTGATTTTATTTCTTCTAACTTTTCTTCGTTAGGATTCATTTTATTGTCTCTTTCTGCGATTGCTAACGCAATATATAAGTCTGTCAATTCTTTCCCCCTTGTTTTTTTGATCCATGATGCTTTTTTAAGTGGCCTCTTAGAAAACATTTCGTAGCGCACCATAAGGTACTCATTGAAGTTTCCCCTGTGTCGTTGGTTTCCAAAAATAATTTGGCTAACGTTCGTAGCTCTTTCTTATTCTCTTCTGATTTTATCGTTTGTTCATTCAAACGCCATCTAAAATATTTTTTATAATTTGGGTTATCTAAAATTGAAATATAAACTGGTGCGTGGTTTGACCAGGTAATACTACCGTATTTATCGGCGTATAACACACACTTTTTTTAACTAAAATATGAAGCTGAAACCCTACCTGCGTGTTATACGCCGATAAATCCTAGAGCCAGTGGCGGAACTACCGGGGTCGCATGGGTCGCAACTGCGACCGGGCCCTGGAGTTCTGCCAGTCAGGGGGGCCCAAGGGGTGCCGAGCGGTTGCTGAAGAAGACCGCTCGGCAACTCTCGGGCCCCCCTGACTGACAGACATATGATGTCAGACGCCGGCGCTCAGCAGTGAAGCGCCGGCACCCGAGACAAACGCCTCACGCTTCCAACACAGGAGTTGAAGGTAAGTGACCGGGGGGGGTTAGGGAGAGAGAGGGGAGATCCTGAGAAGGGGGGTTAGGGAGGGAGAGGGGAGATCCTGAGAAGGGGGGTTAGGGAGGGAGAGGGGAGATCCTGAGAAGGGGGGTTAGGGAGGGAGAGGGGAGATCCTGAGAAGGGGGGTTAGGGAATGAGAGAGGAGATCCTGAGAAGGGGGGTTAGGGAGGGAGAGGGGAGATCGTGAGAAGGGGGGTTAGGGAATGAGAGAGGAGATCCTGAGAAGGGGGGTTAGGGAGGAAGAGGGGAGATCCTGAGAAGGGGGGTTAGGGAGGGAGAGGGGAGATCCTGAGAAGGGGGGTTAGGGAGTGTGTGTCTGAGTGTGTTTCTGTGTGTCTCTGAGTCTGTTTGTGTCTGTGTCTTAGTGTGTGTGTCTTAGTGTGTGTGTCTTAGTGTGTGTGTATGTCTTAGTGTGTGTGTGTCTGAGTGTGTGTGTGTGTGTCTTAGTGTGTGTCTGAGTGTGTGTGTCTTACTGTGTGTGTCTTAGTGTGTATGCCTTAGTGTGTGTGTCTGAGTGTGTCTTACTGTGTGTGTGTCTGAGTTTGTGTGTGTCTGAGTGTGTGTGTGTCTTACTGTGTGTGTCTGAGTGTGTGTGTCTTAGCGTGTGTCTGAGTGTGAGTGTGTCTTACTGTGCGTGTCTTACTGTGCGTGTCTTACTGTGTGTGGTTTCCCAGATAGCAGTGATTCTGATGAAGTTTTTTTTGTTCAGTTTTTTTGTTCAAAGAGGTGCTTTTTCTTTCATATTTGCCTTATAAGTGGTATAAACGTTATAATAAATGTTATAATGTAATAAATATTATTCCAACATTAAGTTCATAGCTTCCAAGTTAAAATTATTTTTTCTTACTCAAATTTCCTTGTTAAAATGGGGGTGCGTGTTATACACCAGTGCGTGTTATACGCCGATAAATACAGTACTTATCTGGGAGGAGTAGCATCTCTCCAATGTAAGACCCAACATAAGAAAGGTATCAATACGTGATTTGTGGGGTGATGAAAAAAAAGTGTAATCTGTTTCGACTGGATGCATAGTCCTCCAGACGTCATATAATTTTTTTTTAAACAGAGAAGCTGAAAACAGATCTGCTTTCTTTTTTAGTCTTTTGTCCTATGATTCCGTTTTTTTGAGAGATTTTCTATCCAGGTTAATATCCTGGATGCTATTAAAGTCTCCCCCTATAACGAACAGACCTAAAGTTTCAATTGAAGCATTAACAAATTTAGTTGTAAAATCAGAAGGGGCATAAAGAGACATAAACGTGTAGAAAATATCATTAACTTTACAAACCAATGTTAATCTTCTCCCGTCTTTATCTGATTTGTGCGTAATATACTCAAATTTAAATCTTTGAGATAATATGATTGTGACACCCCTTTTTTTTCCCCTATCATAGAAGAGATAAATATGTAAGGATATCTGCGGTATTTCCACAATAATTTTTGATGTTTTTGCCAGTGAGTTTCTTGGATGAATGCAATATCTATATTGTCTTTTAACAGAGAATCATAAAGATAAGACCTTCTATAAGGTGAGTTCAATCCTTGCGCATTAATTGTTACTAGTTTGAGGGTCATACTAAAGAGTGGAGAGAAAAATTTATATCAAGTAGATCCTCAATCTTCGCCAAACAGACGGTCGCCCCTATAGAGATCCAACGAAATACAGAATAAAGCTTAACATTTAACAGCAAATATACTCAGGGCCGGCCGAAGACTTAACGCCGCCTGGGGCGAAGTTTAAAATGCCGCCCCCCCCCGCCGACGCCGGGGGGGGCGGCATTTTAAACTTCGCCGACGCCATAATCTACGATCCCCCCCCGGTACTTACCTTTAAACAGTCCTGCGGCGAGTCTCCCTGCTCTGCCACGGTGCCGGCTTGTAATGCTGAGCGCCGGAAATTGACGTCACTTCCGGCGCTCTGCATTACAAGCCGGCACAGGGACCGAACAGGGAGACTCGCCGCAGAGGAGAGAGAGAGAGGGGCGCCGAGCGGGTAAGCGAAAACCACTCGGTGCCCCTCTCTCTCTCCTCCGCTTCAAAAAAACCCCAAAAAAAAGCGCTTGGGGCGGCAAAGTGCCGCCCCTTCTAAAGTGCCGCCTGGGGCAATTGCCCCAGTCTGCCCCATTATAGGGCCGGCCCTGAATATACTACATATATCTTGACTGATAGTACAAAAACATATATAAAAACATTCATTCTATCTCCATTCTTTGGGAGGGTGACAAAAACCAACCTTCCGATGTGGAGAAAAAATCCCTGATCCATCTGGGATTATCAAGGGGGCGTACCCGGGGCTGTCATTTTCCTATGACATAATAATAAAAGCTATATTTAAAGGTACAAGAACTCAATTACAATCTTTTTCACTCCAAGTTTTAATACCTAAACATTTTTTACCAGTAAATATTAATTCACATGTAAGCAATTGTTTCATATTTAATAAAAACCATAATTGAGAAAAATGCATTTCTTGTTTTTATTTTTGTTTGCCAACCTGCCTCCAGTTATGTACATCTGCCCCCCAGACATGCCCCCCTCATATGCACATCTAACTCCAGGCTTACCACTCTGCCCCCACAATGTGTCTAATGGGGTCAGCCGGTGAATGTCTGCATGCCATCTACAGCTGCCCCGCACTTCCGCCGGGGCTTCTACAACAGAGCACCGGAAGTTCATGTCAGTGCTCCATCATAGAAGTCCTGGCAGAAGTGCCCCGCAGCAGCGGAAGTTGTCTGTGCACAAACCCAGGGAAGGGAAAAACTTTAATAAATGTTCTTTATTAAAATTATAATGATTCTGACACCAAGGCTAGAATAATGTCTAACTTTAAGGCAAGACAGGAGGGTCATATTTGCTTTCTTAAAGTTCCACCACCAATGCCAAAGCCACAGGAGAGAAGGGGTGGAAATAAAAGGTGCAAAATGTAGAAACATGGAGCCAATAAGTTGCCATCAAAATGTCTGCCAGACCACCGCCTGCATCGAGTGTGTCAGTGTCACGGACGCCCCAAAACTAACACAAGAGGCTCTCACTGTGACGTTAAGGGGAAAGTGGACGTGAAAAGGGTTAATGGCAAAAATCAGCCTGCAGGCTCACTTGCTGCTCTCACTGCAGGGCCCATAACAACTACACTTTAACCCCAAACCTGTTCACCCCATGACCTCCTAATCTTTACTTGCTGCCACCACCATGTTCTATTGAAGGTTTTTAAATAAATACCTATAGAGGCTTTGGTAACTGCTCAAACTATAGAAAAACCAAAATTATAATTAATAACTCTGGCTATCCCTGGAAGCGGAGAGAAGTTCAAATTTAGAACACAAAGACAGAACTGATTAATTTAAAAATAAGCAGGGGTAAAACACAGAAAACAAAAGTAAAATAATCCATGGGAATTTCTTGATGTTAGGGTCCCTTGTCAGAATTTAAAAAAATTCAAAATTTTAATACCAGGTTCCTATTCTTATAGAACCCTCGTTACTTTTTCTCTGGGAGTCCGCCCATTCGTTAGGTGGGGAGGGGAGTGTGTAACCTAGGCACTTTACGACCTGGGTCAGGTCCTGTTAAACTCCCCCCTGCCATGTTTGATGTCATTATGAAGGGCACACTGCCACAGAGAACATCGTCATGTCATGAATTCTACTATAGAAACTTAATCATATTTCTCAAATCATAACTCTGAAGATGCTAGGTGCTGTACCCCACATGTGACCCAAGTGCCTGGTTCCCTGTAAGAGTTTATGGCGCCCAGGACAGGACATCTGGTATCCTTTGAAGATGCCCTGCTTAGGTGCCGTTCCTGCCCTACTGATGTTATCATATGGTCTGGCCAGGACTCCAGATAACATTTATGTCAGGATGTGGCCTAAGAAAAAAAAAAATTTCTTCTTCATGCAAGATACCTTGTTAACCCTTTAAAGTAAACATTTTGCTTGACAGAGAGCACCAGGGGCAAGAGAAAGCAACCACCAGATCCAGAGAGCCAAGGTGGAGGACGACACCGGTCGAAACGGCTTGACATAAGAGAGCAACAATTACGAAGCAGAGAGCGAGCATAAAGAAGCCATATGTGCCAGGTAAGAACAAAGACAGGTGCTGCGGGGTCTAGCCAACTGAACGCCCCTAAGTAGGAGACAAACCTGTGGGTCCCTGCCCGCTGGTTACCCCAGACAGGCTGACATGAGCACCAGAAATGGCTGATGGATACAGGTTGATGGATGAATAGGGTTTAACTTTGACAAATAAATCTGCAAGAGAATCGAGTATGGAAGGATGAAATGGGAATCCACTTGTTGTTCCACACCAAGAGTGCCAGACTCTCCAGGCCACCTTGTAAGACTTGTATGTGTCTGGAACCCAGGACTTTTGAAGCAGAGTTCAAACCCCCTCCGATAATCTGAGGCTCGCTCTGGGACCCTCAAAATCATCAAAGCAACTAGCGATAGTCATGCTTCAAGCACCAGAGTGTTCCTTACCCGACAGCCCGGACTGACTGCAATGTAAAGTCTGTTGCAGCCTCCAGGGCTCACCTGTCAGAACAGTCATTAACCTATATGCTTGACCTGACCGGCTGCATCTGCTTACCTGGGTGCAGCCCTCACACCTTTCAATACCTGCTGATTCCTCCATTCGGGCCTTTGCATTGCAGTGTATCCGCCTAATGCCTTCCCCTGTTCTGTTAGCAGCATTTCTGATTTACCCGTTGTGACCCGGCTTGCTTTTAGGTAAATCAAAATTTTATTGTATTTTCAAACAACAGAGGGAGGGATACAAAAAGGAGAAAAAAAAGGGAGGGGGACATAGGTAGCATCACAGTAGGTTACAGGAGTAGTTCCCAGCACGCCGACGCGTAACAAAGGAAGGGCAATAATGAAAGGCAATGACAATATCACACGAAATGACATATGCAATACCAACGGATCAGGGGGCCAGGCACATGTCCAGCAAAGTGAGGATACAACAATGAGGAAAAATAGCAATCCTTAGGGTCGCACAAACGGACCATGAACAAAGGCCCAGGACCAACAGGTCAAACGTGCGATAGACATGCATTTAAATGGCGAGAAGTATCCAAGAAAAGTTAGGAAACTTAGATGCTGGATCTCTAGTAATTGGTGCATCCGTCATGATACATTTATCAGGTTAAACTAAAGTAGTTGCCCTTGCATTCCGGGCTCCTTGCTAGTATTTCGGTTTTGTATGTAAATGACATTCTAGTGAATATAAGGGAACAAACAGTACATAAACAGAAGGGGGTGACACAAAAAAGAGGCACGGTAGTGACATGGACCGAGCCCACAAGCAGAGTAAGGCTCATGTTGGCAGTAAAAGCTATAACTCAAATGCCTACCCCTCCACATATCATGAAAGAAAACGTACGATGAGGAGTAATGTGGTACTGGAGGCAATGGAGGCCAAGATCAAATTTGGAAGCGCCACAAGTCCATGTCGCACTAAAGGTACGCTGCGTAAAGGTAGACAAACCAACACACGCGGAAAGGAAGGAGGGAGAGGGGAAAAAAAAAAAAAAAAAGAGGGGGGAGAAGAGAGTAAGATAAGCAGGTAGCGAGAAAATCAAGATTCACTGTCGAAGTAACGACACAAGCACAGGAGAGGAGAGGATGGAAAGCCAACATGCCCACGTCCCCGTGTACGCTTCCATCCTGTCCGACACCAGGTGGATCAGTTCCTCTAAGACCCTGATCTCCTCCACTCGCAAAACCCACAGACGCAGGGGAGGGGCTACAGGACGCTTCCAATAAAGCGGTATAAGACTACGAGCCGCGTTGAGAAGATGGCGGAGGACGGATCGCTTCATAGAACCCAGTGTGAAGGAGAAGCCCAAAGCACGGGGAAGGCGGGATCGTCTCACCCGAGATTTCCCCCATACAACGGAAAACCCCAATCCAGAAGGGCTGGAGCTTACTGCAGCTCCACCACATGTGCAAATAGGTGCCACTCTCCTCTCCGCACCTCCAACAGACAGGATCACTCCCCGGCACAACCCGGCTTATTGCCTCCGGAGTTCTATACCACCGGGACAGCAGCTTGTAGGCCGTTTCCTAATAACGAGTCGCAATAGAGCATTTGTGCGTCAAGACGCACACCTTCAGCCACTGGTGCTCCGAGAGCGATTCCCCAAGGTCGGCCTCCCAGCGTCCCATGAATACCGGAGGGACCACAGAGTCTCTTTCCAATAGTATGCGATAAATGACAGAGATTCCCCCTCTTGGGACACAGGGCTGTCGGACGAGTTGTTCAAATGGGGTAAGAGGTCTGGTAAGATGATGCTTGCCCGGTACTGACCGGACATAACGCGTTATTTGCGCATAACGAAAGCGCTGCAGCATAGTGCCTGTGGCAGCAGGGGCAGCTCGTTCAAAAGGCAAGGGAGCAGAACCATCCCACATGGTTGACAAGGTAGCGTTCGGAGGCAGCGTAAGAGAGTCAAGATACCCCCTCTCCAGTCCCGGGGTGAAATCCGGGTTCCCAGCAAGGGGGGTAAGTGGGGAAGGGAAGGAGGAAAGCACACCGCCAACCCGCCGTCTGCGCCAGACCCCCAAAGTAGCCCGTACAAAAGGGTTCGGGCAAGCGGAAGGCTGGAGGACCCCGGAGCGAAGCCCCAGACAGCCAGCGAGGAGAAACGGCGTGTCAGATTGCTCCATGTCTATCCAAAGCTTAGAAGGAGGAGTAAACTTCCATTCAAGCGTTCGCAAGAGATGAGTAGCACAATAGTACCCGAAAAAATCAGGCAGCGAGAGTCCCCCATGTTCTTTCAAACGTGTGAGCACCACATAACTCAACCGAGGGCGCCTCCCCCTCCAGACATACTGGGTCACAAGCGTGCGGAGCTCCGAAAAAAAGGAGCTCGGAACGACCACCGGCAGTGTCTGAAATAGGTACAATATCCTCGGGAGGATGTTCATCTTAACTACACTAACGCGCCCATGCCATGAGACATGGGAAAGATCCCATCGGCGAAGGTCGCTTCTTAGGCGTTGCAGAAGACTGGGGAAATTTACCCTGTAAGTGGAAGGGAGGTCCCTCGGGATCCAGACTCCTAGATATTTCAGAAGATCACGACACCATCTGTATGGATGGGGGAGCGTCAGTAGCTCAGAGGCAGCCTGGACGGCATCGTCATCAGACAGGAGGGAGTCATTAAGGCGCCAGGAGGTAGTAGTTGGCCTGTAAAGGTGTGCCTGAAGTCGCAAAGTCACCGGAGAGTGATCCGATATCCCAGCAGCGCCAATAGAGCACCCCTCTGCTTGGCCCAGGTGGTAGTATTCCATCAAGAACAGGTCAATCCGGGAATATGACCGGTGCGGAGCAGAGTAGCAGGTGAAGTCCCGTTCACCCGGGTGAAACGCTAGCCAGCAATCAACAAGCCGGTACCGGCGCAAGATGGAGTTGAATTGTTTGACATGGGGTGGTGGAATAGGGGACGGGAGTGTGGTGGAGTCCGCCCTAGGGTCCGGGGCTACATTAAAGTCTCCCCCCACAATTAAAATTCCTTCCTTGAATTCCATAAGGATACGGAGGATACGGGACAGGGCAGAGCACTGCCCTTTGTTGGGAAGATAAACCGAAGCGAAAGTAAACATCTGGTCGTGAATAGTACCCTTGACAAACGTATACCTGCCACCAGGATCTACCTTAAGAGTAGACAAGAGAAAGGGAACACGGCGGGAGAGCATGACAGCCGTGCCACGTGACTTAGAGTCCAAAAAGTTACTCGTGTATATCTGCGGGAAGGCCGGATGGCGAAACGGAGGGGCACTGCCAGCGCGAAAGTGGGTTTCCTGGAGGAATACCACTGAAGGGTCTGCTTTGCAGAGGGTCCGAAAGACCCTCGACCGCTTCTCCGGTGTGTTAAGGCCCCTGACGTTTAGGCTAAGGGCGACCAAATTCGTCGCATGAAAGACAGTGGCCAGACGGGGCATGTCGGGAAGTTAGAAAAGCGAGCGAACAGGGGGGGGGAATCACACAGAACACAAACTGGAACTAGCGCAATAAGCGCGTAACAGCAGTTTTCGGAAAGGGCGGTGGCAAAAAGGCCAGGCACCCAAACAAAACGGAGTCCGACCTGCTAGGGGGTTTTAGAAGCCCCGCTCAGAGCAGCAGCAAGGTGGAGAGCGTAAAAAAGAATTGAATTGAAAAGAAAAAGAATAGAAAATAAACTCCACATTACTCCGCAGCCGTAACTCACATATATATATGTTCAGTGAACTTAACCATCCGGGAACAGAACTCAAACCATAGCGTCAGTTTGATACGCCATTTCTATATGCTGAAAAATCACGACAACCCCCCCACCACCCGACCTGCATGAATTACAAAGGACAGAGTTAGGAGGAGCACGTCGGTGTAAACATGAACGGAAAAGTACAGGAGACAAACATTTAATAACAATGGCCCACAAGGTCAAGCCCGTGGGCTTTAATTAGGCGCAGCATGGCGCCCCGTAGAGCGTAAGGTAGAACAATAGCGCAACAGCCCAGGGTGTAGCTGTCACACCAAATAACTAAGCAGTTGCATATGCGCGCATCGTAGGTGGAAAGAAAGAGAAAAAAAAAAACCCAGTGAAAACCCTGGCCACGTGCCGGGGTGGGGTTTGTTTAGAGCAAGCGCGACCCCAGCAAACAACAAACATGGGACGATGCATCAGCGCGTCACAGCCAGAGTAAGGCACATCTCAGGAAGGAAAACATCAGCATTAGCATGAACAACAAGGTGCAGCCTTAAGATCAATACTGCAGTGTAGCATGAACATTAAAGTACAGGAAACTCATTCAACAGTGACGGTCCATAATGGCAGGCCCGTTGACAGTGATCATATGCAGCGGTGCGCTCCGCAACGTGTAAGCGGCAATGAGAGCGCAGCAGTCTAGCGCATGGGCGGCGCACCAGCAGGTAGTCCTAAGAACATGCGCAAAAAAAATAAAAAATAAATAAACAAATAAAAAAAAAAAAAAAAAAAAAAAAAAGGGCCCAGTGAAAACCCTGGCCACGTGCCGGGTTGGGGTTTGTCTAGAGCAAGCGCGACCCCAGAAAACAACAAACATGGGATGATGCATCAGCGCGTCACAGCCAGAGTAAGGCACATATCAGGAAGGAAAACATCAACATTAGCATGAACAACAAGGTGCAGCCTTAGGATCAATACAGCAGTGTAGCATGAACATTAAAGTACAGGAAAGTCATTCAGCAGTGACGGTCCATAATGGCAGGCCCGTTGACAGTGATCATATGCAGCGGTGCGCTCCGCAACGTGTAAGCGGCAATGAGAGCGCAGCAGTCTAGGGCATGGGCGGCGCACCAGCAAATAGTCCTAAGAACATGCGCCAAAAAAAAAAAAAAAAAATAATTTCCCCCTAGTGAAAACCGTGGCCATGCGCCGATAAGTGATGTGGGTAGAGCGAGCGCGATCCCAGCAAACGAGAAGCAGGGGACGAGACAAGCTTGGGACAAGACATTTGCGCGTCACAGCCTGTGAAAGGCACAGCTCGGGAAAGAAAGCATCAATATCAGCATGAACAACAAGGCACAGCCTTAGGATCAATACAGCAGTGTAATATGAACATTAAAGTGCAGGAAAGTCATGCAACAGTGGCGGCCCATAATGGCAGGTCCGTCGACAGTGATCATTAGCAGTGGTGCGCTCCGGAACATGTAAGTGGCATCGAGAGCGTAGCAGTCTAGCACATGGGTGGCGCACCAGCAATTAGTCTTAAGAACATGCGCGAGGAAGAAAAATAAATAAATAAATAAAAACAAACAAACAAAAAAAAACCTTTATGGTGGCAACGTAACAGTGTAACAGCAGTCAGGTGGCGGGCCGATAGAGGAGCTCCATCACTCCTCGTGCGCGAGCGAAGCATTTCTCCTGTCGTCCATGGTCCCTCTGCGTCTCTGGCGTGAGCGTCGCGGTAGCGGCGTGTTGCGTGGAGCCAAAGGGGGAACAGCTCGAGGCAGAAACGCTGGGGCAACATCCAATAGAGCCCAGTCCGGAACCTGCGGCACAGGTAACCCGAGGGCCGAAGCCACCTCTGCAACATCACTGTGTTTACGCACCGAGAAAGTGGAGCCAGCATGCATGATGGTCAACTGGTAGGGGAATCCCCAGCAGTACCTGATCTCCCGGTCCTGGATCAGCAACGTGAACGTCTCAGCGCCTGCCGGTTACGCAGCATGATAGGGGAGAGATCCTGGTAAAGCGCCAGAGTTTGGCCCTCAAATGTAAAAGTACGTGTGTTACGTGTCGCAGCCATGACCTCCTCCTTTAAAATAAAGTCTTGAAAACAACATATTATGTCTCTGGGTGGATCTGTGGGCCCACCACGTGGTCTCAGCGCACGGTGAGCTCTATCCAGGCGCACAAGGGAGTCTGGGGCACGGCCTAGCAGGGTGTTGAAGAACCGTTGCAGTAAGGCCCGTAGGTCTTCCGGGCCCTCTGATTCTCTCAGACCCCGCACCCTCACGTTGTTTCGCCTACCTCTGTTCTCGAGGTCTTCCACGGAGCGCCGGAGCTCAACCGCCAGTCCCGTCAGTTGGTGAGAAGAGTGCTGCAGCTCCTTCAGTTGGCGGGCCACCTAGGCGTTGTTCCACTCCTGTGATGTCCGCCCGGAGGGCCGCCACCTCCTCGTGTAAGGCGCGTTTGACTTCCACAAGCAAGTTGCTGAAGTCCGCTTTCGTGGGTAAAGAACGGAACAGCTCCTGCAGGTCAGCAGCCGAAGATGTGGTGGGTGCCGGGAGGGGTGAGTGCGGGGCCTCGTCTGAAGTCGCCGTGCTTGCAGGCGAAGGCGCCATGTTGGGTGATGGGGGCTGCGTATCCAGGACCACGGGGGTCTGGAAGTAAGCCCGCAGCGAGTTCCCAGTTGACCTGGGTCGTGTGTCAGGGGTATCGTGGTGTTGGGATGAGCGTTTCTGCTTGCCCATCGTGTCCCGTAGTGTCGGATGGATGCAGATTATAGTGAGTCTGCCGCAGAGCTAAAGGCTCAAGCTGCCATCTTCGAGCAAGGCAAGCCACGCCCCCCCGGCTTGCTTTTGAATTTTTTCCTTGATTCCCATTCTGGCTCGTTTACCGCCTGTGTTCACTGGGCTTGTTCTGACTCTGCTCCTAGATTCCAATTCTAGCATTGATTTGTTTTTCTGGTCCTGACCCGGCTTGCCTGACTACATGTGCCCTGCCTGAGGGCTGCCTGTCATCACGGCCGGACTGGGACTGAAAAGCAGCCTTGGAAAAATTTGGAGACCAGCCCCATATAGTTTATCTCACGGCCAAGCTCTTATACCCACACGCACCCCTTATACATACCCGCGTCACACTATTCGCCATTCTTTTTATCTCATTATTTGTATTAAAATGCCAGAAAGCAAAAGTGTTAAAAGGCCCTAATAAATTAAATACATTACGCATAATGGGATCAAAACATTTGCTACTGCGAACATTTTTAGATGAAAAAGTTCCATTTTATTCAGTGGAACAAAACACTGATCACATTATTCTTCACGATATTCTGGTAAGAAACTTTTATTTCTTTATTAATTCATGTAGACTATTTTTTCCATATTTAATAAAATCTATGATTGAGACATGTTTGGTTTTTATTTCCTTTCATTTGACAACCTACCCCCGAGTTATGCACCTCTGCCCCCAGGCTTGCCACTCTGCCCCCCTGATATGCCTTCTAACCCCCTATATGCCACTCTGCCTCCAGAAATGCCTTATACCCCCTATATGCCACTCTGCCATATAGGGGGTTAAAAGGCATATCATGGGACAGAGTGGCATATAGTAGGTATAAGGCATTCCTGGAGGCAGAGTGGCATAAAGGGGGTTAAAAGGCATATCATGGGGCACTCTGCCTCCAGAAAAGCCTTATGCCCCCCTATATGCCACTCTGCCATATAGGGGGTTAAAAGGCATATCATGGGACAGAGTGGTATATAGTGGGTATAAGGCATTCCTGGAGGCAGAGTGGCATAAAGGGGGTTAAAAGGCATATCATGGGGCACTCTGCCTCCAGAAAAGCCTTATGCCCCCCCTATATGCCACTCTGCCTCCCCGATATGCTTTATACCCTCCTATATGCCACTCTGCCCCATAATATGCCTTTTAATCCCCTATATGCCACTCTGCCTCCAGAAATGCCTTTTACTCCCTATGTCACTCTGCCTCCAGAAATGCCCTATACCCCCCATATGCCACTCTGCCTCCCTGATATGCCTCAACCCTCCTATGTGCCCCTCTGCCCCGTGATATGCCTTTTAACCCCCTTTTTGCCACTCTACCTCCAGATATGCCTTTTGACCCCCTATATGTCACTCTGCATCCAGAAATGCCTTATACCCCTATATGCCACTCTGTCCCATGATATGCCTTCTAACCCCCTATATGCCACTCTGCCATATAGAGGGTTAAAAGGCATATCATGGGACAGAGTGGCATATAGGGGGGTATAAGGCATTTCTGGAGGCAGAGTGGCATAAAGGGGGTTAAAAGGCATATCTGGAGGTAGAGTGGCAAAAAGGGTGTTAAAAGGCATATCACGGGGCAGAGGGGCATATAGGAGGGTTGAGGCATATCAGGGAGACAGAGTGGCATATGGGGGGGTATAGGGCATTTCTGGAGGCAGAGTTAGTTTGCCTGTCTGTACCTTCCTCCCAGGAATGATGCATCCTGGGGTACAAACTGAGCCTCTGAAATCCCTTGCAACTGGGCTCCAACCAGACCTGCTTACCAGAGTCCTGACAGTAACAACCATACTAACCACTGCTAGAGCGTCCTCTCTGGAAGCATGAGATTCCTTTGCCTCGTGGAAAGGACGAGCGTTGGCCAAAAGTTCAGCAAAAAGAAGGAGCCAACTGCCTGTAGCCTCTGGGGCCCGACAACTGGAAATGGCTGGAGATCTAGCCCCGGGTCGTCCAGCCCTGGCAGAAAAACTTTGAGAATCCTGGAATACTCTCCTCATCATAGTCTTGGCCTTGCTCCATGAGGTCATGACGATATTTTCCTTATCCGAAAATAAGGGCTCACCCTAGGGTCTGCAGACTAGACAGGGGTCAGGAGACCTAAGTAAACAGCAGTTTAGGTATAGGGCTGGAAATAATGTGTGGTACACTGGAACTCAAAAACAAAGCTCACATAGCTAAAACTCTCCGAAAAAACGACTGGTAGAACTAACCGCGCTGCGGAAGTGAACCTAGTCTTTCTCTAATTAACCAATATGGCAGCTGGGCTGACTTGAAGTCAGTCCCGAGACTAACAAAGATGGACGCAGCGAAGCTGGCTATAAAGGCTTTTTGGACATGAAGGGCATCCGTTTTTAGTTTACTGCCTAGCAACTGCTGACGTACACTCACTGGCCACTTTATTAGGTACACCTGTTCAATTGCTTGTTAAGACAAATAGCTAATCAGTCAATCACACGGCAGCAACTCAATGCATTTAGGCATGTAGATGTGGTCAAGACAATTTGCTGAAGTTCAAACCGAACATCAGAATAGGGAAGAAAGGGGATTTAAGTGACTTTGACCATGGCATAGTTGTTTGTGCCTGACGGGCTTGTCTGAGTATTTCAGAAACTGCTGACCTACTGGGATTTCCACACACAAACATTCTTTAGGGTTTACAGAGAACGGTCCGAAAAAGAGAAAATATCCAGTGAGCGGTAATTGTGTGGATGAAAATGCCTTGTTGATGTCAGAGGAGAATGGGCAGACTGGTTTGAGATGACAGAAAGGCAACAGTAACTCAAATAGCCACTCGTTACAACCAAGTTATGCAGAATACCATCTCTGAATGCACAACACGTGGAACCTTGATGCAGATGGGCTACAGCAGCAGAAGACCACACAGAGTGCCAGATGGCAAGGTCGGACTTTAGCGTAAACTACATGAAAGCACGGATTCATCCTGCCTTGTATTATCGGTTCAGGTTGTTGTTGTTGTTGGAAAATCCGGGTGCAATATATGGATTAAATACCCCACTAAAAAATATTGCACACAGTACGTTGTTTTCTGGTGGAACCACAGAGTATATTTCAGTGCAATACATATTTTATAAACTGCACCTTATATCACACCTGTAAAGGGGAGTACGTACTTATTTGAAATTTACCTAATTGGAATAAGGTGCATATGCCCCACCACGTACCCTTGCATGGTTCTCACAAAAAGCACTATAAGACAACGACAGCTATGGCGAATGAAGTCTCCTTATTTATTACACACATAAAACAAGGAGTCCCCGTATAATGCAGCATACCCACTCCCCGAGGACAGCTGCTGAGTCACTGTGCACTCAGCATCCAGATCAACCTGCATCTGACGTGACATGCGGGTCCGAGGGGCAAGCTAGGAGCTCCACTAGCCATATACCCTTCACCGATAAACAAATAGCAAGCTGGGCCATCCCACCCAGCTGTCATGGCAGAGGATCCATGGGGCATTTTTTAGAATGGCCCTCCCCATCTGCACCCTGGCATGCCTCTGGCAAAAGTCCCGTTTAGACAAGAGAGACAAGCCTGACCTCTACGCTGGGCCATATTGGCATGTATGCCCTTGGCAAGCCAATAGGACATAGGTTGCATTTGCCTGCATCCGAAAGTTATTCACCACCAGCTCCTGTATGTAAAATGTGCAAAAAACGCTAATACAAAGCTTAACTTAAACTGCCCTTCCTCAAAACTGGATTAGCAAACACAACTAAGGCACTCACAAATATGACCTAGCAACCTATCCATATCTGACACTGATAGACCTTTAGGAAATTCATTACCCAGAACCCACAGCAGTACTGCCAGCTGTCTGTCTACAGATGCTGGATGGTTAGCATGCTTCAGTAAAACAGCCCTTTCCCTCCATAATGCCCTGGATAAATCCCATGTAGCCAGCGGCCAATGACTTGCCAATTTGGTTCATGATGTGCCATTTATAAGATTCCATATCCAACAGTGGCGTTGGCGGGGGGGCCATGGCCCCCCTACAGCATGCTGTGCCCCTCCGTGTGCCCCCCCAATTGAAACGCCTTTTTTTTTTTTTTTTTTAAATAGAGGCGGAGGAGAGAGAGGCGCCGAACGGCCGCTGAGGAATACGTTTTCAGAAACCGTTTGGCGCCTCTCACTCTTCTCCGCGAGACCTCTGCCTTGGTCGCGGTGCTGGCATTTCATGCTGAGCGCTGGTATATGACGTCATATACCGGCGCTCAACAGGGAAGCCGCGCACATCGCGGCAGAACAGGGAGGCAGAGGCCTCGCGATCCCACCGCTGGACTTCAACAAGGTAAGTAACTTCAAAGGGGGGAGAGGGTAGAAAGTGAGGAGGGGGTAGATAGGGAGGGAGAGGGGGTAGGCAGGGAGGGAGAAGGGAATGAGACAGGGTAGATAGGGAGAGGGGGTATATAGGAAGAAAGGAGGGTGGCAAGAATATTGAAATAAAGAGTCAGAGAGAGAGAATGAATGGATTAATGTGTGGATGCATTAATGAATATGTGTAAATAATTTGTGTGAAAGAATAAATGATTGTGTGAATGAAAGTGAGTGACTGTAAAAGTGTTTGTGTGAATCATAGGTGTATTATTGTATTTGTCAAATACAAACATATTTGCTGGTCAGGTTCTATGTGGGCAATGTGGACGCCAGGGTTGGCTTTGGGGTGTGCGACCTGTGATCTATGCCTGTCATTTAGGGGGTTTTATCTATACCTTTAATGCAGAGTTTTTATGTGAATTCCAATTCATATATACCTGCAAAGCTGGGTTTTGTGTCATTCTGTGGATCTGTATCTGCTATGCTTTCATACATTATTTATGGTTACCTGCAAATATAGGATTTGTATGTCTTATTCAATTGATCAATACCTGGAGTGCTGTTTCCATGTGTTTATTTGATCTATACCTTCAGTGCTGAGTTTATATGTGATTTCCAGTTGATCTATACCTGCAATGCTGGGTTTGTGTGTTCCGTTGGTTTATACCTGCAATGCTATGTTTCCATAAATTATTTATGTATACCTCCAAATACAAAGGTTTTTTTTTTTTGTCTTATTCAGTTGCATTTTTTCACTATAATATATATTGGCAGCAGGGGCAAATATTTATATATATATTGGCAGCAGGGGCAAATATTTATATATGTTTTGGCAGCAGGGGCTAAGATTTATTTATATATTGGCAGCAGGGTTTAATATTTATATATATATTGGCAGCAGGGTCTAATATTAATATATATCGGCAGCAGGGTATAATATAAGTAATATCCGCAGCAGGGACTAATATTAATATATATCGGCAGCAGGGTATAATATAAGTATATATCCGCAGCAGGGGCTAATATTAATATATATCCGCAGCAGGGGCTAATATTAATATATATCGGAAGCAGGGTGTAATATTTCTATATATCGGCAGCAGGGTCTAATATTTATATATATATATTGGCAGCAGGGGCTAATATTACCGTATTTGCTCGATTATAAGACGACCCCCCAAAATCTGAATATTAATTTAGGAAAAAAAAGATAAAGCCTGATTATAAGACGACCCTATAGGAAAAAAGGTTTACTAGTAAATATTAATTCATGTAAACTATTTTTTTGTTTTTAATTTCCTTTTATTTACCAACCTGCCCCCAGTTATGCTCATCTGCCCCCAGTTATGCACATCTGCTCCCAGGCATGCCTTATACCCTCCTATATGCCACTCTGCCCCATGTTATGCCTTTTAACCCCCTATATGCCACTCTGGCATATAGGGGGTTAAAAGGCATATAATGGGACAGAGTGGCATATAGGGGGACACTTACATACCCAGACACTTACTTACCCACTGAGACACTTACCTACCCACTGAGACACTTACCTACCCACTGAGACACTTACCTACCCACTCTGACACTTAGATACCCAGACACTAATATACCCACTCAAGCACTTCACTCACCACGATGCCTCAGCAGGCGCTTGCTGCAGCTCCCACAGGATTACGGCATGCCGCTGTGTGACCCCGCTAGGCCCCGCCTCCTCCAGAAAATTACTACTGGATCCGCTCTGGGGCGGCACAGTGCCGCCGGATCCCGGTCCTGCTTCTGGAGCAATCTCCCAAACCGGCTCTGCTTCCCCGCAGTGGGCGGGCTATCCCGGGAGTAGGAAGGTACGCGCATATGCAACCTCGGCTTCTGCGTCGGTGATAGACGCCGGCAGCAGCTGAGGTTACCATACAGGAGGATCCAGGTCCCCTGCAGCGATGTAGGGGATCTGGATCTTAGTCTAAGAGAGTAAATGATTAACTGCCTGGACTACATTCATGTTATCACACAGAAAAATAATTTCACCATTACACAACTCATCACCCCAAACTTGCATCGCTGTAGCAATGGGAAACAAGACCAGCACAGCTGCTTATTCATGGGGCAAACACCTGCAAACCAAGCTCCCAGAAAAAAAGGCTCTATATTCTATTGTGCCATATGAATCGGTCAAAGGAGACAGTGTCATTGTACACTGGTTCTTTCACCCATAGCATCATGCCGTTGTAGTCCTGCAGGAACTCTGCCCATACCACTTTTGAAGGGGCGGCACTTTTTTTTTTTTTTTTGAAGCAGAGGAGAGAGAGGGGTGCCTAGTGGTTTTCGCTTACCCGCTCGGCGCCCCTCTCTCTCCTCTGCGAGCCCTCTAGCTCGGTCTCGGTGCCGGCTTGTAATGCTGAGTGCCGGAAGTGACGTCAATTTCCGGCGCTCAGCATTACAAGCCGCCACCGTGGCAGAGCAGGTAGACTCGCCGCAGGACTGTTTAAAGGTAAGTACAAAGGGGGAGGGTAGATAATGGCGTTGGCGAAGTTTAAAATGCGGGGGGCGGCATTTTAAACTTCGCCCCAGGCGGCATTGAGTCTTGGGCCGGCCCTGGCTCAGACCATACTAATTGCCCTGTCAAATGATGTATAAGGCAACCTACAGAATTCCCTATTTATACCAGCATTAACTGAATGCCCGTAGGAAAAAGAAAAATGGGGAATCAGGTAAATTTTTACATCTCCTTTGCAAAATCTGACAACCTTTCCCTCCTTTATTCTCTTCCACTGCTTTCCCACTTGACCTTGAGCTGGCTGGCCCACCTTGCCCACAAGCATCCCCTGCATGACCACCATGCAATGCCTGTAGCCCCAGGAAAGGTGTTACTGGCGCAGCCTCATTAGTCACTGCCCTAGGAGACTGGAATCTTGCTTCGCAGCTCCCTAAATCCATTAAACAATTCCTGCCGCAACTGCACTGCAGCATCACACAATGCTATGCTGCTGCCCCTCCCCAGCGTGCCAATGATTAATAAAACCTGACCTTTGTACCTGAATTCCCTGCCTCACAGACAATAGTGTTACCAAAAGAAAAGGAGGGAGTAACCACCATGAGAAACTCACCAAACTGAGGGACTTTTCCATTGTCAGCCACAGGTCCTGCAGCATTCATTGTTTCTTAAGGGGCTGCAAAAACTCCATCTTAGCTGGGGACTTTGCCAGGGTGGCCTTCTGTGGCTTCCTGCCCTTGGCTTGCACTATGCTTCCCCATAGGGATCTGTGGATATCCGTCCAGTTGTGGCCCTGCCCCCATTTGACATCACATGACGCCTCCATCATGCTTTTCAGCCACCATTTTGTTAAGCCGTATACAGCCTGCCAACAGAGAAGGAGAAGGAGACCTCCGGCTGCTGTGTTTGGATGGGTGGGGGGTCAAATCTTCCTCTAGCCACTCACCCCCAAGGCTTTAAGCAACCAGTCTGGGGTTTGAGGGCGATACCCTGGGCACTGCCTAGTCAGTCCTATTCTTTGTTTAGGGCGGTTTAAGTGCGGTGCTAGAATTTGTAAGTACTGTAATTTTGTAGTACGGGCTAGTGAATTTGGTAAAAAATATTGTGCAAACCATTACATTAACTGCAACACTTTTAATGTCATTTAGTTTGTAAATTGTAGCAAATGTCACAGGCAGTATGTAGGTCAGACCACAAGAACTCTAAAAACACATATACGGGAAATGAAGATACCCAAGTTATCACTTTTCTAAATGTGTAGGAGGTAACACAAGTTTCTTCCAGTTTCAAGGCATATAATTATTAGGGGGGGGGGGATATTAGACCTATTTTAAATAGTCAAATCATATTGGATCATACTAGAGCACCCAGTGAACTCAACAAAGAATAGGATCTGAACCATTTGATTTATTACCAATGAGCATTATATCTATGTTACTTTTCAGCAAATCGCTTTTGGTTTTTATATTCATATATTCTTACATAATTTGTTAACAAGGGGTTAAATGTGTACATATAACTGACAATTGGTTTGTAGTGCTATGTATTAGTTATAACTTTGTGATGGATTTCCCCTTCAATCACAGCTATTGCTATGAAAATAGCTCTTGGCAACAGAATGATACTCCTTAGGAGTGCCAATAAGGGTTAGATACAATGTTGCGATTTAGAGCTGTTTGGCAGTGAAGGTGCTTATTTGATTTGTTTCTTTCTCTTATCTTGTTTGGTTATGACCAAGTGAATTAGTTTTATCAGCAGTGAATTTTCCAAGCAGTTTCTAGTTTAGAGTACATACATTATATGTAGATATAACACTATTAAGGTTAATTAATTTGTGTGTTAACTGACAATTATTTCAGTTACCATTTAAAAAAAACATTTAACATACATTAGCTCAAAACTTTGAAGCTGATTTTTCATCAATATTCTCCCTTCAATGCATTTTATTTGTTTAAATACTTGTTTATACAATTTATGATTATTAATGTATGTATTGTGTATTTCACATTAGGGTATACTGGTGATTTTAATCCTCCCCCAAACTCCCACTTCCAGGTCCATATAATGTGATTGAACATTTTCAAACTCAGCCTATGATTAAGATCCAAAAGGCTCAAAACGCGTTAGGCCAGTCTTTTACTCTCTGCTGATTGTCACCCCTTGTTTATTGCCACCAAATATAGTCCTTTCGTGTACGTATTTTGGTGGAGTTATTTGGATTGTGTTCAGTTTGGCCGCCTTGTTCTCTGCAGCGTTGGATCATTTTCTCTGCATCTTTGTTTTGTATTGCTTTTGGCTTGGACGCTGTTACGCACGCCGCTGCTGCACGTACCTTGGCCGCTCACGCTGGGTCCCCCGACGTCGACGTACCTCCAGTACTGCCGCGGTCACTCGGGGGGCTTGCGGTCCTGCTTCTTCGGGCGCGCGCTCACGCTCCAGGCGCGTCGCCGCACGCACACGCCGGGAAAACGGCGGAAGTGCGCCATCTGGTGGTGGTTCCAGCCAACGCACCTGAAATCAATTTAGGGCGCGACACGCTCTACGGCGCGGCTGATGACGTGAGTGTTTCCTTTTCTATTTAAACCCCATTTGTTTGCCTTGTCTTTGCCCGTTCTAAACGTTCTCTAGCGTTGGGTGTGCTATATTTCTCGTTCTACTTGACCTCTGCCTTGTGTACCGACCTCTTGCCTGTTTAAACGGCCACGATTCTTCTCTGCCTGCCTACGAACCCGGACCTGTTTACCGTTTTGCACCTGATCTACCTGCCCTGACCTCGGATTGTTTTTTGACCTTGCTGCCTGCTGTTGCCCTCGACCTCGGACTGTGTTCTGGACTTTCTTTAGCTGTGCTTACCTGCATTGTTGGATCCCTCGTCTACCTGACCGTAACAGTAGAACGGGCCATACATGGATCCCGCGGATATGGCACGGCTGCAAGCCCGGCAGGACCTCCAAGACCAGCGTGTTGCTGCGCAGTCTACACAGCTCCAAACTCTGGAACAAAAGGTTGACGCCATGACTGATCTTCTGCGTTCTCTGACCGCCCTCCCGTCGGTTCATAGGGAGGTCTCCCACGAGGGCATGGGGGCTGTTGCTAGGTTCCCGCTACCCGAGAAGTATTCCGGGGACCCGAAGGAATGTCGCGGTTTCCTCAACCAGTGTATGCTCCACTTCCGAAACCATCCCCAGGCGTTCCAAACATCATCCAAGAGGGTATCATTTATCATATCCCTACTTAAGGGTGATGCATTGCTGTGGGCCCTCACCTCTGGTGGAGCAAGAATCCTATCTTCTTGAGGACTGTCCCGCTTTTATGGAATCCATACGAACTGTTTTTGATGCTCCGGGTCGTAAGGAGACCACCGAGTCCTCTCTGCTTGAACTCCAGCAAGGCCCAATACACCGTGGAGTTTCGCACCCTAGCCCATGAGACCAACTGGGAGGAAGGCGCCCTCAAGGCCGCCTACAGAAAAGGACTCAACGAAAAAATCAAAGACGCCCTTGTGTACCACGATACACCTACGGATCTTCAAGAATACATCGCCCTCTGTCTCAGGGTGGACAAACGGATCCAGGAAAGGACATCAGAACACAACAAAGGAAAAAGACCTGGGTCCTACACTCCAGGACCCACAAGACCTTCTTCGTCTCCTCTTCCGTCCGTCTCCGCTTCGGATGAGCCCATGGAAATAGGAACCGTCCGCAAACTCTCCGAAGCCGAGAAAAGATACAGAAGAATACAAGGACTCTGCCTCTATTGTGGTCAAGCCGATCACCTGTTGCCTACCTGTCCTCTCAGACCGGTAAAAGAGAACGCTTAGGGATCGCAGGAGGAAGCTCCCTAAGCCCATGCCGTTTCCCTATTCCTCCCAATTCACGCATGACAGTACCCATAACGCTCCGTTGGGAGAACCACTCCATGGCCACTCGGGCCTTCCTCGATTCAGGAGCGGCTGGCGTTTTTATGGACCAGCAATGGGCACTGACACATCGCATACCACTCCGCACCAAGGAAGCACCCTCTCTGGTGGCTTCTGTCGACGGCTCTCTTTTGGGAACAGGGATCGTCACTCAAGAGACCGAACCATTGACCCTGCGAGTAGGGGTCACTCACCAGGAACGACTCACGTTTGAGTTAATCAAATCACCTCATGCCTCTCTTATCTTGGGATATCCGTGGTTCCGTCACCACAACCCGATCATAGACTGGCAAAGAGGCGAGATCCTATCATGGAGCCACCAGTGTCACAAGCACTGCATCATACCCTGTCGACGCCTCAATCTCATACTCGAGATCGCTCCTACTGACCCTAGGTCTCTCGTTCCAAGACACTACTGGGACTATTTGGATGTGTTCTCCAAAAAAGACGCGGAGAGACTACCTCCACATCGGGCCTATGATTGCGCCATCAACCTGTTGCCAGGCTCCGATCCACCACGGGGCCGCACCTATCCGGTGTCTGAACCTGAGAACAAGGCTTTAGAACAGTACATCAAAGAAAGCCTGGAAAAAGGCTTCATTCGTCCGTCCTCATCACCTGCTGGTGCCGGTTTTTTCTTCGTGGCCAAAAAGGAAGGTTCATTGCATCGATTACAGGGGATTGAATCGTATCACTATAAACAATCGTTACCCGCTTCCCCTCATCACGGAGATCTATGACCTCCTAAAAGGAGCGAAGATCTTTACCAAGTTGGATCTCAGGGGTGCGTACAATTTAATCCGTGTCAAGTTCGGGGCCGAATAGAAGACGGCGTTCAACACCAGATTCGGGCATTACGAGTACAACGTTATGCCCTTCGGGTTATGTAACGCTCCTGCTATATTTCAGGCCTTCGTCAATGACGTTTTCAGGGATATGCTCCTGTCCCACGTCATCGTGTACTTGGATGACATCCTCGTATATTCTCCTACGCTTGAATCCCATCGACATCATCTGAGGGCCGTGTTACAGAGACTACGAGAGAACGGTCTGTACGCCAAGGCCGAGAAATGCGCCTTCGAGAAAACCAGTCTGCCCTTCCTTGGATATATCGTCTCTTCCGACGGTCTCCATATGGATCCGGCTAAACTCGAGGCCATCACAGCATGGCCTCTCCCTCGTACACTCAAAGCCATCCAACGGTTCCTTGGCTTTGCCAATTACTACCGGCGCTTCATCCGGAACTTCTCCGCCATAGCAGCTCCCATCACCGCCATGACAAAAAAGGGGGTTGATCCTACCCTATGGACCCAAGAAGCCAGAAAGGGGTTTGACAACCTGAAACAAGCCTTCATCTCGGCTCCTGTCCTTCTACGTCCGGATCCAACAAAACAATATCTCCTGGAGGTCGATGCCTCTGAAACCGGTGCCGGGGCTATATTGTCACAACGCAAAGAACAAACCACGAAATACCATCCCCGTGCCTTCTTCTCCAAGCGCTTTTCCACAGCGGAACAGAACAATGACGTCGGCAACCGTGAGCTCCTGGCCATCAAAATGGCATTTGAGGAGTGGCGTCACCTACTGGAAGGTACCGAACAACCTGTGGTCGTTGTGACAGACCACAAGAACCTTGCGTACATCGAAGGAGCTAAACGGTTATGTCCTCGCCAGGCACGGTGGTCGCTCTTTTTCACACGTTTTAACTACTACATCACCTACAGGCCAGGAATCAAGAACATCAAGGCTGACGCTCTATCCCGTCAATTCGATTATCAAAACGATCGGCGCTGAGACGACCCCATCATACCCTCCACGCGGCTCATCGCCAGCTTGTCTACCCACACGATGAGCCGAATCCGTATGTCCCAAAGGACCATTCCGTGCAATGAACGTCCTCCTCCAGGTCGTCTCCATGTGCCTCCCAAATATCGCACGGACGTCCTTCGCTGGGGTCACGATTCCCTGCTGGCGGGTCACTCTGGCTTCCGGAAAACTATGTTCCTCATCCGTCGTTCCTTCTGGTGGCCGTCCCTGGCCAGGGATATCCGGTCCTATCCCGCTGCCTGTCATACATGTGCACGACAGAAGTCCCCCCGGACGTGTCCACAAGGTCTCCTGCATCCATTTCCCGTTCCTACGGCTCCCTGGACACACGTCTCTCTGGACTTCGTCGTAGATCTACCTAGGTCCCAAGGAAACACCACCATCCTGGTGGTTGTTGATCGCTTCTCCAAGCAGGCCCACTTTATCCCTTTGCCGCGCCTGCCTTCCTCTATGCAACTGGCCGACATTTTTATCAAAGACATTGTCCTCATACACGGACTTCCTCTACACATGGTGTCCGATCGAGGCACGCAGTTCGTATCCAGCTATTGGAAACACCTTTGCCGTAAGCTCGGCATACAACTCCACTTGTCGTCTGCCTACCACCCACAGACCAATGGGCAAACGGAAAGAACGAACCAAACCCTCAAGCAATACCTGAGGATGTACAGCAATGTACGTCAAGACAACTGGGCATCTCTCCTCCCGCTTGCTGAGATGACGTACAATGGGTCCCTGCACGAATCCATCGGCAGTACCCCGTTCTTTGCTGCGTTGGGTTACCACCCGGTGATCCTGCCTTCTCGTTCCTCCTCTGCTGTGCCGGCAGTCGACCGTCGAGTGGCTGACATTCGAAAACATTGGAGTTCTCTTCGCAACGTTCTCTCCAGTGCCCAGCATCGCTGTAAGCGGGCGGCTGACGCCAACCGATCGTCTCCCCCGGATTACACAGTGTGTGACAGGGTATGGTTGTCGACTCGCAACATCCGCTTGCGCCAACCGTCCAAGTCCTTGGGCCCCCGTTACATCGGGCCCTTTCGCATCAGTAAACGTCTTAACGACGTGTCTGTGTACCTTGACCTCCCCCCTACTATGCGGATTCCTCGGTCCTTTCACGTCTCCCTGCTCAAGCCTTACGTCTCCAACCATCACTCCGTTCCTTTCCAGCCTCCTGGTCCGGGGCCATGACGAGTACGTCGTCGATCGGATCCTCAATTCCCGTCGCGTGCGGAATGGACTCCAGTACCTTGTTGCCTGGAAGGGGTAGGGTCCTGAGGAGCGGACGTGGGTGCCTGCTCGCTTTGTTCACGCTCCCCGTTGCGTCGCTCGCTTTCATGTGCTTTGCCCTCTTCGTCCCGCTCCATCGCGCTCGGTGCGCGCTCCTGGAGGGGGGTACTGTTACGCACGCCGCCGCGGCTCCCTCTCCGGCTACTAACGCCGGCTCGCCGGGCGCCGGCAACCCCACCTCCGTCCCGCACGCGAGTTGCCGACGGGTAACGTGCGCCGCTGCTGCACGTACCTTGGCCGCTCACGCTGGGTCCCCCGACGTCGGCGGCTCCACCTCCAGTACTGCCGCGGTCACTCGGGGGGCTTGCGGCCCTTCTTCTTCGGGCGCGAGCACCCACTCACGCTCCAGGCGCGTCGCCGCACGCACACACCGGGAAAAGGGCGGAAGTGCGCCATCTGGTGGTGGTTCCAGCCAACGCACCTGAAATCAATTTAGGGCGCGACACGCTCTACGGCGCGGCTGATGACGTGAGTGTTTCCTTTTCTATTTAAACCCCATTTGTTTGCCTTGTCTTTGCCCGTTCTAAACGTTCTCTAGCGTTGGGTGTGCTATATTTCTCGTTCTACTTGATCTCTGCCTTGTGTACCGACCTCTTGCCTGTTTAAACGACCACGATTCTTCTCTGCCTGCCTACGAACCCGGACCTGTTTACCGTTTTGCACCTGATCTACCTGCCCTGACCTCGGATTGTTTCTTGACCTTGCTGCCTGCTGTTGCCCTCGACCTCGGACTGTGTTCTGGACTTTCTTTAGCTGTGCTTACCTGCATTGTTGGATCCCTCGTCTACCTGACCGTAACAGACGCCAGATCCTAAGTCTGCCCCCCTGCATTTGGAGCGGCATATATTGTTTTACACAGTTTATTACAGTTTAGTGTTTTTCTAGTTTGTGTTTTGTTTATACCTCCTTGAGGTACCATAGGCTTGCCAAATGGGGTAAGCAGACACACCAGCCTGTGCTAGGGAATATGGTACCATGTCCACATCTAGGTCAGCTCCTGGGCCTTGTGCTCGCCCTGTGGCTCAATCTCCTTTCTTACTCTGAGACATCAATACTTTAAATATTATTCTAATTTTGGGAGTGGTTCAGTACCCTGTACTGTGGTGGATGGATGTGTGTATCTGCCAGAATCTAGCCAGTGCAGTAACGTTGTGGTGATTTCAAATGAAATAAGATTGTACTTACAATAGGTGATGGCATAACTGATGTTATGCTTAAACGTTCAAAAGGAAAAAGTCTTCTTTGTAGCAATCTGGATGATCTGGATATTTGTCACTTTTTTAGAATTTTAAAGAAGATATTAAAGAAGAAAATTTTAGTACCACCTCTGATGGGCTTTCTTTACACCACGTTTGTGAGTGCATTATATATTTTTCAATTGCAATATTGTGTACATACATATTACACTATTATTTTGTATATTTTTCTCTATCCAGTGCCCAACTACTAATGTTGCTCCTTTATCACTTTCCTTACACTAATGGCTCAATTCAAACGTTTGGAGAAATTCAGTCCCATGGAATGATGCTGGATGTGTGTATTCATTGGTGCAGTGCTGTTGTTGCTGGTGGTGGTCCTGCAATGCAAAATCTGGAGTCTCGATCTCTTCCTAAACGTTAAGATGGTGCTGCTGTAAGTAAAAGATAAGTCCAGAAAGTGTCAAGGGCCTCCCCTTGCCATTTTCTAATTAAAAAAGCCTTCAAATTCCGTCCAAAACAAACAGTTGGGAAAACAAAATTTGTTGCCCAAAAGGGAACATGGAAAAAACTAAAGTTTTGTCTGAATTGATGTTGCTTGCACAAGTCTAATTTCCAGTAAGCTTTCTTGGGTTACACCACAGTTCAATATTTATCTTATGGTACAACACATACCCATACTCATTTAAAAGCCACCAATATGTCATCTTGGCCATAGCCACCATAGAGAAGCTAGGCAGAGTAACAGCAGAAACATAGTAAGCAAGGGGGACAGAGCAAGGAACACGGAGAGCGAGCAAGAAACATAGCCAGACAAGACATACATGATACAGGACACGACAAAGGACAGGGAACAAGGAACACAAGGGATGGAGTGAGGAGCCGGGATCCTCAGATGCGTCTCATTAAAGCAAGGATAGAATATCTTAACTGGGACATGGGGAGAGGAGAGAGAGGAACCGAAATCCTCAGATGATTCAGGGAAAAGAGGGCAAAGGTACATAAAAGACTGACACAGATAAATACAGGACTACCCTAGGACTATATGATAACAATTGGAGATTCAGTCACATCTTATGGCCATAGTATACTTAGCCCACCACTACGCCAAATATTTCAGTGGGTCCTAACACTAAACCCTACCTACTAAATTACTAATAAACAAACTAAACATTGAATCTAAACATATATCAGAGAAAGACATACCTGCAAACTGAGACAAACATAACGGGTGGGGCACACCTTACAAAGTAAACAGAAGCTGAAGCTAAGGGCAGGACTGGAATTCAAGAATTAGAAGTTCTGGACAGAGCATAAGGAAATTCAAGAATGGATTGTAGCGAGACAGGGGAACTGTAGCGAAACAGGGCAAACCAGAGATATGCAGCTCCTCAGCCTGGATGGTGCGTGACATCTTGATTTGAGCACTCACACTAAAATATCACTATTATCTTGCATTCTATGATAAGCGTTGGGAACACACCTTTAAGCTGCTAAAATCTCCACTTTACAGTAAGGTACTGTTGCAGGAGACCTGACTGGGGTCTCTACCGCTGAATCACTTAGATTCCTCTGCAACATCAGTGTTGAGTCCTCAAGGACCAGTTGTTTGTGATGCATTCCTCTATATGCATGGTTGTTAATTTTTCTTTAGTGGGGCTGTCAGGGACAGTAAATTGTCCCTTTAAAATGACACACTGAATAATTGATACTACCAAACAAATGTGAAAAAGCAACATCTAATATTTCAGGTTTCTATTACACTTGTAGCCATGGCTAGTGATATTCGGCCACACAGCTGTATTTAAACACCAGCAGTAGCATATTCAGACCTAGACTACATGGGGTTAAAACAAATTCCCCCATTGGACCAATACAGTTACACTGCAGATATCTCAAACACATGCCCCTCTATTGTTTCTCAGAATATGGTGCATTTTTACTGTGGAAATTTAAAGCTATAGCGCCCCAAATATTAGCCCAATACATAGCAAATGGGATTTTTCTAAAATCGACAGAGGGTTAAAAAAAAATCCTCCATTGGACCAATACAGTTACACTGCAGATATCTAAGGGGTAGTAGAACTATTATTAAATACTCATCTACAGACACCAGACAAGCCAGAAGGCTTGTTTTTCCCTCAGAAAGCTCATGGTGCTTTCACAACCACAAGGGATTCTGGGTAGGCGCATGCAAATAAGGTTAACAATTATCACCTTTGCCTCTATATCCACTTTATACATGGATCCCTTGAAAGTAATTGCCCGCTGTACAAGACAGCCTTTATACAAAACTCGGGAAGAGGTACAATAGCCAGATCACCACTCATGGACAGCTGTTTCGTCCTTCATGGGACTCATCAGCATGAGGTTGTGATACTGGCTTAATAGTTGAGGCTTGGGGTAGCTAAGAAATACCATTACATAAGTTATGGTGGGTAAAAGGTGATGGAAACCCTTCCACTTAAATTTAAGGGGTAGTAGAAGTATTATTAAACACTCATCTACAGACACCAAGTCCCATGAAGGACGAAACAGCTGTCCATGAGAGGTGACCCAGAATCCCTTGTGGTTGTGAAAGCACCATGAGCTTTCTGAGGGAAAAACAAGCCTTCTGGCTTGTCTGGTGTCTGTAGATGAGTGTTTAATAATAGTTCTACTACCCCTTAGATATCTGCAGTGTAACTGTATTGGTCCAATGGAGGATTTTTTTTTAACCCTCTGTCGATTTTAGAAAAATCCCATTTGCTATGTATTGGGCTAATATTTGGGGCGCTATAGCTTTAAATTTCCACAGTAAAAATGCACCATATTCTGAGAAACAATAGAGGGGCATGTGTTTGAGATATCTGCAGTGTAACTGTATTGGTCCAATGGGGGAATTTGTTTTAACCCCATGTAGAATGCTGAAAAATCCCATTAGCTGTCCACTGGGCTGATATTTGGGGCGCCATAGCTTTAAATTTCCACTGTAAAAATGCACCATATTCTCAGAAATAATAGAGGATGGTGTGTTTGAGATATTTGCAGTGTAACTGTATTGGTCCAATGGGGGAATTTTTTTTAACCCCATGTAGAATGTTGAAAAATCCCATTTGCTATATATTGGGCTGATATTTGGGGCACTGTATCTTTAAATTTCCACAGTAAAAATGCACTATATTCTCAGAAACAATAGAGGGGCATGTGTTTGAGATATCTGCAGTGTAACTGTATTGGTCCAATGGGGGAATTTTTTTTAACCCCCTGTAGAATGTTGAAAAATGGCAGTTGCTGTCTACCGGGATGATATTTGGGGTGCTATAGCTTTAAATTTCCACTGTAAAAATGCACCATATTCTCAGAAATAATAGAGGGGGTTGTGTTTGAGATATGTTTGTAATAAAATATTTACGTCTTAAATACGTCTTTGTTGGATTGTTTTTGTTGGGTACTCACTGAATTCTTGCTTTGTCTATAACTCATCAGGGATGTCACAGGGCAGATCGGGTCTCCTGCCACAGTACCTTAAAAAACAGGTAATTTGAAATGGGGGGCAATTATACGAATTAGCTGAACATATTTTTTCGACACTTGCCTATTTTCTGGACAATAAGTATACAATTGCAAAGCATGAGTGAAAAACAGAAAAATAAAAAAGTTACTAGCAACTTTTTGAAGATATCTGTGATAACGTGGAAAGTGGCATAAAGGTCCTAGTAAAAAAACCCTGTGTTTCCTTCTTTCCAGTAAAATAGTTTATTGGGACAATACAGATGAACATCCTAGGATAATAGGGGGCTTTGCAAATTTCAAATTACAGCAAGTTAATGACTATATTTTGGGTGTTTTTGTTTCCATTGGCTCCAGTCTTGTACAATTTAGATACATGCAACAGGAAAAGTGGTTATTTGCTATTCTTTTAAAAAATGTATTCATACAAAATAATGTCTAACACAGGGGTGTCCAAGTTTTTTCTGCAGTAGGCCACTTCATCAGAATTGTATACGTGTGAGGGCCGCACTCATTTTTCACTGTGAGAAAATATGGCCTTTAATAAGATATGCAGATTAAAATAAAGTAAATGACACTAAACCTTTACTTTTCCTCTCACTGATTTCTGGGCCTAGAAAGTTTTATTCTCTGAAGTGACTACAGATTCAGGATTCTGGATAAGTAAAAAATGAAATAGTTCTATTTATCCTAGGAATACACCGAAATGAAAATTCTGGACCAAAACCGAAAATTCAGGGTTCACTTAGCCGAAACCGAAAACGACCCCCCCCACCTTTAAAAATAATAAAAAATCCCACACTTTTCATAAAGTAAGTTACACACCAAAATTGTACAAAAATGTAATAACAATGTTAATATATATATTTATATATATATTATGATTGTTAACAGCAATCTCAGGCATACCCAGATTCCAGCATGTACTGGTTGGCTGGGCATGATAGGAGTGTGATTGCTGTCAACAATCATATATAAATTAATATTGTTATTGTATTTTTTTGTCCAATTTTAGTGTGTTAACCACAGTTTTATTAAAAGTAAGTAACACACCACAATTGGACAAAAAAAAAATCAACAATATGACTTGGCCACCATGTACCAGCATGTACTGGCTGACTTGGCATGATAGGAGTGTGATTGCTAATAGCAATCACAGTCCCATCATGCCTAGGTTCCAGCACTTACACATCCATGCTATCACACACACACTAATTCATTAATTCACAGATTCATTCCCTCAATCACACACTCATTCAAACACCCTCCCCCAACCCCTTACCTGCAATGCCGCTCACAGACTTCAGCAGGGGGTGCGGCCTCCCTCTGCGTTCTCTTGTACTGCACAGCGGAAGCAGGACTGGAGCAGAGTCATGTGATGTCACGTGAACTCTGCTGGGTTCCGCTTCCTCTGTGCAGTACAAAAGGCCCTCCCACAGGTAAGAAGCTGGGCTCTTGTGATCCCGGTTGCCCTGGCTGCCGATCCCACGCAGGCCACACCTCGAGGTGCCCCGGGCCGCATTTGGCCCGTGGGCCGCATGTTGGACGCCCCTGGTCTAATATTTATTAAGATGGCTTCAAAAGAAAGCCCTACTTGTGCAGAAAAAAAATAAAGCCCTAGTCCTCAAGGTCCACACCAGCACAATATTCCATATCTAAGTACACTCCTATGTCCCCCAATAGTGAAAGACAGGAAAGCCAAATTTTGTAAATGGGTTTCAGTGGCAGAGATTATAGTACATATTGGGGAACACAGCAGTGTTAGGAAAACATAATTTCTTCTGCTTTTTTCAGCAAAATCAGGTAGAGTCTTCAAAGACTTAGTTCCTAAAGCAAATTAAGAGCACCAATTACGATACTGATCCAGATATTCACCAGAAAAAAAAGTAATACAAGTAACTGTATACAAATATATGTACATTTAATACTGGGGGATCAAAAAATCATTAGCTTCAGATTTTCACAATAACTAAAAAACTATTTATTTTTTGTATGAATAGTCTGATGTCTAAGAATCTCATTCTCAATAAAGGATTTCCCACATACAGAACATGAAAATTGCTTTTTTCCTGCATGAATTCGAAGATGTCTTTCCACATTCAGGGCAAGAGAATGGCTTTTCACCTGTGTGTATCCTCTGATGAGTAACAAGATAGGTGCTATTAGTGAAACATTTCCCACACACTGGACAAGAGAATGGTTTCTCCCCTGTATGAGACCTCTGGTGTGCTATAAGACTTGTGCTATTTGTGAAGCTTCTCTCACACAAAGAACACGAGAATGGTTTCTCACCAGTATGGATACGAACATGAGCTGCCAAATGAGAGTTCCACGTAAAAGACTTCCTACATTCAGAGTATGAAAACGGCTTTTCACCTGTGTGATTCCTTTGATGTATAACAAGCTGCGATTTATATGGAAACTCCTTGCAGCATACAGAGCAAGCCAGCTTTTTTCTATTGTGAACTGCCTGTTTAATGCGTTCCAAATTGCATTTCTGGCATTCTGCATTATTATACAGCAACTTTGTGCTACTGTTTGATTCTGGAGATATAAAATCTGATTTTTTATTGAAACTCTCTCCGCATTTAACACATTTTTCTGTGGACATATTCTTTGCTTTGGGTATATTACAGTCATCAGTTCTAGATTTTTTACTTTCATTAAAAGTATATTCTGATTGGACATGTTAAGTACAAGAATGAACATCAAGGTCTGTGATATTGCTTTCATCAGATGAGGCTGAGTCCTCCTTAATTTTAATTGTGGTATATTTCTCCCGTATGTTTTCTGTGGGCAAATAAATATCATTGTCTTCACGTTTTAGTTCTTCACTAAAGAACAATTCCTCTTTAATACAAATAGCTTTGAGCAAATACGGTATATATATATAATCAGATGCTTTTAATGGCTTTCTTTAGATACCATTATTATGATTATTTTGATGACATCATATACATATATATCGTATAAAACGACTTTTTCTGACTATTATTAAAAAAAAGTGTACTCATCTACAAAAGCTAATGAAAAAACCCGCTAAATATATTCTATTATTTGTCCTGAGTTAGAAATACCCAATGTTTTTTTTTACAAGTTACATTGCAGTAAGTATAAGTAGTATATTGCTATTTCAAAACCATTTTTTAAAATCTCGTAATACCGCCCCCATGTCCCTTTTGGGACATCTTTGAAGCAAGTCAGTTCAACTTTTCCGCTTCCAACCATGTGTTTGAAAACTAGACACCCGGGGTATTTTAAATGCTAGTATTTTATCCCTTTCAATGCACCAATTCTACTACCAGCCTTTGTCAAACTTTGTGGTAGTAATTTGTTTTGTGGTTTTGTTTTCTACATACATTTTACTTCAGGTATGAATTTAAGCTCCTGGTATATGTCACCTTCAAAGAACATTCCAATATATGTTCAGCAACATCTCCTGAGTACAGTGATACCACACATGCATGGGTTTGACGTGTTTTTGGGACGGGGGGGCACATTTGGAAGGTGTGCATTTTTTCAAATTTCAATACTTTCAATTTCAATTTCAATCAGTCTGTGCCAATGTCCTATTTGGGACATCTTTGAACCTGGCCAATTCAATTTACCCCATCAAATCATATTTTTTTTTTAAAAAAAAAAAACTAGATATCCCATTGGCATTTAAAATGCTAGTATTTTAACTTTTTTTCATGCAAATATTTTTGTGAAGATATAGCGCTAATTTTAGGAGTTGCTCATAAAAATAAACATATAGATTACATTTTCTTGGAACTGGATGGTTCACCTGATGGTGACATAAGTGGGGAATTGCCTATTGCCCTGATGAAGTGATGTTTGCGACCACAAAACGTGTAGGGCTACATAAGTTGATTGTGGATACAAGGGAGGAAAAAAGCAGCATTTTATTTGAATTTTTAAACACTGAGACATCTGTCTGTTGATTAGGGCTGAAACAACTAATCGCTAAAATCGATAATAGTCTAATCGATTTTTATCGATTATAAAAAGAGGGTTTTTTCAGAGGAAGCCTCAGCGTAAGTGAAGGGCAGTAACGGAGGCTGTCTGTGTGATGCAGACCCCCACCGGCTGACAGAGAATCGAGGTCTCCTGCAGAGGATCATCCTCTCTGTCAGCTGGTGGGGTCTGCATGGGAGGGGGGGAGGAGGCAGAGTGGAGTATGGGAGGGGGAGGAGGCAGAGTGGAGTATGGGAGGGGGAGGAGGCAGAGTGGAGTATGGGAGGGGGGAGGAGGCAAAGTGGAGTATGGGATGGGGGAGGAGGCAAAGTGGTATATGGGAGGGGGAGGAGCCAGAGTGGTGTATGGGAGGGGGAGGAGCCAGAGTGGTGTATGGGAGGGAGGAGCCAGAGTGCTGTATGGGAGGGGAGGAGCCAGAGTGGAGTATGGTAGGGGGGAGGAGGCAGAGTGGAGTATGGGAGGGGGGAGGAGGCAGAGTGGAGTATGGAAGGGGGAGGAGGCAGAGTGGTGTATGGGAGGGGGAGGAGGCAGAGTGGTGTATGGGAGGGGGAGGAGGCAGAGTGGTGTATGGGAGGGGGAGGAGGCAGAGTGGTGTATGGGTGAGTTATAGTGGTGTATGGGGGGGTATTATGAATTTCTGGGCATATAGGGGTATAAGGCATATCGATATTTGGCATATCAGGGGGGCATAAAACATATCTGGGGTAAAAGGTATATCAGGGGGCTCAGTTGCATATCACTGGCATATAAGGAGTATAAGGCATATCGGGGGCACAGTGACATATCAGGGGGCACAGTGGAATCTCTGGCATATAAAATGTATAAGGCATATATGGGGGCAGAGTGGCAAGCTGGGGGTCAGATGTGTATAACTGGGGGCAGTTTGGTAAATAAAAGAAAATATAAACAAGTCCTTTTTCTCATAGTTTTTATTAAATAGAAAAAGAGAAATAGTTATATGAATTAATATTTACTAATAATTTTGTTTTAAAAGCTAGTTTGAGAAACACTGTGTTTGGGTTCTTGTAGCTTGTATTATTATGTCAGTTAAATAAGAAGGTGAATAGAGAGAGGCCATTACAATAAAGAGATGAAAGTGTAAATTGTTTTTTATTACATTACCTTAAATTTTAAAAAAATGCATTTTTTTTATCCGATTAATCGATTAATCATTAAAATAATCGTTAGTTGCAGCCCTACTGTTGATATGTGATTTCTACACATTGGAATGTTTGACTCTTTTACTATGGATTCACACTGAAGATATCAAATTATGTTTGTGAATGAATTGGTTTTTCGGATGCTATTTAACTGCTGGAGGACTGGTTATTACCTTGTTTATTTAACACCTTTTTTAACTTCTTTCTTCTAAAAAATAAATTTAATTAATGATGAATGATTTCTATTTAAGCTTTTTACTAACCATACATTATTCTAAATATGTATGGAGTTTTCTTTTAATCATGATTTTCTTCTATCAATTTATGAATTATCTATCAATTTATGTTAGTTTCATGTTAATTGTAGAATTTCGGGCCAGTGTCTCACATTCTAGGTAAGTGTTTTCATTTAACACCTATTTTGTGTTTTATATGAATTATTTTTTCACAGTTATTTTTTTATTAAACTTTTTTTTTTCTTTATTTTAAAAAAAGACTAACAAAAGTGATTTTTAATAAAGGCCATATGTCAGACACATGAACCACTGGAAAACAGGCAATTGTACATTTGTCCAAGTGGCCATTGGCTTTAAAGTATTATCAAGAGATATCTGACTTAAATAAATCTGAACAGAATATTGAGTGAGTAAATCTAGTCACTGTGCGCTAAAATGATCTCAAGATATTGTTAAGGAAAAATGGCTATGTACAGTCCTTACCCAACGTTATCTTGGTGGTACTTAACCCCTTCAGGGTTAACGGCAACGGCTGACTTTGGCAGTGATTTGCAGCCAAATGGTTGCATGAAAATTGTCCAAATGCTCTTGATGAGATACTCTGGGTTGTCTGCTTAACAGAAATATATATGTTTACGGGGGTATTTATAAATAGGGGGTGCTAAGTAGGCCCAAATAAAACCTAGGTATACTAAAGTAAAATGTGAAAATTTCACATTTGGAATCTATAACGCGCATGGTCCCGTTTGTGCCCTGTAATGTCCAGAAAACTTCAAAAAACTAGGCATGTGGGGTATTTCCGTAATCAGGAGAGGTGGCTGAACAATCTAGGCTGAATTTCTCTGCCGTAACACATACCCTGTGCCATAAATCCTCAGCAACACAGAAGTGTTGGTGAAAAAAGTGCAGGAAATTAGAGCAACAGCTGACTTTGGCAGTGATTGGCAGCCAAATGGTTGCATGAAATGCTCTTGATGAGATACTCTGGGTTGTCTGCTTTACAGAAATATATACTTTTATGGGGGTATTTATAATTAGGAGGGTGCTAAACAGGCCCAAATGAAACATACGTCTACTAAAGCAAAATGTGAAAATTTCACGTTTGGAATCTATAATGCGCATGGTCCAGTTTGTGCCCTGTAATGTCCAGAAAACCACAAAAAACTAGGCATGTGGGGTATTTCTGTAACCAGGAGAGGCGACTGGACAAATTAGGATAGATGTATCTGCCGTAACACATACGCTGTACAAAAATTCCTAAGAAAACTACAAAATACTAAGAAGCATTGGTGAAAATAGCCCAGGAAATAATTTCTGCAGCCACCTTTAACAGTGATTGGTGGCCAAATAACCTCATGTAGAATGCCCAAGTACCCCTTATAGGATAGTCTGGATTGTCTGCTTTACAGAAATATATACCTTTGTGGGTGTTTTTGGTTTAAAATTAGAGTTGCAGTCCCATCATACCTAATGTAAAAATTTAACGGCTTTGTATAAACTAATGTACATCTTATAGCATGTCGCCTATATGTGCTGGGAAAGTATGGAAATTCTATATAAATTAGGTATTTCTGAAATCAGGACACCTGAATTTATACATTTGGATGGAATTTTCTGTCACTTTACCTAATTTTGTGAGGATTCAGAGGGAAAATGTTAAAAAAAAATTTGGTTTTTTTTCCAATTTTCGCTAGTTTTTACTAAATTTCTCATTCTAAATTTTCAGCTAATCATCCAACTATGGTATCAAAAGAAAGCTCTATCTCTCCTCGAAAAAAACAATATATAGTTTACATGGGTACACTATTCACAGGAAAAGAGAATAATCGCTGAACCGTGCAAAAATAGCAAAATTGCTCCAGGACTTGAGGTATCAAAAACCCCTGGGACTGAAGGGGTTAATAATACTTCCAGGTGAAATAAATGTCTCCTGTAAAAGACCATCGGTAGAAGCAATAAGTGAAGTGGGTAGGTATGATATGGGCACACATTAGCTTCAACACAGAGTGAACATATAACAGTCGTTTAGAGTTGCAAACAAATGTATAGATCAAAATGGAGTCCGGGCAATCAATTGTGATTAAACTCTTCTTACCAAGGTAAGCAGATCCATGCTGATTTTCTATAGTCACATCTCTGTGTCCTAAATATTGCACTACCTACATGGAGAAATATGAAACAGTTGTTTTAACACAGAACAATTAATTCTTCTTACTAACACTTTATATGAAAAAAAATTTAACTATAGAAGGGGAAAAAGTCATTAAGGACTTTATCAACTATTCTTCTAAATATGTAGTATATGTTTTCCCATGTCCTTGTGGTATCTAGTAGACATGTGCATTCGTTTTCGTACAAAATTTATTTTTAACGAAAATTGCGTGTTTCGTGCGTTCGTACGAATCAACGATAACGAGGGCGATTTCTGACGAAATTAATGAAAATTAAGTGCACAAGTGCTATTACAATTCATTTTGGTGCCATTACAAGCCTTTAGGCGCTCCTTGATGAGGTAAAGTGGGAACAACTGTGTGTGGGAGGGTACATATTAAAAACTAATATCTAGAAGTAGTCAAAATAATAGGGGTGGCCTCACTGATTGCTATTACTGTGATTGATGGGTCCAACAACCTGTGGGAAATTTTCCTTACTTTTTCACTCTGGCCAATCAGCATTTACAATGGGAGGGGACAAGTATTAGATACATAAATGTGCTTGCAAAATTTACTTGTCAATCGCAGCAGCTACAGACTTATCGGAGCTGGAGTGTGAGGCAGTGACAGCTTAGCAGAGGCTAAGATCGATGCTCATTACTCATATACAATACTGCAAGTTAATTTGTTTATTTAAGTGGAGAACATGTACTGTTGTGGGGTGGACTGGAGAAGCTGTAGTGACTACTGTAGTGTATTACAGGGACTGCAGCAGATCCTGAGTAGAGTTTTGTTGATTAAGACAGTTGCCCATTTATGCTACCAGCCAAAACTGTAATGTGAGAACAAGTAAATGTTGTACTGTAGTATCTTTCTATCATATCATCTATTAGTCTTCATTGATAAATAAATATTGGTGACAAAATGCTTTATGTGTCTATGATGTGCCTGTCTTTTTAACCCTTTAACTAATTTTACCACGAGCCTTTGTCAAAATTTGTGGTGGTATTTTTTTGTGGGTTTATCCCCACACAAATTGTACTTCTGGTATGGATTTACCACTCCTGGTATATGTCACTGTCAAACAACACCCTGATAAGTGTTCAGCAGAATCTCTTGAGTACAATGATACCATCCATACACGTCAGGTTGTTTGGGGGCTAAAAGGCCACATAGTTACCACATTGAGATTAGAAAGCTGGGCTCCATTGACTTGCATGGTTGAATGCCTATAGCTCTCAGGAGGATCTGGAGAGACCCTCTTGAAAACCTTTTTTTTTTTATAGGACGCCGCCATCTTGCTGAGACGTCACAGTGCGTCTTGGGGTGGGTTTTCGGTGTTGCTAAATGCCTCGCCATCGAGGCACTTCAGCGACACCATTGAAGATTAGAAGGCAATCGTTGATACAGTGTTCCTTTACATTGTACTAAATGCCCAAGGTTGAGTTAAACACAGTTTTATAATTTGCATTGATGTGGTGACATCTGGTTGGAAAAGAGTTGATAGTGTTAAAAATATATCCAAAACAGAAACTAAATAACTTTACAAGGTAGGAACATTAGGGTTAAAAAACAAACCATGACAGAAATAGTTAATTCAGTACATGGATATAAAATTTTACTACAGCAAAAGAAATAGATCACATGAAGAAATGATATGAAAAAAATAGTTGCTAGCCATGGAAAGAAATCAATGATAAACCTACAACGTATTGATTTTTGTGTTATTGCTAATATCTTGTGAGTATACACTGGTCTCCAAATGAAGTGTGCAAAACATTCAGTGGTATTTGGAAGCAAGTAGTGTTTCCTTGCCCTGCAGTGTGCCCTTGGCTGAAACTCTGGTGAGTTGTTTGGCTCTGTATTGGAACAGACAGATGCAAAGCCATACTACGAACAGAGCCGGCCTTAAGTGTTCTGGCGCCCTGTGTGGACTACTCCTCTGGCGCCCCCCATCCCAAAAAAAAAGAAAGGAAAAAAATCTTGTAACAAACAAATAGCTTTCATTAACCCCTTGATGACAATTGACGTGCCAGGACCGGCACGTCTTTAAACGGTTGCAGAAAGCGAACTATTTTCGCTTTCTGCACCGAAACGGCGTTGCTGTAATGCCTCGACCTCGAGGCATTCAGCAACGCCATGATCGGCACAAAGGGGCCATCTCTGGCCCCTCCCAGGGGCGTCAACATCCGCCATACTTTGTATGGCGGCGGACGCCCGTTTTAAAAGCGTTTAAACTTAAATGGTGTCGCTGGAATGCCTCGATCAGGAGGCATCCAGCGACACCAAACACTTACCTTGGGATGGACTGTGACCGCTCCGGAGAGCGGTTACAGCCGCCGCTGCAGGTGATCTTCGCCATCAAGCAAGATGGCGGCCGCCCTGTAAAAAAAACAATAAAGACTAAAAAGTTCGCTAGACGGTCTCCAGACCCTCTAGAGAACTCTGGCTCCACTTGCAGGTTGAATACAGGTACTGCATTCAACCATGCAAGTCAATGGAGCTCAGCTTTCTAATCACAGTGTGATTAGTAAAAATAAATTAAAAATAAAATAAAATTAATAATAATTAGAAAAAAATAGTAAAAAAACAGTAAAATGTAAAAATAATTTCCCACTGATGTCACTATCAGGGTAACCTTCAAGTTGAAAAAAATGTAAAAAAAAGGCAAAAAAAATATACATATATATAAAAAATATATTTTTGTGAGCAAGTCCTAAAATTAGCATATTAGCTTAAAACAATTCTCGCATGGAAAGAGTTAAAATACTGGCATATTAAATGCCCATGGGGTGTCTACTTTTAAAAAATGTATGACTTGATGGGGTAAATTGAATTGGCCGGATTCAACAATGTCCCAATTAACACGGGGGGGAAGGATGGCCACACATCTAATTTCCAATTAAAAAAAATGCACACGTACCAAATGTGGCCTTTTAGTTCCCCAAAAAAATGACAAACCCATGCATGTGGGGTATCACTGTACTCAGGAGATGTTGCTGAACACATATTGGGGTGTCGTGTGACAGTGGCATATACCAGGAGCTGTAAATTCATACATAAAGTAGGTGTGTGTGGGAAAAATACACACACAAAAATACTACTGCAAACTTTGAAACAATGCTGGTGGTAAAATGTGTGCATGCAAAGAGTTAAAATACCAGCATTTAAAATACACTGTGGTGTGTAGTTTTCAAAAATATATGGTTTTGTTGGGCACACTGAAATGGCCCGGCTCAAAGATGTACCAAATAGGGCATGGGCAGTGGATCCCCAAATGCCAAAGTTCAACATTGAAAAATGTGCATGCCCCAAATGTGGCCCTTCTGCCCCCAAACAGCCAGGCAAAATCATTCATGTGGGGTATCACTGCGCTCAGGAGATGTTGCTGAACACATATTGGGGTGTTTAGTGACATATACCAGAACCTGTTTATTCATACCTGAAGTAAAATGTGTGTGAAAAAACAAATGCAAAAAAATTACTACCATAAAGTTTGACAAAGGCTGATGGTAGAATAAGTGCTTGGAAAGGGTTAAAATACTAGCATTTGGAATACCCTGGGCTGTCTAGTTTTCAAAAATATATGACTTGATGGGGTAAATTGCATTGGCCGGCTTCAAAGATACCCGAAATGGCACATGGGGGGAAGAATTACCAGATTTGGAAAAAATGGCTTTGAAATAGCAAAACGCTACCTGTACTTATTGCCCCATAATGTGTAGAAAAAAGCAAAAAAACATAAAAACATTGGGTATTTCTAAACTCAGGACAAATAGTAGAATCTATTTAGCAGGTTTTTTTATTACCTTTTATAGATGAGTAAAAGATTTTTCAACTAAAAGTTAGAAACAGTCATTTTTTTCTAAATGTTTCACCATATTTTATACTTTTTTTAATAGTAAATAATACGATACAATCAAAACAATGTCATCTAAAGAAAGCCCTTCTTGTCCTGAAAAAACAATATATAATGTGTGTGGGTTCAGTAAACGGGAAAGAAGAAAATTACAGCTAAACACGAGCAGCGCAGAAATGTTAAAACGGCCATTGTCACGAAGGGGTTAAAGCTAGTGTATGTGCAAGTGCAAAAAAGTACAGTAATATATAACTGGAAACAATGGAAAGAATAATATACATTAAACACAGGAAAAACTGCTAATCTGCTGTAACAAAAACATTTTTTTAAATACTAAAAAAACTGGACCCCAGAAAGCATTTCCTTGGGCCCCGCTCCTTACTAGCATGCAATCACTTCCTTCCGCTACCACACCAAAAAAAATTGCCACACTGACTGCAGATTAGGGGAAGACTGTGTTAGTCAGTGCAGTCTTCCCCCCTTCTCACCCTGACCATGACTTTGAGAGGTCATCTCCCCTGAAATCATTCTCAGTCCTTTTGTCCCTTATTCACTAAGCCATACCTCTCCTTTCCTTCCTCCCTGTGAACTATAGATCAACACATATAAACAGCACTTGCATGTATAGATAACATACAAACCCTATGTTTGCAGGTATACATAAATGATGTATGGAAACATAGCATATCAGGTATAGCTCAACATTCTCTCTATTATACTATTCTTATCAGTATACATAAATATTGATGTGATGTTACTGTTTCTTGGTCTCCTTAACCTAGTGACCCTTTCCAGCGGCTGGAGGCCAAATGGTTGCAGACCGATAGTAATTGCAAACATAGGGAAAGGTATTCCTCCAATTCTAAGATTGTACCTGTTTCTGGGATACCTTTTTATTTTTTTTTCTCCATGATCTATGCTCTAGCTCGCCTAGTTTGGCTTCTAGGAATTTAACTTTGAATTTTAATTTGGAATTTTCAGATTGAACCATTTTGATTTTGTCTTGAATTTAATGTACGGATGTCTCCTTGGGCTGCTAATTTTTGAGTAATGCTCAACATGTTTTGAGGCAATTGGTATTAAGCTCAGAGTCCCTTTTTGTCTTTTCATATAGCTTGTCCATAGTTGCAACTAGGGAGTCTTGAGTGACGAGATGGGGGGATACTTACTTTGCTGGTTACTGAAGGAGTCGCAGTCTCTTAGGGTCTAGGGAATCTCTTCTCTCTGTTGATTTGTTATATTGACCCTGTGTGGAGCTCAGGGGTTTCAGAGAACCAAATTCCATATGTGCTCGATTATAAATGCAAATGCTCTGAAAAATACCCCTCGTCTTATAATCAGACCTCAAATAGGTCTGACTATGAGACTAAGATCCAGATCCAGTGCTGCAGGGGACCTGAATCCTCCTGTCTGGTAACCCCCCCGCCAAACTTACCAGTGCTTCTGACTCCCTGGTGTGTAGTCAGAGCAGCCGGTAGACGTCTACGCGATTCGCTTAGGCAACGTCCGCTGCAGCTGGAAGGAGGTGCGGTTAGCAGCCGGGATTGTCTGCATCCATCGCGCAGACCTTCCCCGGCTGTCAGAGAGGAGAATTCTCTCTGACAGCTGGAGGGTGTATGCTCGATGGACGCAGACAACCCCCGCTGCTAACCACACCTCCTTCTGGCTGCAGCGGAAGTATAAACATAACTTGGTGGTGGCAGCATATTAACAGTTTGGTGTGGTATTTGTGGAACGTTTGGGGTTAAGTGAGTGACCAAAGGGCTGGTATTGTTTAACTCTTGCACACCCACACACTATGTGTCAGGTTATCCAATAGATAACTGTGACACCTTGGCTCACTACCCTAGGCACAACATGCACCTTGCAGTCCACCCATCTCCCACACTTTCTACGATTTTGGCCACCAGATGATGTAGCAGTGGTACTAGTGTTTTGTTGTGATAGTGGCAGTGCTGTCAGTGCACGTAGGTGATCCCTACACATTACACAAGCCGCACATTACTGTGGTAGGGAGAATGGACAAGATTCCAGCACTAATTGCAGATATTCCATAGTGCCGCATGCTGTTGGTGGTAGTACAACTTCTGAGCAAAAAGGTCTTACATATCAAGGGTTATCTGACTACTTTTTCGTACAAATGTGCCGCCAGCTCTGCCCAACCCACGAAAACTGGAATCACTCCTTTTCACAGACATTTCCAAATGATTTGTCCCAGCTGGCGAAAAACAAATTATATACCCCCACTCTCACCTCTAACAGTCAAATGCCAGATTTTGTCACTAATATTTATCAATGAATTGAGTAGAAGAAAAAGATAATTAAAACAAATCTTAGAGGACATCTGTGCACAGCCCTCTTCAGATCACCACACAGATGTTCAATTGGATTTAGGTCTGGGCTCTGGCTGCGCCATTCCAAAACATTAATTTTCTTCTGGTGAAGCCATGCTTTTGTGGATTTGGATGTGTGCTTTGGGTCATTGTCGTGCCGAAAGGTGAATTTCTTCTTCAGCTTTCTTACGGACGCCTGAAGGTTTTGTGCGAAAATTGCCTTGTATTTGGAACTGTTCATAATTCCCTCTAAGGCCCCGGTTCCAGCTGAAGAAAAACAGCCCCAAAGCATAATGCTGCCACCATCATGCTTCACTGTGGGTATGGTGTTCTTTGGGTGATGTGCAGTGTTGTTTTTGCACCAAACATACCTTTTGAAATTATGGCCAAAAAGTTCAACCTTGGGGAACTTGATGTTTGTTTTTACAAACTTCAGCCGGGCTTGGATGTTTTTCTTAGTGAGAAAAGGCTTCCGTCTTGCCACCCTACCCCCATAGCCCATTCATATGAAGAATACTGGAGACTGTTGTCACATGTAGCACACAGCCAGTACTTGCCAGAAATTCCTGCAGTTCATTTAATGTTGCAGTAGGCCTCTTGTAAGACTCCCTGACCAGTTTTCTTCTCGTCTTTTCATCAATTTTGGAGGGACGTCCATTCTTGGTAATGTCTCTGTTGTGCCATATTTTCTCCATTTAATTATGACTGTCTTCACTGTGTTCCATGGTATATCTAATGCTTTGGAAATTCTTTTTACCATTCTCCTGATATCTTTCAACAATGAGATCCCTCTGATGCTTTGGAAGCTCTCAGCGGACCATGGCTTTTGCTCTGAGATGCAACTAAGCAAAAGTCATGTAAATCCTACTAGAACTGCTGAACTTTGTGATTAATCAGAGTCACTTTAAATGATGGCAGGTGTGTAATGACTTCTATTTAACATGAATTTGAATGTGATTGGTTAATACTGAACACAGCCACAGCCCCAGTTATAAGAGGGTGTGCACACTTAAGCTAGGTTTCCATTTGTTTTTTTTTGCTAAAAACGCCTATAAAAACGCCAATAGCGCCACCTGGCGTTTTTTTTGTGAAAAACGGCTGCAGCCAGATGTTAGCTGTTCTTCAATAGGAAATCGCAAAATGCCATTTCCACTTGGCGTTTTTCTGTTTGGCGTTTTTTCAGTCCTCTTTGGCGTTTTTCTGCTTTTTTGGGCTCTGTGGCAGTTTTTCAAAATCGCAGCATGTTCACACTCTGGCGTTTTTTGCAAGAAATCTTGGCGTTTTTTCTCCAATAGAAGTCTATGGGAGAGAAAAAACGCCATGAAAAAGCCATGTGGGTTTATTGCCTTGGCGTTTTTTATGGCGTTTTTTCCACAGTTACAATGCAGAGGATGTACCCAATATCTGTGTGTCCTACGAGAAATAGGCTGAAAACAAACAGTTTCACACAAAACAAAGTCCTGGACTGGTTCATATTGAATTTTACACCATTTGGAACAAACATGCCATTACAAACAAACATACGCGACTGGATCCTGCGTGCCAAAAGCAACAGCAAACAATTTGCACCATCATTTGGGGCCAATCTTCCCAGAGGAGCAGACATTCGAAATAAAGCATGCCTTACAAACCACAGAAAAGAGACAAAAGGGTCTACCAAGTAAATGACATCAGGAGAGGGCAGATACTTGCCATTTATCCTAATCCCTTTTAGCTGGGTGAAACTTCTAACTTGTAAAGGCTGGAAAAACTGCCTAAGGTCAAAAAAAGCAATTTCCACAGAAAGGCTAAAACGCCAGAAAAAACTGCAGAAAAAACGCCAAAACGCAGGTAAATGCAGTGGCAGTTTTCTTGGCAGTTTTCCTGGCGTTTTTCATCAAGAAAAAAAACGCCGGACAAAAACCCAAGTGGAAACCTAGCCTTATGCAACCAGGTTATTGTGAGGTTTTTTTTCCCTCAAAGATTTCAGTTTGTTTTGCAATTGAATTGTTCACGTTATAGGTCACATTAACCCCTTCAGGACCGGGATTTTGTTGCTGAGGTTGGGCTAAAAGACCGCAGCCGTTTTTGCTATGTAAATTCTCTCTTCTCAATTAGTGCATCCACACAATTCATATATTGTTTTTTTCAGCACATGTAGGGCTTTCTTTAACCCCTTCGTGACAAAGGCGGATTTTACTTTTTGTACCCTTCGTGACAATGGCCGTTTTAACATTTCTGCGCTGCTCGTGTTTAGCTGTAATTTTCTTCTTTCCCGTTTACTGAACCCACACACATTAGATATTGCTTTTTTCAGGGCAAGAAGGGCTTTCTTTAGATGACATTGTTTTGATTGTATCATATTATTTACTATTAAAAAAAGTATAAAATATGGTGAAGAATTTTGAAAAAAATTACTGTTTCTAACGTTTAGTTGGAAAATCTTTTACTCATTTATAAAAGGTAATGAAAAAACCTGCTAAATAGATTCTACTATTTGTCCTGAGTTTAGAATTTAGAGTTTGTCAATGTTTTTATGTTTTTTTGCATTTTTCTACACATTATGGGGCAATAAGTACAGGTAATGTTTTGCTATTTCAAAGCCATTTTTTCCAAATCTGGTAATTCTTCCCCCCCATGTGCCTTTTCAGGTTATATTTGAAGCCGGCCCACGCAATTTACCCCATCAAATCATATATTTTTGAAAACTAGACAGCCCAGGGTATTTTAACCCTTTCCAAGCACCAATTCTACCATCAGCCTTTGTCAAACTTTATGGTAGTAATTTTTTTTGCATTTGTTTTGTCACACACATTTTACTTCAATATGTGTTCAGCAACATCTCCTGAGTACAGCGATACCTCACATGAATGATTTTGCCTGGCTGTTTGGGGGCAAAAGGGCCACATTTGGGGCATGCACATTTTTCAATGTTGAACTTTGGCATTTGGGGATCCACTGCCCATGCCCTATTTGGTACATCTTTGAGCCGGGCCATTTCAGTGTGCCCAACAAAACCATATATTTTTGAAAACTAGACACCCCAGGGTATTTTAAATGCTGGTATTTTAACTCTTTGCATGCACACATTTTACCACCAGAATTTTTTCAAAGTTTGCAGTAATATTTTTTTTGTGTGTATTTTTCCCCCACACACCTACTTTATGTATGAATTTACAGCTCCTGGTTTATGCCGCTGTCACACAACACCCCAATATGTGTTCAGCAACATCTCCTGAGTACAGTGATACCCCACATGCATGGGTTTGTCATTTTTTGGGGGAACTAAAAGGCCACATTTGGTACGTGTGCATTTTTCTAATTGGAAATTAGATGTGTGGCCATCCTCCCCCCCGTGTTATTTGGGACATTGTTGAACCCGGCCAATTCAATTTACCCCATCAAATCATACATTTTTTTAAAGTAGACACCCCATAGGCATTTAATATGCCAGTATTTTAACTCTTTCCATGCGAGAATTGTTTTAAGCTAATATGCTAATTTTAGGACTTGCTCACAAAAATATATTTTTTTATATATATATATTTTTTTTTTTTGCCCTTTGTTTTAAAAAAGTTTAAAAAAAAAATTCAACTTGAAGGTTCCCCTGATAGTGACATCAGTGGGAAATTATTTTTACATTTTACTGTTTTTTTTACTATTTTTTTCTAATTATTATTAATTTTATTTTATTTTTTAATTTATTTTTACTAATCACACTGTGATTAGAAAGCTGGGCTCCATTGACTTGCATGGTTGAATGCAGTACCTGTATTCAACCTACAAGTGGAGCCAGAATTCTCTAGAGGGTCTGGAGACCATCTAGCGAACTTTTTCGTCTTTATTGTTTTTTTTCCCGGTCACAGTCCATCCAGAGGTAAGTGTTTGGTGTCGCTGGATGCCTCCTGATCGAGGCATTCCAGCGACACCATTTAAGTTTAGGAGGTGATCGTTGATCTTTTTAAACGCGTCCGCCACCATACATACCCGGGGAGGGGCCAGAGATGGCCCCTAGTGCTGATCGTGGCGTTGCTGAATGACTCGAGGTCGAGGCATTACAACAACGCCGGTCCTGGCACGTCAATTGTCGTTAACGACTTGATTTTCCGTGACGTGCCCGGACCGGCAATTGTCATCAAGGGGTTAATAATAATAATATACATTTTAATAATAATTATATATATAAACCATCATTAAGTATGAAAAATATCTAAAAATGTGGGGGAAATTAGAAAAAAAGAAAATATTTTCACAGTTTCACCTATAAAAACGTAATATAATCAGTGCAAATGAAAAACAAAACTCCTAAAAAGTGTATTAAGGTATTTGTCCTGTTTTTGGAAACACCTCATATGCCTGGTATTTTCATTTATTTTGACAATTACAGGGTTAAACATGAATGACGTGCATCGCTGTTTCTAAACTAGATTTTTTTTAAATGTGGTATGCTTGGAGTTGCACCCCAATAACGGCCAAAAAAAGAAAAAACACTCAACAAAAAAATATATTTTTTGAAAGATGACATCCCAAAGTGTTTTACTTGGGGCATTTTATCACTTTTTATTTAACCATTTTAGTGCCAGTCTGTCCTAAACATTTCATTTTTAACAAACCCATTCAATATGAGCACAGTATTTCAGTATTTTTTTTAAAATGACTGAAACAACTTATGATTTGTATTTAGAAACACCCCCCCCAGTACAGGAATACCCCATATACATGGGTAGGGCATGTCTCTTTGGCACTGCGGGTTCAAAATTGGAACATGCGCATTTCAGTTTCAGTCCAGGTCTTATCTGAGACACGGCAGACGTCCCATATTTCATTTAAACCCCTACAACTATATATTTCCTAAAACTAGACGGCTCAGGGAATCTAGTTAGGGGCATATTGGCCTGTCCCATGCAACCGATTCCACACCGGCACCTTACAAATTTAGTCTAACAAAAAAATAAAAATAAAAAAATAAACATTTTTCACATCCACTTTGCGGTTTCACCATGATTATTTTTCTGAGTAGATGTGTGGAAAAAAAAATAGGTCTTGATTTGTGTTTGAGTACAGCGATTACCCACATGCATAGATAAGTCATGTTTCTCAGAAATTGTGGAGTCAAAACTGGAACGTACGCATTTCAATTTTTAAACTTTTTTAAATATCAGATTACTTGTGACAAGTTTAAGCTGCTGACATTGATCAGTGACTTAAAATGAGTTAATAATCAGTTAATAATTATGTTTTTTTGTTTATTAATAATTTGTGTTTTTTTATGAGTACCCTAGATGACCCCTCTCTCTTTGTAGGGCAGGGTCATCCAGGGGCTGCCATAATGATCAGATCACTTTTTTTTTTTTAAAACTCTTTCAATGCTGGTGCTCCATTGAAGTACAGGATTGACTGATATTTAGTCCCCACAAGCTTGTGGGGACTAATATTAACCCCTGCAATGCTGTGATGGGTTCACACAATCGCGGCATTGAAGGGGTTAATTGAGCAAAGGAGGTGGTGGGGGCTGGTCTCCACACGCATGTGGAGACCGAAGAACCCTTTCTCCCTGTCCCTGAAGCTGGGACACAATCTCTGGTAGACGGGAGACTGCAGGGAGGAGTCTCTTTGATCACTCCCACAGGAGTGATCAAAGAGACTCCTCCCTGCAATCTCTGGACTACCGGAGATTGTGGGGGCTCGTTTTTGCTGGTCTGCTTGGTCTGCTTGGGCATCCAGGCAGACCACAGGAGTAGAGCCCTGTACAAAACGTGTATTAACCCCTAAAATGCCACGATCACGGCATTGAAGGGGTTAACGCTGCACTGACGCTCTCATGGAACAGTTAGGCAGCAGGGGAATGTTGCGTCAGGTCCCCAGCGTTAACCCCTTCAATGCCGCGATTGACAAAATCACTCCGGGGGAGTGATTGAAGGCTCGGGGGCGGGCTCTGGGTGGCTGTGCTGTCTGCTCAGACACCCAGGCTGACAGCAGCAGCAGCAGTGCCCCCGCGATTACCACGACTGTGGCAACATGGGGGCATTTTTTTGAGATGATGTACCGGATACATCCCGGTCTGAGGGTGACGTGTGACCAGGAAGTACGAGGTATGTCCCGGTCTCGAAGGGGTTAAAGGTGGAAAACGTTTTGACATGATTTATTTTTGTCTCATTCTTTAACATCACAAGAACCCGGCATCTTAACAGGGGTGTATAGACTTTTTATATCCACTGTACATGACTCAAGTACACTACGGCTTCCACAAGCCACCTCACAACATTACATTTTCTACACCATTAAATAACTTGCAGTAAGGTGAATAAGCAATGAGTATCAATCTCAGCCTCTGCTAAGCTGTCACCATCCTCCTCATACTCCAACCCTCATCAATCTGTAATTGCTACAAGTTAAAATGGCATCAGCACACTTCTATCTGCTTGTTACTGATTGACCAGGGCAAAAAAAGGAAAAATTCCCACAGGTTGTTCGACCCATCAATCACGCACGGTCATAACCATAATGAGACCCTCCCAGTCCTTTCCTACTTTACCCCATTAAGGAGCACCAAAATGGCTTGTAATGGTGGAGGCTATACAGGGCAATGAATAATTAATCCTACCATAATTTAGGCACTTTTGTACATTGTTTTTTTCACCAGTTTTGGCAGCCGCCCTCATTATCAGAGATTCGAATGCACAAAAAAATGGCAATTTATGTTAAAACACACATTTGTATGAATCCGAATGCAGAAATGTAGTTTATATTAATTTTCTATTCCGTATAGCCAAGAGAAATGCCAGTAGGATTCTTAAAAACAATTACATTTATTTTAATGTATATTCAAACCAATGCTCACCTCTTCACTTAGTAGAGTAATAATTTTGTTGGCTAGTTCAAGAATATTTTTGTCATTGGTCCTGTCATGCAACAGCGAGCTGGGTGGAGACATTGTTATGGGACTTTTGGTCCTGCAGATTCCTTTAGACACAGATGACATGTTGCCACATGCTGAATGTTCAGATTTCACAATGATATAATCCTAAAAGGGGAAGACAAAAAACATCAATCACAGACTATGAATTAGAGCATGGCGAACACGTATTATACCTCCCTTTCAAACTACATGGGCAAGCCCTAACTTGAGTAAAACTTCTAGCTTATCAGCATTTGGTAAAAACTATTCCAGTTGCAAGAAATACTCAAGTAACCCCATTGTTGACCATTTACCTTATCTGAGACTACTGAGAATAGAAACCCACACACAGGTACAATTTTTTGTGTCCTATATGTTCCCATCTATCCTATATCTCAAGCTCCTGAAATAATAATGATAGAAAATGTAGTCATTGCGACATTCTTACAATTCCTTCCCTTTCCATTAAGTAGGTAGATGATCTCTAGAGTGAGATTTAAGATTATCTCGTCCTTCTGATGTTTGTCTTTGCTCACCATCACCAAGTCTAATAGTCTAAGATGTATTCTCTTCAGTTAAGACATTTGAATTAACAGCAAAAAAAAATGTTTTTTTTAAAATATGGATCAAGAATTGAAAGGTTAGGTAGAAGGGTTGAACTTGATGGACTTAGGTCGTTTTTCAACCTTATGAACTATATATAAATATGATTAAACTCAATATATACTCAAATATACAAGCCAATGAACAAAACAATAGACTGTTACAGCCCACATTCAATATTTTTAGTTTTACATAGGTCAACACAGGGCCAACGTAAGTATCACTGCATTAATATAAAATCGACAACTGTATGCAATGATTGTAAACTCCAAGACAGAGGGAGTTTATCCACAAAGCAGGATTTCATTACTTCACTATTTGTTATGAAAGGCCAACACTTTCCCAGTAATAAGGGCAGAGTTTGCCTTGCACAGTGCATGCACTTACAGGTGAAAAAAACATCACTGTTTTAACTATGCATTACACAGGACCTGCCAAGCTCTTTCTGCAACAGGAGCTACCTAGGATTGGAGATTTATATCGTACAGTGTAGTAGAGTATTGCCGAGTAGAGACCACAAGTCTTCCTGTAGTGAATGAAACGTAAATTATGTAAGAAAAAAACATAGTAATTTAGGTTGAGAAAAAAAGATCTAAGTCCATCACGTTCAACACTTCTACCTATCTTTAATGCTATAGATCCAAAAGAAGGCAACCCCCTACATTCCTCCTTGACTCCAAAAGGCAAACATATCTCTCCTTGGGTCAAGAAGCTCTAAAATATTAATGTTTATTGAATTATTTATGGCCCTGTATGTTCTAAGCAAATTTCCAGACCCTTTTTAAAAGCATCTATTATATTTTGATAACACACTCTTTTGATAGGCTCTCTTCATAGCAAATTCCACACATTTAATGTACATACTCTAAATAATCCCTTTATTTCTTGTCTATAGTAGAAGTATTATTAAACACTCATCTACAGTCACCAGACAAGCCAGAAGGCTTGGTTTTCCCTCAGAAAGCTCATGGTGCTTTCACAACCACAAGGGATTCTGGGTAGGCGCATGCAAATAAGGTTAACAATTATCACCTTTGCCTCTATATCCACATGGATCCCTTGAAAGTAATTGCCCGCTGTACAAGACAGCCTTTAGACAAAACTTGGGAAGAGGTACAATAGCCAGATCACCACTCATGGACAGCTGTTTCGTCCTTCATGGGACTCGTCAGCATGAGGTTGTGATACTGGCTTAATAGTTGAGGCTTGGGGTAGTTAAGAAATACCATTACATAAGTTATGGTGGGTAAAAGGTGATGGAAACCCTTCCACTTAAATTTAAGGGTTAGTAGAAGTATTATTAAACACTCATCTACAGACACCAGACAAGCCATCACCTTTTACCCACCATAACTTATGTAATGGTATTTCTTGTCTATGAAACAAACCACCATCTTGAGAGAGGCTCCTCACAAGAGAGCCTATTCTATCTTGAAAGGAGCCTCTCTCAAGATGGTGGTTTGCAAAGGGATTGTAGTGTTTACCAAGAGATATCATGCCTACATGCCTGCAAGATAGAAAAGCTTTTCTGCGATACCACAAGCCCTCTGTAAACCACTTGAGAGAGGCTCCTTGCATAGAAAAGATATTCAACCTCATTTCGACTACTATGCCAGATTTGCAAGGAAGATTACCAATTCATGTCTTGTCTTATGCGTTTTTTTATTCCTGTATTCATTGCATATACGGTATTTCCCCATGTATAAGATGCAACTTTTTTAGAAAAATTTGGGGTCTAAAAATTGGGTGCGTCTTATACAGTGGTGGTAGATTTTTTATTTTTTTATTTAACTAAAATGGGGACCTGGTGGTTACCTGTTTTGCTCAGCAGCGTCTCTTCATCCGCCGTGGCTGCACAGGAACTCAGTTCCTGCAGAGAACTTCTGATTCAACTCAATGGTGCTACCTTAATGGAAATTGAGGTAGAAGTAGAAATCTTACAAAATGAAATTAAAAATAATCTACCCAATAATGATCTGGAAAAATTAAATAAAGAATTGGAGAGTCTGTTCCATAAATGAGGCAAAGAAATAAGTACAACATAATCAAAAAGAATTCCAGCGAGACAATTTAGATGTTATGCAAAATCGAGTTTATCGTTGGAGACAAAACCGGGAACAGAAAGGAGTATTACCTAGATCTAGATCTACTTCTATTTTATCCAATACCTCTAGAGAAGAATATTCTGATTCGAATGAGGGAAAGAACAAAAATAGATCCCGAGATCGATCACCTCAAATAAAAACCCCTCGAGAATCTAGATATAGAAACAAAAGGAGACGGTCACCTCCAAGACACCAGGACAAACGAGCTAAAAACAATATGGAGGTAATCAATTTGTCACAACATGCTCTGACTAGAGCACAATGTGAAATTTTACAATTAGGCTTCAGCTTCTCTCCCACTAATAATTTTAATTTCTTTACAGCATTAAAAGATCTTCATTTATTTTCATACAACATGCTATTGAGAAAGTTGCACACTAAACCGGAGATTATGAATTTTAATGAGATTAAAAGGGAAACATTGCGAGATCTTGAGGAATTACGGGAAGAACAACAACCAGATAATCCTTGTAAATTGGTGGAATGTATCCTGCCTAAATAAAAAACATTTCCCCCTCTTTCTATATGCCCAGCTATAGACATTTTCACTCGGTTAGTGACAGAAGAATTTTCGGAAGATCTCAATTAAAAGATCTAAAGATAATTTAACTCAAACACAAAGAAAAAGGGGGAAATTTAGTTATTTGGCCAAACACAATGTATGAAAAAGAGGCATTCCGCCAACTTAAAGACAAATCAACATACGAAAAACTGACATTTAACCCTGTAACATCATACGCTTTGGAACTAGCGATAATTTTTGGAACAAGCAGACTTAGAGCAGTCCAGTTTTATCTGGAAAGCAGTAACTTAGACACATATCTTGACCAATTGATATTACAACTGTTGCAATTGGTTTTGAGCCATAACTTTTTTTACATTTAAAGATGGTTTCTATCTTCAGAAACGAGGCACTGCCATGGGTGCAGCCTGTGCCCCATCATACGCAAACCTCTTCCTAGGTTTTTGGGAGAGAGGAATTTTGCTTTGTGGTGGTGCGCAGTACGCGAACCATGTGCAGTGCTGGCTCAGATATATTGATGATATTTTATTTATTTGGCAAGGATCAGTATCTGATTTGGAATCCTTTATGACGATCCTCAACACAAATGACATCAATGTAAAATTAACCTACATCTACAGTCACCAGCAGGTAGATTTTTTGGATCTCAAAATAAAAAGACAATATGATGGTAGTTTGGAGACAGATGTTTTTCGAAAAGCTACATCTACTAATTCATTGCTGCATGCTTATTCTGCTCATATTAGGTCCACAGTTAGAGCGATACCAGTGGGTCAATTTCTCCGGATGAGGAGAATCTGCTCAACGGAAGCTAAATTTGAAAATCAAAGTACAGATCTATCAAAAATTGAATGAGGCTATAGTAAGAGGTACATTAAGCAAGGGTATAAAAGAGCAAAAAGAGAATCAAGGCAAAATCTTCTACAAAATCAACAAAAGAAGAGGAATAAGGATAAACGTGACAACACAGCTAGATTTATATCAACATATAATTGTCAGTGGGAACATATGCAAGAAGCTATAAGAAAACACTGGGGAGTCCTTAAAACAGATCCAATTTTGGTGTCTGTGATCCCAGAAGGGGTTTCCTTTACTGCAAGAAGAGGTAATAACCTAAAAGATCTACTAGTTAGAAGCCACTATGTAGCAAAAAACAACAATTTTTTGGAACAACAAACCCACGGTTAGGATGTTATCCTTGCGGTGATTGTGTAGCATGTAAGAATATAGTTCGGGCCAATACGTTTAAATCAGCAGATGGATCTTGTGAATATTCTATCCGCCAATACATATCTTGTAGTACTAGAAATGTGGTCTACTATGCAACTTGTGGATGCCCTAAAATATATATAGGTGTCAGGGTCCACAGAAAACCCCCCAGCGCAGTCACTCACCTGAGTACCCGTTGACTGCGGGTACCAGCTCCCACGCAACGGCTCTCACCGCTCCTGCCACGATGCCGGTCTCAAAGAGCGCACGTGCGCGCCCCCACCTCTCCTTATTCACTCCTGAATGGAGAGGGCGGGGAACACACACCACCGTCAGCACGTACAGGGGGAAGGGCGAACTCTGGTGGTAGATTAAAAAATGAGCACTGAGAATCATTCAGTGCTCAGTTATTGTGCTGTTAAGAGCTACTTAGTTGTTCTCTCCTGATTCCTGTTATTTGACCCTTTGCTATTTTTTTTTTTTAATTATTTACTCTTTATTTCTTTTATCAAATAAATAAATACAATAAAACCAAATAGACAGTATTCACAGATTTATATCCTCCCTCCCAACCCGCCCTGTGTCTGCAAGGAAAAAAAAAAATAAAATAAAATAAATAAATAAATAAATAAATAATTATATATCACCATAGACCCCAAGTAAATTGGAAGTCCCTCTTTTTGTTTTTGGATTCTCCACTTCTATATTGTTCATATTTTTTTATTTGGTCAATCAAATTTAGCCACTGGGGTAGTGTGGGGGCTCCTTTATCAAACCATTTCCTCAAAATCAATAATCTCCCTAAAAAAAAGATTTTCTTAAAGAGTTTGTTTAACCTGCCAAACTGTTCTACATCACCTAGTATTACAACCTTTGGATCTATTACGCCATTATAATTAAATTTAATCTTCAAAAAATTAAATATGTCGTCCCAGAAATTTTTTATCATATCACATTGCCACCATAAATGCAATAAACCCGCATAAAGGGCCCCACATCTGGGACAATCTGAATTGTCTCTACAATTAATCTTCCATAGCTGGTGCGGAGAGTAGTATAGTCGATAAATAATTTTAAGTTGAGTGAATTGGTATTGTTTATTTAGAGTGCAACACCCTGTGTTAATTAGAATACGGTTCCATGAGGCCTCATCAATAGCCCCAATCTCCTCTTCCCACCTCCTTTTAATCTTATCTCGGAACCTTGTATCCATTTCTCCAAGCAACATTTTATAAATAATACTAAGTGTCTTTTTCCCTATAGTCCTTATCTGTAAAAATTCAAACAAATCATGTGTCTCAAGTACAAAAAACTTCTTATTTTCCGTGTGATTATATGCATGTAATAATTGATTGTACCAAAATTTATGACCATTATCCAAACCATATTCAAATTTAAACTCATCAAAGCCCTTAATATGGCCAGTAGTAAACAACTGACCAACAAAATTAATACCTTTTTTAATCCAAAAGTCTCTCCCTAAGCCCTTGTGAAACTCCTTGAATTTTAAATTGTGCCATATACGTGTATGAGGTAAACTTCCCTCAATTTTACAAATACGTTTAGTTTCTTGCCATACTTTCCTATATAATTTCACCAAAGTTGTATAACCATCCTCCCCATCCACTTGTAAATCCATCTCCAACATTTCAATGGGGTTAGAGGACCCACTAGTTTCTAAAAGAAACTGTCCCTTTGCTATTGATACCGACTACGCTGCTGTCTCCAACCCTGACCCTTTGGCTATTGTTACCGACTACGTTGCTGTCTCCTATCCTGACCCTCTGGCTATTGTTACCGGCTACGCTGCTAAACCTTTGGTTTGATTTGGACTTGCTGGGTTTTCCTGCATATCGGGTTCCTCACCTTGATCCTGACATAATAACTGAGCCTGTCATGGAACCCGCAGGATTAGCTGACAATATCGCTGCCCTTACACAGCAGTTGACCAGTTTTCAACAGACGCTCCAGGATCTGCGGGCTGACCAACAGAATGTACGGCAACAGGTGCATCACCTGCAGTTACAACTGAGTGCACCTACCGAGCAAGCTCCACCTACCCCTTCTACGTCAGCACCTCCAGTAGCTGAGGGCGCTACAGCCCTTGAACCCCAAATCCCATTACCGGAACGGTTTTCAGGAGATCATAAGGCCTATCGTGTTTTCATCACGTCCTGTGAGATCCTGTTTGGCCTTTAACCCCGGACCTAACGCACCGACTACGTCAAAGTACATACTGCTATAGCCTTACTCTCTGGTGAACCTCAACTCTGGGCACACCATCTTTTACACAGTAATAGCCCACTGTTGGACTCTTGGCATTCCTTCCGTGAAGCTCTGGATTCCCTCTATAAGGACCCCTTCAGAATGTCCTCTGCTGCTACTACTATACGTACCTTGAAACAAGGCCGGCGGCCAGTAGAGGAATACATCACAGAGTTTCGGCGTCTGTCCTTAGAGTCTAACTGGAACGAACCAGCACTCCACGACCAATTTCGCTGGGGTTTATCGGAGGCCATAAAGGATGAATTAGCCCGCACTTCTGTTCCGTCCTCTTTGGAAGAGTTTGTGCGCCTGGCCACACAAATTGATAGAAGGCTCCGGCAGAGGCGATCCGAGCGACAAGCCACGTCCTCTAGCTAGACACCTGTACGTACCCTTCCCAGGACACCTTCTCCTCCTTCTACAGAGGAACCCATGCAGATCGGCATTATTCGAGGACCACTCTCGGCTGCGGAAAAAGAACGTCGCAGAGCCCTGAACCTCTGTATGTACTGTGGCAGACCCGGCCATACCTACAAAGACTGTAGAACCCGTAACCGCTATACTCAAGGTAAGAAACCAACCACCCTGTTTCATGTTAATTCTGGAAGAAATCCTTGTCTATCACCTCACCTATCCATTTCCGTATCGTTGCAGTGGATTAAAGGGGAGATCCGTCTCTCAGCCATGATAGATTCCGGCGCCAGCGGAAACTTCATTGACACCAAGACACTTCAGATTCTGAACATCCCTACACGTTACAAGAAAAACCCTGTCTCTATCCAACTGGTGGACGGAAGCCCTCTTAAGACCGGCCCTATTGTCAGGGAGACCATCCCTTTGACCCTCCAAATAGGGATCGGCCATATCGAGACCATCCAATTCGACATTGTTCCCTCTCCGGTATCTCCTATTATCCTGGGCCTCCCGTGGCTTAGGAAGCATAATCCTTGTATCAACTGGGAGACTGGCGTGCTTCACTTTACTTCCACTCAGTGCACCATCCGTTGCATAAAGACTGAATCCATCTGCCACACACAAGTTATGCTTTTACAAGAAATTCCCCTTCCCTATTATCAATTCAAAGATGTCTTCGAGAAGAAAAGTGCCGATAAACTTCCCCTCTCCAGACCGTATGATTGTCCTATTGATCTTTTGCCAGGTCGGCTATCCCCTTCGGCCGTATCTATCCCCTCTCAGAGCCAGAACTCGTCTCATTAAAAGAATATATAAAGGATAACCTGGCAAAAGGTTTTATACGTCCTTCCACTTCACCTGCGGGAGCCGGCATCTTCTTTGTACACAAGAAAGATGGGGGTTTGCGTCCCTGTGTCGACTACCGGGAACTCAATAACGTCACGGTGAAGAATCGCTACCCGTTACCCTTAATCTCGGAGTTACTAGAGCATGTGCGTTCTGCCAAAATCTTCACCAAGCTGGACCTCCGTGGGGCATACAATCTGGTTAGAATACGGAAGGATGACGAGTGGAAAACGGCTTTTCGGTGCTGCTACGGACATTTTGAATATCTAGTGATGCCGTTTGGCCTATGCAATGCTCCAGCCACCTTTCAACACTTTGTAAATTATATATTCCACGACATCCTAGATCATTTTGTAATAGTGTACTTAGATGACATTTTGGTGTACTCTCCGTCACTAGAGGAGCATCGGAAGCATGTGTGTCAAGTATTGTCTCGTTTAAGAAAACACGGACTATATATTAAATTAGAAAAGTGTGTGTTCGAAGTGCAAAGAATTGAATTCCTCGGGTATATACTATCCCCAACCAGTGTTGAGATGGATCCAAAGAAAGTCTCGGCAATTCTCAACTGGTCAGCTCCTACAGACCGTAAGGGTGTCCAACGGTTTGTTGGCTTTGCTAATTTTTATCGTAAATTTATTCGCAACTTTTCCCACATAATACAACCTATTACCGCGCTCTCATCAAAGAAACAAAGATTTAACTGGACCGAAGCGGCTCAGAAAGCCTTCGATCACCTAAAAAAGAAATTTTCTTCCGCCTCCATACTCCAATTACCGGATTCTCAAAGACCCTATACACTGGAGGTTGACGCATCCGACACCGCCGTCGGTGCCATCCTTTCCCAGCGACAGGACATTGACAGCCAATTGCACCCAGTAGCTTTCTTCTCAAGGACTCTCACACCAGCCGAGAGAAACTATTGCATCGGCGAACGGGAATTGTTAGCAGAAAGCTTGCACTGGAGGAGTGGTGACATCTCCTCGAAGGGGCCCTTCACCCCATTACGGTCTTCATAGATCATAAAAACCTAGAATATCTTCGATCCGCCAGACGTTTGCAACCACGGCTAGCCAGGTGGTCTTTATTTTTTACCCGATTTCCGTTACATATTACCTACCGTCCGGGTTCTCGCAACACCAAGGCAGACTCCCTGTCCAGAATGCATGAACTTCCTGCAGCAGCTCCGCCAGATCAGGATACCGTTCTATCCTCTAACCACTTTTTGGCGATAACTCATTCAGTTTGGGATTCAGTACGCCAACATTCTAGCAGAACTAGCCCACCTGAGATTCCCGGATTACGTCATGAACAGGGTTTTTATCTTTACAACAACTTTATTTATGTTCCACCTGAGGATCGTTTACAGATTTTACAGTCATTTCACGACACTCCCGCTGCTGGTCACGGGGGCATCAAACAAACTCTCGATCTAATCCAGCGCTCCTTCTGGTGGCCCGAGATGAAAAAAGATGTAATATCCTTCGTGAACTCCTGTGGTACCTGTGCCCGCTCCAAAGAGATCCATCAAAAGACAGCTGGTCTCTTACAACCCCTTCCTATTCCTTCGGGACCCTGGACTGATATTACAGCAGATTTTATTACTGACCTACCGTTTTCCAATAATCAGACTACGATCATGGTTGTGGTCGACCGCTTTACGAAAATGGCGCACTTCCTCCCGTTTAACCATCTCCCTTCCGCCACCGAGACAGCCGCACTGTTCATCCGTGAAATCTTCCGCCTTCACGGCTTACCCACGAGAATAGTTACGGATCGCGGCTCCCAATTCACCTCCCACTTTTGGAAGGCTTTCTGCGAACAGTTACACATTCAGCGGTCCCTATCTACGGCATTCCACCCACAAAGTAACGGCCAGACGGAACGCACAAATCAAACTTTGGAACAGTACCTGCGCTGCTTCACTTCCTCCTCTCCAAGATGATTGGGATTATTACCTACCTTTAGCCGAGTTTGCTTCCAATAACCATACTCATCGCTCCATTAAGATGTCCCCCTTTTATGCAAATCATGGATGCCATCCTGCTATGCTTCCGGGCTCTCTCATTTCATGTGCTGTTCCTTCAGTATCCGAACAAGTTTGCAAACTCACCAGAACATTCGAAGCCCTTCGCGAGACACTACAAAAGACTCAACAACAACACAAACGTTTTGCAGATCAACACCGTACTGAAGCCCCAATATATCATGTGGGCGACATGGTCTGGCTATCAACCAAACACCTCCATCTCAACTGTCCCTCTAAGAAGTTGGGCCCAAGGTACATAGGACCTTTTCGTATCTGTCGTCTCATTTCCCCTTTGGTGGTGGAACTCGAATTGCCAGACACCATGTCTGTTCACCCTGTTTTTCACGTATGTCTCCTAAAACCATGGAAGGAGAATCCCTTTCCTAACAGACGACCTGATCCTCCCGCTCCTGTCCTCATTGATGACATTGAAGAATATGAGGTGGAGGAGATTCTGGACTCACGACGACATTATGGTCACCTCCAGTACCTGATCCTCTGGAAAGGGTATGACCCCAATGAAGATTCATGGGAATCAGCTCACGAAGTCCATGCTCCCGACCTCATCTCTGCTTTCCATCGTCGTCATCCGAACCACCCAGGACCATCTAGAGTCGGAAGGCCTCCCCTCAGGGGGGGTACTGTCAGGGTCCACAGAAAACCCCCCAGCGCAGTCACTCACCTGAGTACCCGCTGACTGCAGGTACCAGCTCCCACGCCGCCGCTCTCACCGCTCCTGCCACGATGCCGGTCTCAAAGAGCGCGCGACCCCACCTCTCCTTATTCACTCCTGAATGGAGAGGGCGGGGAACACACACCACCGTCAGCACATACAGGGGGAAGGGCGACCTCTGGTGGTAGATTAAAAAATGAGCACTGAGAATCATTCAGTGCTCAGTTATTGTGCTGTTAAGAGCTACTTAGTTGTTCTCTCCTGATTCCTGTTATTTGACCCTTTGCTATTGATACCGACTACGCTGCTGTCTCCAACCCTGACCCTTTGGCTATTGTTACCGACTACATTGCTGTCTCCTATCCTGACCCTCTGGCTATTGTTACCGGCTACGCTGCTAAACCTTTGGTTTGATTTGGACTTGCTGGGTTTTCCTGCATATCGGGTTCCTCACCTTGATCCTGACAATAGGATTAACATCAAGAGAATTACGAATTTGTACCCGAGAACATGTACGAGACATCTTGGCGGCCAGAAATGCATCGGATTGGACAATATTAGAAACAATACCACGACACTTCACATAATTGTGATCCATCAAGTCTACAAGTAAAGGGAATTGAAAGGATCAACACAGGAGTACGAGGGGGTAATGTTAAAAAAATTCTGGCTCAAAAAAGAGTGCAGCTGGATTGTACAATTAGGTACTATGACACCTGCTGGTTTGAATGAGCAATTGTCCTTCTCTGCTTTCTTATGATATCTTTCCATTGGTGATTTTAACTTTTGTTTTTATTTTATTTCCTTTTTTTGTAGTTTATATTTATGTGTTATGATTGATGAATACCCCCACCAAAAAATCATTGAAGATCAATATATGAAAAAAGAATAATAATGAAAATCAACGATAACAGAAGCCAACAATATTTTTTTTTTCTCACTATTGTATCACATGGTTTTGAGTAATATGTGATAATATGAGGTAATTCATAAGTTATTATTATAATATTTGATGAATTTTTATAGTCAAATAATGTATTATTTTTTATATTATGTATTCTTATATACACATTTGTATATTTTTTATTTTTTACATTAATATATTTATTTATTCACTCAGATGACCAATTAATTATTTATGTTGATATCAATTTTTGCACAATTAATTATTTATAAATATGTATTTTATAAATTAGGGATACATTTAGGTTTACATATTCATGCACTTTAATATTATTGCCTCTAATGGAGCACTCTATGCACTTTATATTTATCCATTAGTAATAATCTTTATTTATGTAGTTATTTATGATTATGGCAAGATGATTCGTTGAGAATGAAGGATTAGTTCCGTGCCGAATCCTAGTGCGCCGGCGCGGCGTTGGCCGCCCGGAGGTCCTGCTTTAGCCTGGTGTTTTGACCTAAGTGCGCATGCCCGAAGAATATTTTCTCGAGCCTGCGCACTGTGGAAGAGACATCGGATAGGAGGCAGTGAATTGCTGGGGGGAGACGCAGCATCGGCGCCAATTTGGTTTCGCCACGTAACTTCCTATGGGAGGGGTGTATATACACATCTACACAACAAGGCAATAATAGCAACCCCTTGAAAAAGGAGAACCGAAACGGTGTAGGGGAAGTGGAGGCTGTAATTATGGGTAAGCACGATAGCACTTTATGGGCATTCTACTGAATATTGGATCATTTATGTATATTTGTAGCGTTATAGGAATATTATATGCTTTAGAATTAATGGGTGCACTCCATAGTGAGCATTATTGAAGTATTAAAGCACCTTATTCCTTACTGATTGTCCATATGCACATTAGTCACTTTATATATATGCAATTGCAGTTCCCCCATATGCTCTGACTTGTTTCCTAGAGATCTCTGTTGTCCAAATTTATGAAATATTGAGTGTGTTTTTATATTTTTTTTGTATAATAAAATATTTTTATAGCATAAGGGCTTGTGTAGAACTCTTTTTCTTCTTTGGTATGCAATGTATGTATGTATGTATATGTGTGTGTTAGCATGGATCTGTGTGTAGGGGGCACAATGTACAATTTAAATGGAGTGGTTAACACACACTAGATATAGATTTACACATATAGACACAACAAGAGTGGAGGACCCTGCCTGTGAACTTGCCATCTAGCCTTCTAAAAGAGTTATATAGGGTAATTGAAACAACAGGAAGGGTGGGATATTAGCTCTTTTGTAGCAGTGATTAGGGCTAAGTTGTTTCAGGATGCAAAAGAGAAGGTAGAAATAAAATGAACAGATCGTGGTATGCAGAGAACTTGTAGTGTTACAGAAAAGTTAGAAGAGAAGAAATGAAAAGACAGTAGGAATTCAATGTAGGGGAGTAGGCTGTAGGTGCATTCAGTTTGTAAAATTTCAGTCCTGCTAGATTTGCCCCGCTCCAAGTGCTTCTATTGTGACATGGAAGTGTCTACGACTAACAACAGGTCAGCCACAAATTGTTAGGCCGCACACACCTACAATGTGAGGCTGCTCAGTGCTGAACTGCGTAGTGCCTAAAAATCATCTGTTCTCCGTGGCATTACCCAATAAAGAGTTACAAACTGCCTCTTGGAGCATTGAAATAAGTTTCCATGACCGAGCAGCTGCACACAAGCTGAAAGATCACTACGCACAACACCCGGTGTAGGCTTGAGTGGTGTGAAGCACACCACCGATTGGACACGGGCGCAGTGGAAATGCATTCTCTGGAGGGAAACCCAAAAGTTTCAGGTTAAATGTAACAGTACTAAAGATTGTTTCTGTAATTTCATTGCGGTTACCACCAAAGGAATTAAGTGGTCTGTTTAATGTCTCTGACACCCCCATTAAAGAAGAATGCATATTAAAGTACTGGAGTACTTTAATATGCATTCTTCAAAACAAAAACAAAAAAGCATTTTAACACCTGCATGAACTAGGAGCTACAGCAGCCAGTCACAGCAAAGTACTCTCATTGAAATCAATGAAATTGATGTATAGATCATATATTGTGTATATAATATGTGCAAGGAAATGCCCTGATAAGCATTTAGCTGGAGGATGTCTGCAGAATACCCTCATGCATTTGCAATGCCACAAGAACTGAAAGGTACCATGCAGCTATCATATCTATTAAAGTGTATAAGACTTTGCATGGTGGAACGATATTTGCCACTAAAAATAATTGCTGTCACTAATTGAAATACATTAATGGGCTTAATGGGACTACCTAGAGTGGGGGCAGAATCACAAAGGATACCCCTGCGCATCGGCAACACAAGGGTAACTTTTCATATTAGCATAGTGCGACTGAGTGGCATATAGGGGGTTAAAAGGCATATCATGGGGCAAAGTGGCATATAGGGGGTTAAAAGGCATTTCTGGAGGTATATATATATAACTGCTAACAGCAATCACACTCCTATCAAGCCAAGGCAGCCAGTACATGCTGGAACCTGGGGATGAAAGGAGTGTGAGTACAGCCTCCCTTTGCCATGCTACCACCACCACCCCCCTTACACATCCATGCTATCATACACACACTCATTCACAAACATTTAAATACTCATTCATTCCATTAATCACACATACTTCACACATTAATCACAAAAACCCTTCCCCACCCCCTTACCTGAAATGCATGTCTCTCACTCGAAGTCTTCTGCAGGGGCCCGGCTGTGCGAGCAACTTCTCTGGCCCCGCCCCCAGAGGAAGGAGGGGGGAGGCAGAGTTATGTGACACTCTTCTAGCTTCCTGTTCTCCTGCCGCTGGTAGAAGAGAAGCTGCTCGCGACCAAACCGGTAATCAGCCTGGCCCCAGCGGAGGTCTGATTAGAAGACGACCTCGATTATTTGCTCTGGAAAAAACCTCATCTTATAATCGAGCAAATACGGTATATTTGAGCTTTAACCCCTTAAAGACTGGGGATTATTATGAATTAAGGGGGGGACCTTAAAATGGCTATTGGTTTTCTGTCTTTATATAACATATTCTGACAAACTGATAGATACCAAAAATGTTAAAATACATGTATTCCTGTTCATTCATTAGACAAAATACTGTTTTACCATTCCACTTATGTGTATTTTTTCTTTACAATTTTTTTTTTAAATAGCATCAAACTTGAAGGGTGCGACCTACAGTGGGGCAAAAAAGTATTTAGTCAGCCACCAATTGTGCAAGTTCTCCCACTTCAAAAGATGAGAGAGGCCTGTAATTTTCATCATAGGTACACTTCATCTATGAGAGACAGAATGAGACAACAAAGTCCATAAATCACATTGTCTGATTTTTTAAGAATTTATTTGCAAATTATGGTGGAAAATAAGTATTTGGTCAATAACAAAAGTTCATATCAATAATTTGTTATATACCCTTTGTTGGCAATGACAGAGGTCAAACGTTTTCTGTAAGTCTTCACAAGGTTTTCACACACTGTTGCTGGTATTTTGGACCATTCCTCCATGCAGATCTCCTCTAGAGCAGTGATGTTTTGGGGCTGTCGCTGCGCAACACAGACTTTCAACTCCCTCCAAAGGTTTTCTATGGGGTTGAGATCTGAAGACTGGCTAGGCCACTCCAGGACCTTGAAATGCTTCTTACGAAGCCACTCCTTCGTTGCCCAGGCGGTGTGTTTGGGATCATTGTCATGCTGAAAGACCCAGCCACATTTCATCTTCAATGCCCTTGCTGATGGAAGGAGGTTTTCAATCAAAATCTCACGAGACATGGCCCCATTCATTCTTTCCTTTATACGGATCAGTCGTCCTGGTCTCTTTGCAGAAAAACAGCCCCAAAGCATGATGTTTCCACCCCATGCTTCACCGTAGGTATGGTGTTCTTTGGATGCAACTCAGCATTCTTTCTCCTCCAAACACGACAAGTTCAGTTTCTACCAAAAAGTCCTACCTTGGTTTCATCTGACCATATGACATTCGCCCAATCCTCTTCTTGATCATCCAAATGCTCTCTAGCAAACTTCAGACGAGCCCAGACATGTACTGGCTTAAGCAGGGGGACACGCCTGGCACTGCATGATTTGAGTCCCTGGCGGCGTAGTGTGTTACTGATGGTAGCCTTTGTTACTTTGGTCCCAGCTCTTTGTTACTTTGGTCCCAGTCCCCCCGTGTGGTTCTGGGATTTTTGCTCACCGTTCTTGCGATCATTTTGACACCATGGGGTGTGATCTTGCGTGGAGCCCCAGATCGAGGGAGATTATCAGTGGTCCTGTATGTCTTACATTTTCGAATAATTGCTCCCACAGTTGATTTCTTCACACCAAGCTGCTTGCCTATTGCAGATTCAGTCTTCCCAGCCTGGTGCAGGTCTACAATTTTGTTTCTGGTGTCCTTCGACAGCTCTTTGGTCTTGGCCATAGTGGGGTTTGGAGTGTGACTGTTTGAGGTTGTGGACAGGTGTCTTTTATACTGATAACAAGTGCAAACAGGTGCCATTAATACAGGTAACGAGTGGAGGACAGAGGAGACTCTTAAAGAAGATGTTACAGGTCTGTGAGAGCCAGATATCTTGCTTGTTTGTAGGTGACCAAATACTTATTTTACCGAGGAATTTACCAATGAATTCATTAGAAATCCTACAATGTGATTTCCTGTATTATTTCCCCCCATTCTGCCTCTCATAGTTGAAGTGTACCTATGGTGAAAAGTACAGGCCTCTCTCATCTTTTTAAGTGGGAGAACTTGCACAATTGGTGGCTGACTAAATACTTTTTTGCCCCACTGTATATTCGATATAGATCAATGGAGCAAGACATACAAACCTACATAACTACATACAGAAATAATGTATGGAAAAATTGCATAGCAGGGATATATCAACACATCAACACACAAACCCAGCTTTGCATGTATAGAAATGAAATTCACATGTGAACTCAGCACTGAAGGCATAGATTCAGACAAACAAATCCTGTATTTGCAGGTATACAATAGTAATATATGGAAACATAGCATTGCAGGGATAGATCAACAAAACACACAAGCCCAGCATTGCAGGTATAGTTCAACTGGAAATCACATGTAAACTCAGTGCTGATGGTATAGATAAAAAAAAACGTGGAAACAGCACTGCAGAACTGTATAGATAAACCCCCTAAATTACAGGCATAGATCACTGGTTGTACACCCCAAAGCCATCCCTGGAGTCCACACTACCCAAATAGAACCTGACCAGCACCCAGACAACACAGATACGACTTGCCATCTTTGTCCCTAAACAGCCCAGCATGAGTCAACTTTTCCCTAAACAGTTCGTCCTATGCCGTCTTTGTCCCATAAACACCCTGCCTGCGTCATCATGGTCCTCAAGGCTCAAGCACCCTGCTTGTGCCATCTTTGCCTTTCCACAAATCAATTACCATATTTATCGGTGTACCACGCACCGGGGTATAACACACACCCCCGGACTAATTCACACTTTCATTCACATAATTCATTCACATAATCATTTATTCTCTCCCTCATTCAGACAATTCATCCACACACTAATTAATACTCTCCCTCATTCAGACAATTCATCCACACATTAATTCATACTCCCTCATTCAGACAATTCATCCACACATGAATTAATTAATTATTTCCCTCATTCACACAATTTATCCACACACAAATTCATTTATTCTCTCACTCAATCTCACTCTTTATTTATTTCAATATTCTTACTACCCCTTTTCTCACTATCTACCCCATTTCTCGCTATCTACCCCCCTTTCTCACCATCTACCCCCTCCCCCTATCTACTCTCCCTTCCTTCTCATAATCTACCCCCCTCTCCTTCCCTTCTCATTATCCCCCCTTTCCCCCCTTTGGACTTGCATGAAGAAAGAGAAGCTGGCTGTCTAAGTCCACAGGAGAACTGTGGCTAGTAGACTTGTGCACAGCAAAAAAAAAAAAAAAAAGATTCAGATGTGTAGGGCACTGGGCCTGGGCATACAAACACATCCAGCGGCTTAGTGCAGTACTAAATTTCCCCAATATTTCAAGAACTAAAAGAACTGATCCTTTACAGTAAAGAAGAAGACAAAGGAGCAGCAGCAGTAAAGAACTGGACCTGGGCAGCCAGTGGTAGATGATAGGCTCATGCAGCCCCTTGATACTGGACTAAATTTCACCAATATTTGATAAATCAAACCTTACTTACTTTGATTATTGAGTGCTTGTTAGTCTAATTTGGGCAGATTGGCTTTCAAGGGCAGTGAGCCAGTATATTTGTGGGTAAGGGCACACATGAATGTGTATGTATGTGTGTTAGTTTATAATGCTCAACTGTGGGGGTGTTAAAATGAGCGTGTGTTTGTGTAAAACTCTAAGCAGTGAATAAGCTGTACAGAGTAGAGTGTAGAGCAAGTATTTAATGTGCCTTGGTGTGGCAAAAGCATTGTGAGTTGAATCTGGGAGCAGGCAGGGTTAAACTGGATTACATTACGTTGTGTGACCCTGCAGTCGTAGTGCAGCTACATTGAAGAATAGGCTGAGGCAGGGTAAGTGAGTGGCAAATGTGTGTTTGAATGTGTTTCTGTGTGTTATGATTGTGTCTGGGTGTGTTATTGTGTGTGTATGCCTAGGTATGTTAATATGTTTGGGTAGGCTTGTGTCTGGGTATGTTAGTGTGGACATGTGTTTGGGTATTTAAGTGTATTTGGGTGCATTAAGTATGGGTCATTATGTGTGTGTATGTTATTTCATCTGAAGAATAGACATACAGTATCTCACAAAGGTGAGTACACAACTAACATTTTTGTAAATATTTTATTATATCTTTTCATGTGACAACACTCAGAAATGACACTCTGCTACAATGTAAAGTAGTGAGTGTACAGCCTATATAACAGTGTAAATTTGCTGTTCCCTTAAAACTAACTCAACATACAGCCATTAATGTCTAAACCTTGGGAACAAAAGTGAGTATTTAAACATCACAATAAAGTTAAAGGGGAGGGAAGTACATGTCCTTAACCCCTTAATGACAAGACTGTTTCTTACTCGTAGTACATTGTGGGACAATGGCTCTTAACATTTTTCTGTGTTGCTGTTTAGATGTGATTTTCTTCTTTCTCATTTTGTGCTCCCACACATATTATATATTGTTTTTTCCAGGACAAACAGGGCTTTCTTTAGATACCATTATTTTTATCATATCATCAGATTTACTAAAATTTGGTGATTTGGTTTCTCACTTTTTTAATAAAAAAACTTTTACTCATCTGCAAAAACTAATGAAAAAACCTGCTAAATAGATTCTACTATCTGTCCTGAGTATGAAATACCCAATGTTTTTATATTTTTTTTTTGCTTTTTTCTGCACGTTAATGGACAATAAGTACCAGTAGCATTTTGCTATTTCAAAACCATTTTTTCCCCAAAGCTGGTCATTCTGCCCCATGTGCTATTTCGGGTATCTTTGAAGCCAGCCAATGAAATTTACCCCAACAAACCATATATTTTTAAGAACTAGACACCCCAAGGAATTTAAAATGCTGGTATTTTAATCATTTCTAGGGCTGAAACAACGAATCGATAAAATCGATAATAATAGATTATGAAAATTGTTGTCAACGATTTTAATAATCGATTAGTTGAATCGATTTTTATCAATTTATAAAATGATGTTTTTCAGAACAAATGATTGGATTATAACTCAGAGCAAATGATCGGATTATAACTCTAGAATCCGGATCCCCCGCAAAGCTGCAGGAGACCTGGATCCTCTCTGCCACCCGGTGAGGGTCTGTGCAAAACGTGCAGACATCCTACGCTTCTCCCCTCCACTTCCGCTTCTCCCTTCCACTTCCGCTGGGGCTTCTAGTACTGAACCCGGCGCCACGTGACCTTCCGGTGCGGCTTCCATCATGGAAGTGGAGAGGAGAAGCCGCTGTCTGTGCGCATTCCCTTCACTTCTACCTGCCCCACCAGGGGTTAATATAGCAACAGAAGAAAAACGGAGCAAGTAAGCACCACTGGGTAAGGTAAGCATGGAGTATTTATCTATATATTTTTGCTTATTTACCCTGTGTTTCTTTTGTAGATATATTAACCCCTGGTGGGGCAGGTAGAATTTTTTCGGGATCAATTAATTATGTCCGTGCATTCTTTAATTTGTGTTTTTTTTATTTTTTGATTGCTGTAATATATGATTTATTGTTTGTATTGTCCATATATTTATATATATTTATATTGTATTGTGTATTATCTATTCTTTTTTGTCTATATTTATTAAATCATATATTTTATGCCTATTTTAGCACTGTCAGTTTTTCTTATATCAGGGGAGCACAGTGGCATAAAGGGGCTATGAGGCATATCAGGGGGCACAGTGGGATATCGGAGGTGTAAGGCATATCAGGGGGCATGGTGGCATATAGGGGGGTATAAGGCATATCAGGGCACAGTGGCATATATGGGGGTATAAGGCATATCGGAGCACAGTGGCATATCGGGGCACAGTGACATACTGGCGGTGCAAGGCATATCAAGGGGCATGGTGGCATATAGGGGGGTATAAGGCATATCGGGGGACAGTGGCATATCAGGGGGCTATAAGGCATATCAGGGGGGCACACTGGCATATAGGGGGCTATAAGGCATATCGGGGCACAGTGGCATGTCAGTGGCATATAGGAGGTATAAGGCATATTGGAGGGCACAATGGCATCTCTGGTACATAGGAGGTATAAGGCATATATGGGGCAGAGTTGCAAGCTGGGAGTGAGATGTGCATAACTGGGGGGGCAGGTTGGCAAATAAAAGAAAATAAACAAGAGGCATTTTTCTCATTTTTTATTAAATATGAAAAAATAGTTTACATGAATTAATATTTACTAGTAAAACTTTTTTGGTATTAAAAGTTAGTTAGAGAAATAGCGTGTTTGGGTTCCTTTAAAATATAGCTTTATTATTATGTCAGTGTTAATGACACATTTTAATGCAAATTATACGTTTTTATTTTAAATGGAAAGTTTGTATATTGTTTTTTTTTATCCGATTAATCGAAAAAATAATCGGCCAACTAATCAATTATGAAAATAATCGTTAGTTGCAGCCCTAATCATTTCCATGCACTAGTTCTACCATTAGCCTTTGTCAAACTTTATGGTAGTAAAAAATGTTTGTATTTTTTTCACACACGTTGTACTCCAGGTAAAAATTCACCTGTCCTGGTATATGTCACTGCCAAACAACACCCCAATATGTATTCCGCAACATCTCCTGAGCTCAATGATACCCCACATGCATGGGTTAGGTTGTTCGGGGCCTAAAAGGCCCTTTTTGAGAGGTGTCCATTTTTCAAATTGGAATTTTGACTTGTCAAAAAGTCTGCCCAGATATCCTATTTCAGGTGTCTTTGAAGCCGACCAATACAATTTAACCCATCATTTTCACACACGTTGTACTTCAGGTATAAATTTACCGCTCTTTGTATATGTCCGTGTCAAACAACACCCTAATATTTGTTCAGTAATATCTCCTGAGCACAATGATACCCCACATGCATGGGTTTGTTGGGTTATTTGAGAGGTAAAAGGCCACCTTTGTGAGGTGTGTATTTTTTTGCCATTTAGACATCTGGTCACCCTGTGCCCACGTCCCATATTTGGGACATCTTTGAAGCTGGCCAATTCAATTCACACCATCAAATCATAAATTTTTTTAAACTAGGCACCCTATGGGCATTTATAATTAACTCTTTCCATGTGGGAATTTTTGTGAAGCTATAGCGTGAATTGTCGGACTTGCGCATAAAAAACGTATTTTTGTTTATTTTTTTGGTGACAGTGGCAAATTTTTACATGTTACCATATTTTTGTATTTTTTTTTTTACTTATCTCACTGATTAGTGAGCTAGGCTCCATTGACCTTGCATGGTTGAATGCGGTACCTGCATTCAACCTGCAGGAGGAGCTCAAGAGTTCTCAAGAGGGTCTGGATTCTATTGTTGACACCATCTTGTGAATGGCGCAACATCATTTGCATGATGGCACTTGTGGTTGCTCTTCGGAGCAATCACAAGGCTATCGGGGTAGGGGGGTTGTGTTGCTACATGCCTCGATATCGAGGCATGTCAGCAACACCGTTTATGCTTAGGAAGTTATTCTGATCGCTTCCTAAGTCGTTTTAGCCGGGCGCCATTTTTCTTGTGGGGAGGGCTTTCCTCCCCAGATCCACGGTCAGCTTCACTGACAATCGGGGCGATGCAGCTGTTTAACGGCAGCCCGCTGTTTAACGGCATGCACGGGCTTTGTCGTTATCACGTTGCACTGCAAGCCCTTACATGTACGGGCTTTGTCATTAAGGGGTTAAGCTCCAGGCGGGAAAAGAGGTAGAAGTGCCTTTGTCATCACCCTATAAACCCTTCCATGCAACCATGTTGCACTGCACTGCCCAATGAGGGCCACTGTTGACATGACCTCCCTGTAACCACACCCCCCCAGGCCAGAGCCCTCAATGCCTCTCAATATCCAAACCAAGAAAGGTGCACTCCATCCTTCTGCATTAAATGCTTGTAACAAGCATGGAAATGGCCACATGAAGTTTTCTTCTGGAACAATCTAAAGCCTTTCTACTTTCCTTCCAAATTGGCCTGGACACCACCTCTGACCACACTAATATTACACATATTCTAGCCAGATCTAACTTACCAGTATCATTCCCCCAGCGTGTATTACCAGGATGATGGATGATAGGACAAACCTAGATTCCTTCCATATACTCTGGATTCGGCCCGAGGCACTGCCCAATTAATATATGATTAATTGAAAAATTAATATGATTAATATGAAAATATATTTGATTAATATGAAAAATCCATGCATTCCTTATTCCAGGGCCCGACAGTTTGTCAGTCTCTTACATCCACAAGTCTGGGCAGACAGCACAGCCACTCGGAGCCCGCCCCCGAGCCTGAGATCACTTCCACGGAGTGATCCTGTAGGCTGAAACCGCGATTGCAGGAAAACCTGCAATAGCGTTTTCAGCTGCCACAGGCAGCTTCAGGAAAGGGGGTTCAGTGTTGACACAACATCCCCCTGCTGCCTGATCGCTCCATGAGAGCGACAGGGCAGCGTTAACCCCTTCAATGCAGCGATCGCGGCATTTTAGGGGTTAATTCCCATTTTGTACGGGGCTCTGCTGCTGGTGGCCTGCCTGGAAGCCCAGGCAGGCCAGCAACAGCAAAAACGAGACCCCCCCAAGCCCTTTGATGACCCCCCCTGCACTGGCTGGTCTATAGACCAGCAATTGCTTCCCAGCTGCCAGAGGCAGCTTCAGGGACAGGAGGAGAGGGTTCTTTGGTCTCCACATGAGTGTGGAGGCCAGCCCCAACACCACCCTGCTGCCTGATCGCTCCATGAGAGCGACAGTGCAGCGTTAACCCCTTCAATTCCACAATTGTGTATAACACATTCGTGGCATTGCAGGGGTTAACATTTAAACATTATTAAAAAATAATAAAATAAAAAAAAAAACAACAAAAAACAGCACTGACCTGAAAGTCCAGGGTGCTTCCAGGTCAAATGCTGTGAGTTTAGTAAGTGGGCTGATAATCAGATCACTCCTAACCAACTGTTAGTTTAAACAAATTTGTCAAGCCCTGCCTTATTCCCTATCTGCGACCTGTAACCAGTACATCCATATCCGGGAATAAGAATGCAATCCTAGGAGTCCTTCAAATCGAGAATCCACGAAAATAGGGGACAGGGTAGACCTGTCAAATCCGCCTCAGGCACCGTCTTTCTGAGCAGTCGAGCTGGAAACAACACAAAGCGTTAGTTATCACGTTTTGGAATATGCCTTGCCTTAAACCAGATGTTATGTTGTAAGCAACTCAGGACCAAGTGGCGCAACAACGCTTACACTGGACGCAAACCAGAAGTTGATCGATTAATAACATGAACTACACTCATGTTGTCTGTCCTAAATGCCACTCCCCGGTTAGCCTATTTTTGCCCCCAAGAGTGAAACTCTTTTGGAAAGAGTTCCAAAAATCCTAAATTGCAAATGTCTAATCCTAACCATTCCTAAGGCCACTGATGTACACATCACTGACCGTTGAGACATGCCCCATAACTATGGATCCTGACGCATCCAAAAAAGGTCCTGATTATCACATTCTTCACTCTATCAGCAAGTTTGCCCATTGTACTGTTCCAGAAAATTACGCCACACCCGGAGATCCTTCCAAATTCCACATGTAATCTGAATGCCTGTGCACCCCTTACACCAACTGTAGCCAGTGAAAGGCACCTGCACAAGGCTCTACTCATCGGCATGACCTTGCACGCAAATGTCAGATGCCCTAAGAAACACTGAATCTGTTTAAACTGAACATTCTTTGAGCTACCTTAGTGTCTCAATTTTTGCTACAGGGAGACAAAAAAACATACCAACAGTATCTACAGTTGTGCTCAAAAGTTTACATACCCTGTCAGAAATGTTGGGATTGATTTTAAAAAATATGAATGATCATGCAAAAAAAACATTTTTATTTAAAGATAGTGATCATATGAAACCATTTATTAACACATAAATGCCCTTGAATGTTTGGCCTTGCTACAGACACACAAGGTGACACGCACAGGTTAAAATGGCAATTAAAGGTTAATTTCCAACACAGGTGGCTTTTTAAATTGCAACTAGTGTCTGTCTATAAATAGTCAATGAGCTTGTTGGCTCTCACGTGGATGCACTGAGCGGATTAGATACTGAGCCATGGGTAGCAGATCAAATTTTGTAGCGCTGTACAATGGGTAGACAGGAAGTAACAAGTAGTATATAACATAACAGCTTGACTTAAAGAAACAACAGGTGAGGAAGGACCTTTATATGATGGGAATGATATAGAAAGGTATTCCAGAGGCTTGAAAATGTCAGTACTGTTCAATCACTTGAAAAAATGTGTGGATCCCGTTACCAAGCCAAGGTCAGGTAGACCAAGAAAGATTTCCGCCACAACTGCCAGAAGAATTGTTCAGGATACAAAGAACAAAAATGAGCTGCATGGTTGAATTGCCAGAAAGAATCCTTTACTGTGCCAATGTCACAAAAACAATTACAATTTCCCCGACAACACCTTGATATGCCTCACAGCTTCCGGCACACTGTAATTTGGAGTGCGCGATGGACGCAGACAACCCCCGCTGCTAACCGGAAGGAGGTGCGGCTAGCAGCGGGGGTTGTCTGCGTCCATCGCGCAGACCTTCCCTGACTGTCAGAGAGAATTCCCCGGTGATGGGAACTCTGATCTCTGACAGCCGGGGAAGGTAGACGTCTACACACTGCCCCGGCTACACACCGGGGACTCAGAAGCACCGGTAAGTTTGGGGGGGGGGGGCAGGAGGATTCAGGTCCCTTGCAGCGTTGCGGGGAATCTGGATCTTAGTCTCATAAGGGGTATTTTTCAGAGCATTGTCTTATAATCGAGCAAATACGGTATTTGACCACCAGGAAAACACTTGCACATAATTCCTGCAAACACTGCAAAAGCCTGAAACCAATTGCCGAATGTATGAGACAATTGCTTTGCTTTTTCACCATCCTGAATCTCCCCTCTTCTAGGCATAGCCACTGATTCTTTATCAGGGGTAGCAGAGAGAGAATATCAACATATTTTCCTTTCCAGATTTTTTCCTGGACCTCCATTAACATCTGCCTACTGGTGCTAGCTCTCAAGAGGAACAAGGAGAACAAAAGGAAAGGCCTGGGCCCCAACACAGAAGCTTAGGGAGCTCCATCAATGCAATCCAGTGCATTACCAGGCACAGAAAAAAAACGATCCACTGCTGCTTTTAGCACATCTAAAATGTCCCTAGACCCCCTGTCATCCAACCCCATCTCACCTGACCCTTTGCCCCAGGCTCTACAACTCACCAACTGAAACACTGGAGCAGGGTCTCTGCATTCCAGATGAACTAGGGCCAGGCTGTGCAGGATCTTCCTCCTCACAGGACTGCAGCTCAGGGGTTGAATTGTCTTCTTCCTGCTGTTCTTCAGCCACCCTGCTTTCAGGACATCTCCTTGTTCTTGCCTCCCGCTCCGTTGATCGCTGTCCTGGCTAACTTCTTGTTCTTAGAGGTGAAGCGGCCCTTGCTTTACTTGCATGGCTTCAGCTGCCTTATGATGCACGTTCCACATACTTCCGGGCATGCATGTGTGCCACAGTCATATTCCTCCTTTCCTAATAGTCCAGGTGGCCCTTTCTGTTGCCCTGGGCATTAATTTAGCTTGTGCTTCTTATGGAGGAAACATCGCCAATTTCTAGTGGATAGATTAAGTTTATTATAGCTGATATTTTATTTGACAGATTAGAAATCATCCACTGATTTAAGGCTCTAATTTGCATTTATTTAAAGCTATTAGTGTGTTATGTTTATATTTAATTGTTGAGTTTAGGTCACATCACTTACATCACCACAAGTTGTTTGGAAGAGTTTCAAGAAAAAAAGCTTCTACTTTAATACAAAAAAACCCTCAACCTTCTTCAGTTTGCCAGACACTATTGGAACTTCAAATGGGATTGGGTTCTATGGTGAGATGAAAACAAAATACAGCTTTTTGCCAATGAACACCATAGGTGGGTTTGGCATACACAGAGAAATTGCCATATGGATATTCCCTTATGCCCACAGTTAAATATGGTGGTGGCTACATAATGTTTTGGGATGTTTTTTCTGCCAGAGGACCTGCTGGGATACATGGAATAAATGAACACCTCAAAATGGGCTGTTGGATGTTCCAGCAGAACACAAAACCAAGGTCCTACCATGGCCATCCCAGAGGAGAGTCTACCACTGTTGACCTCAAAATTTGAAGGATCTGGAGAGAGCTGATCAAAGGAAGGTAGCACAAAGTATTGACTAAAAGGGTGCCAATAATTGTGCCACATATACCACATATTTAACAATTTTCTTCTTATTTATTTATTTATTTATTTTTAATAAACCTGTGTTATGTTTGCAAATGTTTGATACCCATAAGAGCAGAGTATTTTTGCATATGTTTTGAAGAAAAGATTAAAGTGTTAAACCATAAAGACAATTTTCTACAGCCTTCTTTGCTCTGATTTACCAAGCATAGCTGTATATATTTGTTACCTCTTCCGTCGGGTTGCCGGCAGGGACGCCGAGACGCAGCCCGCGCAGTCGGCTCCCTGCTCGCGCCGTCGCGGTGAGCTGCCGCCGGGTCCATCCTCCTTCGAGGCGCGCGTCCCCGGCGAGTTCGAGTGATCGTGCATGCGCGAACGGCTTAATTCATGAATATTCATGTCACTCTTAAAGTGACAGATATAACTTTTCCTCCTCCCCCTAATTAGGAGGGTAGGAGGATCTGTATTGTTGGAGGGATATTTAAACCCTCATTTGGCACTACTACCTTGCCTGTGTTAGTGCCTTTTTGCCTACACTAGCGTTGTGAATCCTGTATTGTCTCTCTGGTATTGACTCCTGCTTGAACCTGACCTCCGTTGTTTTGCTGCCTGCCCTGACCTTTGCGTGTGACCCCGACTACTCTTTTGCCTGACCCTTTGGATACCGTTATTATTTTTTATTTTCTGTTCCTGTGTTTCACCTACTCTATACTCTCGGTGGTGAACGGCTAGTATCTCCTGTGCCCTGGTGGCAGTGCGTCCTCTCTCCACCAGGAGGCGCTGATTCTGCAGCGCGGTTCCAGAACCCGTACCTCGGTCGTGACAATATACAAGATATAGCAGCCATTTTAATGTATGAAGTAAATGGTGTGTTTCTGCTAGAAGCAATAACCAATGCATATGTCATGCACACACAATCATGATTAAAATTAAAATGTTTAATGTGGTAATTTTTGTTATGACTGTATATTACATACAGTGTTTTTCATAGGAATAATACTTTTAGTTCAAACCACAATATTTATTTATATTATATTTATGTAATGTTTACTCATTAACAATAGATAGTGTGTAATGAAAGCATAGTTGCCTACATTTGAAAAAAACCTCAGGGGCACCATAGCTTGAAAATGTACTACGCCCACTGCCCCCAAATTTACCAAACCTATATGATTAGCATAACTTAGTTCCATCTAGTTTTTATGGCACATATATCACCAAATTCCCACAAACACTACCATACATTCTTGGTATGCAGTAGATACATTGGCAGAGCAGCATATAAATAAATAACAAAGAAATTAAGGAGATTAGAGCTGCAGAGAATTGAAAAATAATAGTAAAACTTCCCCAAACCCAGTAATTTATTCATACTTTGTACTGTTCAGAGTCTGACAGTGTTATACCACAACGCCCATCATTAAATAGTGATCCAAACACTGAGAGTAGTACAGCATGACTCCTTTTATTATACAGTGATCCAGATACAGATGTTGGTACAGCATCATAATATATCAAACAGGAATGGTGGTATAGCATGACTTCTATTATTATATAGTGATCCAGACAGACAGTGGTACAGCATGACTTCCATCAGTATAGAGTAATTCAGACACAGGCGAAGGTACAGCATAAATCCCGTCATTTTATACTGAGTCTGACATCTCCTATGATTATATAGCAAGCCAGACAGATACAGTGGAACAGCATCCCTCCTATCACTATATACAGGGCCAGGTACTGATGGTGATACACCATACCTCCCATCACTAAATACTGAGCCAAACACAGATAATGGCACAATATAACTCCTATGATTATATAGCAAGCCAGACAGAGGCAGTGGTATAGAATAACTTCCATCACTATATACTGAGCCAGATACTGATGGTGATACACCATAACTCCCACCACTATATAGTGAGTCAGACCCTGAAGGTGGTACACCATGAATCACACCACAATATACTGAGCCAAACATTATCAGTGGTTAAGATCACTTTAGTTTGCATTGCTTTTTCACTCTCTCACTTATTCGTGTTCTCTCTCACTTACAATGTACTTACTCGCCCTGTTTCAGACTCTCACTCATTCCCGCTCTCTTGTGCACTCCTTTTCGTATTACTCTCTCATTCACATGTCCTCTCATACTTTCACATTCTAAGTCCCTCTTATTTACTCTCTTTCACATTCTTACACTCACTCACTCTGATTAATGTTCTTTTAGTCTCATTCGCTCTCCCATAGTCTCTGACATTCTCTCACACACTCACTTGCTCTAAATCATGCCCTTGCACTCTCTCACACTCTCACCTACGCTCTCATGCTCTCCCACACGTTTATGTTCTCTCACTCTCACACTGCCTCACACTGTCACACTTACTCTCACTCATGCTCTCTCATTCTCTCTTATTCACGCTTTCTCGCTCTGTTTTATCACACTCTCACATTCTCTCACTCCTGCTCTCACTCATGCACTCACACTCATGCTTACCCTCTCACTCACACTCTGTTACACTCTCACTCACCCTCTCTCAATGTCTCCCCACCTTCTCTACTGACTGCGTCTGTGTCCCTGTCTCCTTTGCTGCAGCTCTTCTTTTTCTCTTGCCTCTTCTTTCTTACATGTTTTTTCTTTTGTCCTCCTGTATAAAATGTATGTGAGGTATGTTCCTGGTGGCAGCAGGAGGGGAAGTAGCCCCCATGGCGATTCTGATTTGAAGGTTATGGGCTACTACCAGAAGCATTTACTGTTACAGAAAATAAACATAGCAAGTCTGGGTTCTTGCTTTTCTCATTTTATGGGCTGAGGCATGTGTGTCTCACTCATCTGCATTGAAGAGTGTTGTCTCCCAACTGTGTTTTCAATAATCTTATGACGTGGGAGCTAACATGAGAGGTTTGTAGAATAATTTTGGTTTTAACTAACAAACTTTACTATACAATATGAAGGGTGTTTCTCGTGCAAGTGGAAAATTATACCTATATAATCAGTGATGTACCCTGGCCTAGGGTGGCAGTTCCAGTAGATGATAGCCACCGTGCTACAAAATCAAGGAAATGCTAACAGCGGAGCGTGCTGCCCTGGTATACCTGTATATAATTAATTTCTTCAAATGTCACCTCATTAATAAAACTATGTATTATTTTTTTCCAGGATAAACTTGCCAGGGATTCCCCATTATAGTACATGTTGAATTCAGGAAGTTGAACATTCTCCTGCAAACTTCCACTTTAGTTGTACACGATCTGATTGCATATAGATTTTTTTGTAGCTCTAAAGTGTGATTATATAAATTACAGAGCGAGAGATAGGCAGATAAAGTGGCAGAATTGTTTTGTATGTGTAGCATAGAAGTGCTGCAGATCCCCATGTTTTACTGAACTACAACTACTGACTACATTTGAAGAATTACATGTAAGCCATGAGTGAAGTGAAAAGATCACTTTATTCTATCACTTAAATTAATTTGCTATCACATTTGTAAACCACAGACCATGAAGGACATACGTTGCCTCTGATTTCACCTTAGGCACAATAAATAGAGGTGAATTGGGGCTAGGGTTGCCAAAAAATACTCAAAAAAACTCAAAAAAATACCTGCCATAGTTGTGGGTCGGCAATGGAGATTGAGCTTCAGGCTCCTTGGTACAGGTACTCCCTGACCACAACACCCATTGTTATATAGTGAGTCAGACATAGACAGTGCTAATGCATGACTCCTAATTTTATATAGTTATCCAGAGACTAAGGGTGGTGCGATATAATTCCTATCATTATACAGTGATCCAGACACAGATGGCGGTACAGTATGACTCCTATCATTATATAGCAAGCCAGACACAGACTAGCATACAGCATAACTCATCTCTATATACTGAGCCTAACACTGATGGTGGTACGCTATAACTCCCATCACTATATACATTGACGGTAGTAGAGCAAAACTCACATCTCCTATCATACACTCACACTCTTACTCATGCTCTCTCACACACTCTTACTCATTCTCTCACTCAATGTCTCCCTACCTTCTCTGTTGGTCGATTCATGTCCCTGTCTTTTTTCCCACAGCTCCATTTCTTCTGTTGCCTTCTTCAATCACACCCAACAATTACACATCGCACTCATCACACCCAATAAACACACCTAAAACCAATCTTCTATCTCCTTCTCTTTTACTCCCCTCCTCCTTTTATTCAGCCTCTTCCTCCTTCCTCTGTCTCGCCATCCTTGTTTCACTTCTGTTTTTCTCTTTCATTCTTTATCTGTCTCTTACTCTGTTTTTCCCTCGTTTTTCATTTCTTCCTCTTTCTTTTCTCTCCCTCTTCATTTTCACTATTTTTCTTCTTCTTTTACTACCTCTTTTCTCTCTTGGCCTTCTTTCCTTTCTCTGTCTTTCCCTCTTTGTATTCTCTCTTCTCTCCTCATCTCTTACTTTCTTTCTTACCATACCTATCATACCTCACTCCCATCACACCTCCCAACAATCATACCTCACTCCAATCACACACCACTCACATGACACCCAGCCGTCACTATCACACTCAGCCATCATAACCAGGTGTCACAAATGACACCTCACTCCCAATCCATCACACCTCATACCCAGTCATCACACACATTCACTCCCTAGGATCTCCAGCAGATGCAAAAGAGGGTTAGCCAGAGCAAGGAAAGCAGAAACAGAAAGGAAGGGGCATGTCAAAACAGAGACACTCAAAGGGATGATTACCAACCAGGTGGCAATCGTAATTGGGACTAAGGTTACAGAGGAGTGTGTAAATTCTTAGGCACAATCAATATAAAGTATATATGTCATTTATTCTCATGACCTTTAGTAGTAAAAGGCACATATTATCATAAAGGTAGATTGCCAGAACACTATAAAATTCACATTTAAATATGTGTACACCGATCAGCATTAAGACACTATGACCACTGACAGTTGAAGTGAATAACACTGATAATCTTGTTATCATGGCACCTCTCAGTGGGTGGGATATAGTAGGCAGCAAGTGAACATTTCTTCCTTAAAGTTGATGTGTTGGAAGCAAGAAAAATGGATTTGAGTGACTTTGACAAGGGCTAAATTGTGATGGCTAGGCGACTGGGTAAGCGCATCTTGAAAACTGCAGCTCTTGTGGGGTGTTCCCGGTCTGCAGTGGTTCAGCGAAGGAAAAGCAGTGAAACGGTGACAGGGTCATGGGTGGCCAAGGCTTATTGATGCACGTGGGGGCAAAGGCTGGCCCGTTTGGTCAAATCCAACATGAGCTACTGTAGCTTAAATTGGTGAAAAAGTCAATGCTGGTTCTGAAAAAAAAGGTGTCAGAACACACAGTGCATCGCAGTTCTTGCGTATGGGGCTGTGTAGCCGCAGCCCATTCAGGATGTCCATGCTGACCCCTGTCCACTGCCGAAAGTAATGGGCGTGTGAACATGGAGCAATGGAAGAAGGTGGCCTGGTCTGATGAATCACCATTTATTTTACATTACGTGGATGGCTGGGTGCGTCGCTTACCTGGCCCCGCCTCGCAACTTACAGGACTTAAAGGATCTGCTGCTAACGTTTTGGTGCCAGATACGCACCTTCAGAGATCTAGTGGAGTCCATGCCTCGATGAGTCAGTAGTGGTTTGGCTGCAAAAGGGGGACCTACATAATATTAGGCAGATGATCATAATGTTATGGCTGATCGGTGTATGTAAACAAAGTAGAGCTCAAGGGGGTTTGCAAAGCAGCACACAAACACGTAAACTATTGATTCTAATTTTCAAGCGACTGATCAGGCTTTATTGATTAGGAAACAGCTTTTTATCACATGGTAAATCTACCGCTCAGGGATTTTGCTGGCTTGTTTTGTAATGAAAAGGTTTACATGTGCCACAAAATGCACTCTTTGTTGCTATTTTCCAAAACAGATTACATGATTTTTTTGTGTAAAATCAGTCCACACTATTGCAATGTATTTCCTTGTAGGCTTTGACAATACTTGTCATACATTTGAGCATGTAGATGTAATTTTTCAAAGATTGGTATCTCCAGTTGTAGAGGTCACTAAAGAAAGAATGAGTTTCCAACTACTTGTCAACTAACATATTACTTGTCTATACTAAGTGCAAAACAAGCACGCTATAACAAACAAAAACAGCACTGAGCAGTCTAAAAAATGCTGCCGTGGCTTTCCTGAGTAAGAAAAGCAGGAATTTTAACAAACAAAGAAAACAAAACACCAACAAAAGTATTGTATATAGGCCAGGGGGTAAATATTGTCAGATCAGATATTGTATAGATCAGAAGTTGTACGAAAGGGAGTGTAAGTAAAAATATAAAGACACAAAAATCGACCACGTGATACAATACGGGGCCATGTAATAATCAAGGCCTGGAATGTTGTCATAATTTAAAGGCATCACATCACAACAGTATGCAGCTGAGCATCATATAAACAATAAGTCACTGGCAGTACTAATGTAAAACTGTAAACGGACACACTTAGAGTCCACTTAATCAACTTCAGCTAGAAAGAGAGAGATGATTCCCAAAATAACTGAGAAAGCAGCCAAGGAAATCTTTATTACAATTACCATGGCCTGACACCTTGTGCTTCCGTGTCATTTGATGACGTAAAGCATTAGGTATTTTTTCCACTAGTTGTCTACACTAATGCATAATCAAATTGGCCTCTCTCAAGCCCTTCTTTGTGGTCACTCCATGAAGAGGCTGGCATTCTGCTATATGGATCCAGTAGAATCCGAAAGCAACGGACCATGAGAATGACCAAAAATATCAGCAAGAAGACGACAAAGGCAAAAACTGTTTTTTGTTCAGCATCCATCCCAACTGGGTGATGGTGATCCAAGAGGGTGGGAGAAAGAAGTTGTTCAAACTCTGTGGCTGAATCTTCATCCATGACAGCAGCATAGCAGTGCAACCCTTTTTGATTCAGAGAGTCAAGATAAGGCATTTACCACTCCTGGAAGAGAACGGATTTGGTTAGTCATTTGATACGTTAAAATAATATACATAAAATGCAAAGTATTAGTGCATGGCATAAAAAAGACTGAAGCATTTTTTAATATAACAAAAACATTACAATCACTTGTTCTGATTTTGGAAAAATAACAAATGTGTACAGTAATGTGTACATTAAACCATTTATTCTATTTCAGCTATTACATGGTACATAATGTTTTGCAAGTAACAAATTAGCTGTGTTAATCTAAAATCAAGCGACCAACCGCAAATCCCGATAAGCACTAACCCCAATGTCCCAACATTAAACCCTTCAAAAAAATTACAAATAATGGTTGTGGTGGTTTTTTTTCCATGGTGATATTTCTTGGTGATCTGTTTCCATGCTTTACTTGTTATTGGCACATGACCATGGTATCACTAACATAGTGTTTGCGCAGGGCACTTGCTAAATATTGGACCACTGTCCATTCAGAGAAGTATGAGCAGCTACGGATCTATCTAAAAAAAGATCTGTTGCGCAGTTGTTAATTTGAAGCTCTCCTAGAATGTTTTACTGTGTGCTCAAGTGCAGCCATTCTTTACCCTCGGCTGATAAATCACATCTAATTGCATGAAAACACGTCTAGTGTTATGTTATTTTAAAGCTGCATTCCTTTGCTGCCCACAGGCAGAGCCATTGAGGCTTATAAGGCTGTGCCTGATGGTGTAAAGAAGGACAATGCAGACGTGAAAGAGGGCCTTTTGGATTGGTATGCTGTCACACCATTGGCAAGAATTTCACCAGTAAGCAGGATTTAATACTTTGAGTAGGCATATAAGGTTGACCGAGCATTCTTTGCAAAGGTGAATATTATCTCAAGATTAGTTCTTGAGGCATGACAATTAAAGTGGACTCACAATGAGGTGGTGCTAGATATCACAGACAGAAGATACTCCAAGGATATAGAACCAAAAAAATATCACTGACATTACCCTTAATATTAAACCATTTAAGGCTGAGGACTCATTGGGGTATGTTTGGGAGGGGGCACAGGGTGAGACTCCTTACCTGCCTGCCCAGTGCCTTCTTATGTCTAAGTAACCCTGTCTGACCTGCCGGAATTAGACTCCCATGAACTAGCTGCTACGGGGGGGGGGCTCTACAAGCCAGGAAACGCTTGATGTGCATGTCTGGGACCTAGCCGCAAATTCATGGAACTGTGCGGTGGGTAGGAACTGTGGCGTTGTCCGCCAACAATTGCCCCTACCACGTCGCTCTTTTGAGGTTACATTAAGATTGTGGTGGGCAATACTCAGTGGTGGTTATAGAGAGGGAGCTCCTTTGGGAACCCTGTTTTTTTCTTACGAATCTTTAGGACTGGGGTTTACCAAGCCGGAGCTATGGGACTCTGGCCCGGCTACCACGCAAGACTATTCGCAGCGATGTTTCCGACGCTGTCGCCAGGCCTGTACTGGCCATCAGTCACACCGGGCATTTGCCCGGTGGGGCGGGCGGCACAGGGCCGGATTGATGTAGGGGCTGATGGAGCTGCAGCTCCAGGCCCCTACCTTAAAATAGGCCCAGTCAGGATAAGAAGGGGAGGGGTAGATGGAGAGAGGGGGTAGTGTGAATGCGTACAAGAATGAATTAATTAATGTGCGGATGAATTGTGTGAATGCGTACGAGAATTAATTAATGTGTGGATGAATTGCTTGAATGATTTGGGGAAATGCAAAGATGGTACATGAAGGGTGGGCTGTTTGCCGACAAAGATGTCTTACACTGGGCTGTTAGGGGACAAAGTTGTTTCAGGCTGGGCTGTAATGTGTGTGTAATCTGGGTGCTGATCAGGTTCTATGTGGGCAATGTGGACACCAGGGCTGGCTTTGGGGTGTGCAACCTGTGATCTATGCCTGTCATTTAGGTGGTTATCTATACCTATTAATGCTGAGTTTATTAGTGAATTCCAACTGATTTATACCTGCAAAGCTGGGTGTGTGTTATTCTGTTGATCTGTATGCGGTACGCTCTGTTTCCATACATTATTATTGTATACCTACAAATAGAGGGTTTGTATGTCTCATTCTGTTTATTTGATCTATACCTTCAATGCTGAGTTAACATGCGATTTTCAATTGATCTATACCTGCAAAGCTTGGTTTTTCTGTCGATTCGGTTGATCTATACCTGCTATGCTATATTTCCATACATCATTTATGCATACCTGCAAATATATGGTTTGTATGTGATCTCTACATGCAAGTGCTGTTTATATGTGTTTGATCTATAGTTCACAGGGAGGAAGGAAAGGAGAGGTATGGCTTAGTGAATGAGGGACAAAGGGACTGGGAATGTTTCAGGGGAGAGGACCTCTCAAAGTCATGGTCAGGGTGAGAAGGGGGGAAGACTGCACTGACTCTCACAGTTTTCACCTAATCAGTGTGGCAATTTTTTTTTGGTGTGGTAGCGGAGAGAGTAATTACATGGTAGGGAGAGTGGAGGTTGATGATTCTGACAGCACACTAGGAGCCATCCATCTCAGAAGCAGGGTGACCACATCATTTACATCTAATTGCTCACTTCTCTTATAAAACGGTCCCCTGGAGAAGTGTACTACGATGTAAGAGATAAGAAGCTATTGGCCATTAAAGCCACTCTTCAAGAATAGCGACGTTTGTTAGAGGGTGCTGTTCATTTGGTAAACGTGAATACCTGCACATCATCTGCAACACTGACAAACTAAGCACTATTCTTCTCTAGGTTCCAACTGCATGGTACATATATGCTCAGCTCCAAGAATACCTGGGCTAACACTCAATCCCACCTCGATTTTGAGGAACCTTGGCCTCTTATTTGCTTCAAGGATTTTCATACCTCTGCAGCCGTCATTCAGTAATGTCATGGCCCACAGCTGGCTGCCCATGAGGGAATTCGCAAGACTCGGTATTAAGCCTCTCAACAGCCTATAGGGAGTACAATTCACAGCTCATTTCTGGAAAGCCTTCTGTCATGAACCGGGTATCACACTTAACTTGTCCACTGCTTTCCACCAACAAACTAACAGACAGATCGAGAGGACCAACCAGAGTGTAGAACAGTACTTGTACTATACAGTGAGCTTCATGACCAACTTTCACTGACCCGTCTCCTTTCTACACCAATCAACCTAGAACCTCCAAGGTCGCCAAACGTAGGTTCATGCTTTCCAGCAATTCAATCATTAATCACTGTGTTATACCATCTTCCTGGGCCTGCTAATATCTTTATATTTGTTCTGGACCATATGTGTTCAGCCTCTATCATCTTTAACATTTATTTACCCAAATGTGACCATCAACTTTTATCCTGATCTCTAACTCTGCCCCTAATCGCCCCCATGCTTCCCAACAAAGTTTCCCAACCAGAGAACTTTGTTCTGAGTCTCCAGCATTTACTTCTCTCTCCCATCTTGAACATCTCCTCCTCAAACATAGCTACTTATCTCTACAATTTTACCACTGCGCTATCTACTCTTGAGAACGTAGCCTCACTACAGCTATTCATGTGACTCAAGTTTCCAACTGGGGCACACCTAAACCAGGCATCGTCAACGCTCCCCTGCATCTGAACGTAGTTGGAGGACTCTCGATCTTCATCAAACGTCCTGTGCTATAGAATTGTTTCTATTTCTCTGCCCTAACCCTTCCTAATCAAACCTAATGCATGTCCTTTTTCTTTTTGTCTCACAATAAAACTCTTTCATATCTTAAATTCCCTACTTTGTTTCGCGTTACAGCCTTACAGCTCATGACTTTGCAACCTACTATAAATATAAAATTGAGACAACTAGATATGACATATCTGCACAGTATTCCTCCTGCTTTCCCACTCTTTTTGACACATACAATGAACTCTCCTTCCTCCTTTACCCTAAGCTGGGCAAAACCAAGTTTCTGCTCTATTTATCTCCTTGCCCCAACCCACTTCTTGCCTCAATCCTTCAAGATTGAACATCTTATCCCTCCTGGATCTTGCCTTCAAACATGCCACCATTTTATAATGCCCTATCCACTTTGAGCAATGCCCTGTGTGTACACTGTAGCATCTCATGTAAGGCCTGTGTCAGGACTTGGGTAATCATGTCGGGTAGGAGCCCATGTGCAGGGGATACTTGGGGTTCGGTCTGTAACCCACAATGCATGATTATACAAACAAAGACACCACAAGCCGAAATCTAGGTAATGCAATGTATTGTATGTATATGACAGGACAAGCAAATAAGGATTATACAGTCTGTAAGCAAGAAACTGGACGTAATAAGTCTTTTGGCAGGGAGCCCACTTGGAAGGGCAAGAAAGACAGAGAGCCCACTTGGAAGGGCACGAAAGACAGAGAGCCCACTTGGAAGGGCACGAAGGGCACGGAGCCCACTTGGAAGGGCACGGAGCCCTCTTGGAAGGGCACGAAAGGCACAGAGCCCACTTGGAAGGGCACGAAAGGCACGGAGCCCACTTGGAAGGGCCACGAAAGGCACGGAGCCCACTTGGAAGGGTACGAAAGGCATGGAGCCCACTTGATCAGGACACAATGCAGGTAACTAGGAACGGTACAGGTGCAGAGCCACAGCAGAAAGGTCCACAGACTTCAATACAAAGGCCCTGACTCAAGGGCAGGGCAGGTTCATAAAGGCAGGGTAATCCAGGTAAACAAGGCCCAACTGGATGTATTGATTAGGGCTCAACTCAGGTAATAAGGTAAACCTGATCCTAGTAATTGAGTTCTGAGTGTTCCAGAGGGCGGAGGGTGGCCACTAGTGGTAGCAGATTTATATACCACAGGTATGAAAAAGTCATGGTTCAGGCAGTGAAAAAGTAGACCCTGACAGTCTAAACCAGGGACCCAATGGTTATGAGACAGTGTCTCTATCCACCCTGCCTTGTTTGTCTACTATTTATACCTACCTATCTAATCAGTTTCACCCTTTCATGGAATCAGTTTACTGTTGTCAGACCTGTCTATTCATGACCAAGTTTTGATATCCCATCCTCGTTACAGACCATTTGGCAAAAACTTTGAAGCTTACCTCTGGAGCAGTGTGAGAGTTACCTCTGTATAGTGGGTCCACTCATAATAGACATTGTTTCACATAAGTCATATCTATAAAATGCCCTCCCTGGACCCTATTAATCTATCAAACTACCAACTCATCTCTCTACTCTCCACTCTACTCTTTACTCTAGTCTCCAAGCATCTTGAAAGACTAATATATAACCGACTAATTGCTTTTCTTGACTTCAAATCTTTGTCTTTTTTCAATCTAGATTCCTCTCTTTTGCTGACCAACATGAGCAATGAGTTAATCAATCTTCATAGGTTACTACTCTTTGCCAATCCATTTTGACACCATGGACCATCACCTTTTTTCAAACATTTCACTTTGGTCTCCTGGTTCACGTTTTACCTCTCTTAAACTTTTGCTGACTCCCTTTCCAATAACTCTTTCTCTTCCCTTTGCCTCTTGATGTAACCCGAGGCCTCTGTACTCACTTTGCACTACCCCCTTAGAAAACTACTTTTGGACTTTGGCTTCCAGTACCATTTTGTATAATGACGGCACTTGGAATTATCTTTCCTCCCCTTCCATTTGATCATTTCACTAATTGCCTCTGTATCTAATTGGATATCAGCCTGATAATACATAAACGTAAAAGTCTGCTGCTTAAAGATTATTATGAAATGTATATTATAATAATGGGTCTAACAATCATATTACAGAAATTGTATCCAAAAATATGTTATAACATACATTGATATAAATGAAAATCATGTATGCGGATTTAAATAATTGATACATTTGTATTAAAAATACAGCCCTGCATATTCAAATACATAAAGTAAAAACCCATTATGTCAACAAAATCTTGAATTACACCAAAGCATTCAAGATTTCATTTCATGGAAACTATATTACATATATGTTAGTTAATCATTTAAAATATTTTCTGTGGCTTGTAGGGTTTTTTTTTACTTCTGTAAATAACAAAAGAACAACTTCCATTAGGTTAAAAAACACTTAAATATGATTTTGTTTTTAGGACACCAAAGTAGCTCATCTGTAATAGTGATGGTACAATCTAAATGTACAAACTGAATATAATAGTCAGAGAATAAGTTAGCATTTTCAAAATGTTTGCACACATTTACATATTTAAATATATCTTACCATAATTTATCAGTCTCTAAACGGACATCTATCCTGTGCATTGTTCAGAATAACATCATGAGTGACCTGTAAAGGCAGAGTATTATGTTAGATTAAAAAAAAAAACCCTCCCCCAGTCCACTTTTGAAGGGCCTGTCAGTAGGGCTGAACCCACAGGTCACCACTGAACTTGCAGTTGGAAAAAGCATTCGTAACACGGCCATTCAACGAGTGCCCCGTTCATTCTTGGAGGGTCAACCCCATTTGGCTTTTTGATCGTTTTGTGCAATTTCTCAACCGTATACTCACTCACCAGGCCCACTGTCGTAAAGTCATCCACTATCTGGATGACCTTCTCCTGATAGAACCACCAGAGCATGCTTCTCAGGACCTTGGGAAACTCACGTCAGCCTTCCACTACATTAACATAACCATAAGGCACATTCTGCATGCAGGCTAGCCTACCTCAGAACAAGTTATCCTGTATAAGGCAGACTATCCATAGTCTAGTAAAGTCATCAGCTTGTTTAAGGAAAGTGCTGCAATGCCTGCTTTTCATGCTCAATTTCGTCATGAGAATTATTCCTCAGGGGAGGTCTTTTATTTCCAGGCTGCTAGCCTTGCTACCATTAGCCCCTGACACTGTCATCAGTTTAGACATAGCAGCCCAAGCAGACCTGGTCATGTGGGATCATTTCTTATGACTTTGGAATGGCATTTCTATGTTCATTCTGCATCTGATCTATGTGCGGGCATCTGAGGGTTCTCACCATATCCTATCTGATGGCTATACTCATGGCTATGCAGCTATCTTCGGTAATCTGTTGGCCTTCCCAGATCCTTTGGATGGCTACATTCACTCAAACATCGTCCCTGTGTGACCACAAGCAGACCCTATAGCCATGACTGTACCGCATTTCTCCCATCTCACCCTGGACTGAAAGTTCATATGGACAACACGGTTAATTAACAGCTCCCTTTCTCATAATACTCGGAAGGTATATACTACAGCATGGGATATATTCTCTCGGTTCCAAGAGTTAAACCCCTGCCACGATACCTGTAACACGGGGTATATACTAGCTTTTTTGTCTTATTGCCATACTAAGTTAACCCTGTCGTTTAGTACCATTAACCCCTTCGTGACAAAGGCTGATTTTACTTTTTGTACCCTTCGTGACAATGGCCGTTTTAACATTTCTGCGCTGCTCGTGTTTAGCTGTAATTTTCTACTTTCCCGTTTACTGAACCCACACACATTAGATATTGTTTTTTTCAGGACAAGAAGGGCTTTCTTTAGATGACATTGTTTTGATTGTATCATATTATTTACTATTAAAAAAAGTATAAAATATGGTGAAAAATTTAGAAAAAAATGACTGTTTCTAACTTTTAGTTGAAAAATCTTTTACTCATCTATAAAAGGTAATAAAAAAAACCTGCTAAATGGATTCTACTATTTGTCCTGAGTTTAGAAATACCCAATGTTTTTATGTTTTTTTGCTTTTTTCTACACATTATGGGGCAATAAGTACAGGTAGCGTTTTGCTATTTCAAAGCCATTTTTTCCGAATCTGGTAATTCTTCCCCCCATGTGCCATTTCGGGTATCTTTGAAGCCGGCCAATGCAATTTACCCCATCAAGTCATATATTTTTGAAAACTAGACAGCCCAGGGTATTCCAGATGCTAGTATTTTAACTCTTTCCAAGCACTTATTCTACCATCAGCCTTTGTCAAACTTTATGGTAGTAATTTTTTTGCATTTGCACACATTTTACTTCAGGTATGAATAAACAGGTTCTCGTATATGTCACTATCATAAAACACCACAATATGTGTTCAGCAACATCTCCTGAGTACAGCGATACCTCACATGAATGATTTTGCCTGGCTGTTTGGGGGCAAAAGGGCCACATTTGGGGCATGCGCATTTTCAATGTTGAACTTTGGCATTTGGGGATCCACTGCCCATGCCCTATTTGGTACATCTTTGAGCCGGGCCATTTCAGTATGCCCAATAAACCCATATATTTTTGAAAACTAGACACCCCAGGGTATTTCAAATGCTAGTATTTTAACTCTTTCCATGCACCATATCTACCACCAGTCTTTGTCAAACTTTATGGTAGTCTTTTTTTTGCATTTGTTTTGTCACACACATTTTACTTCAGGTATGAATTAAAAAGTTCTCGTATATGTCACTATCACAAAACACCCCAATATGTGTTCAGCAACATCTCCTGAGCGCAGTGATACCCCACATGAATGATTTTGCCTGGCTGTTTGGGGGCAAAAGGGCCACATTTGGGGCATGCACATTTTTCAATGTTGAACTTTGGCATTTGGGGATCCACTGCCCATGCCCTATTTGGTACATCTTTGAGCCGGGCCATTTCAGTGTGCCCAACAAAACCATATATTTTTCAAAACTACACACCACAGGGTATTTTAAATGCTGGTATTTTAACTCTTTGCATGCACACATTTTACCACCAGCATTGTTTCAAAGTTTGCAGTAGTATTTTTGTGTGTGTATTTTCCCCACACACACCTACTTTATGTATGAATTTACAGCTCCTGGTATATGCCACGGTCACACGACACCCCAATATGTGTTCAGCAACATCTCCTGAGTACAGTGATACCCCACATGCATGGGTTTGTCATTTTTTGGGGGAACTAAAAGGCCACATTTGGTACGTGTGCATTTTTCTAATTGGAAATTAGATATGTGGCCATCCTTCCCCCCCGTGTTAATTGGGACCTTGTTGAACCTGGCCAATTCAATTTACCCATCAACTCATACATTTTTTAAAAGTAGACACCCCATGGGCATTTAATATGCCAGTATTTTAACTCTTTCCATGCGAGAATTGTTTTAAGCTAATGTGCTAATTTTAGGACTTGCTCACAAAAATATATTTTTTATATATATATTTTTTTTTTTTGCCTTTTTTTACATTTTTTTTTACATTTTTTTTCAACTTGAAGGTTCCCCTAATAGTGACATCAGTGGGAAATTATTTTTACATTTTACTGTTTTTTTACTATTTTTTTCTAATTATTATTAATTTTATTTTATTTTTAATTTATTTTTACTAATCACACTGTGATTAGAAAGCTGAGCTCCATTGAGTTGCATGGTTGAATGCAGTACCTTTATTCAACCTGCAAGTGGAGCCAGAGTTCTCTAGAGGGTCTGAGACCGTCTAGCGAACGTTTTAGTCTTTATTGTTTTTTTTTCGACTTGAATTTCGGTGACGTACCCGGACTGGCAATTGTCATCAAGGGGTTAAACTGTGTTTGACAGGGATTCAGCATTTTAGGTTGCTAGCCAATCCCAACATTGTTTTCTTCCCACCTGATTAGAGCAGCATTAACAAGGTTACAGAAGTTAAAAGGTATGTCTTCCCTGCTCAGTAATTCTCCATTTGGGGTGCTGCAGAGCCTGGTTCTCAATGCATTAATCTTTTTGGCCTTTTATGTTTTTTTGAGGCCCAGTGAATTTACCTACACGGGGCCCCAGTTTGCTACCTTTACGTTTGCTACCTTGTAAAACCCAGCAGACAGGGCCAGGTCGTTATTGTCAGGATATTTGCCTCACAGAATCAATGGTGTCCAGTGGACAAACTGTCTCGTAAAGGGAGTGCTCCTAATCTCAACTTGTTACCTGTATAAAAGACACCTGTCCACAGAAGCAATCAATAAATCATATTCCAAACTCTCCACCATGGACAAGACCAAAGAGCTGTCCAAGGATGTCAGTGACAAGATTGTTGACCTACACAATGCTGGAATGGGCTACAAGCAGCTTGGTGAGAATGTAACAACAAGGTATAATGCAACATGTAAAATATTTCTGTACATTCAATATATTAACATATAAGCACCTTTGGAAGGGTCTGAATCTTATATTATAACAAATGGAGAGATATATAAATGCAAAATAAATAAAAGATGAAAGAAAAAAAATTAATAAAAAATTAAATTATTTTAAGACGACACCCAAAATTTGAATATTAATTTAAAAAAATAAAAGGCCTGAATATAAGACTACCCTATAGGAAAACAGTTTTATTAGTAAATATTAATTAACATGTAATCTATTTTTTCATATTTAATAAAAACTATGATTAGGAAAAAAGCATTTTTTGTTTTTTGTTTTTCCTTTTATTTGCCAACCTGCCCCCCCCCCAGTTATGCATATCTGCCCCATGGCTTGCTACTCTGCCCCGCGATATGCAATTCTGCCCCTATATGCCACTCTGCCCCTGATATGCCTTATACCCCCTTATATGTCACTGTGGCCCCCCCTGATATGCCACTCTGATCTCCCAATCTGCTTTATACCCCCTATATGCCACTCTGCCCCCCAGATATGCCTTATATTTGTCAATCTTCCCCCTGATATGCCTTATATTCCCCTATATGCCCTCCGACTTACGGATGCATCCCTAGACTTGTCCACTTTGCGCCAGACGCCCTGGTGTCAAGTGGAGGCAGTCGATGGATGTCTGCGCATGCGCACAGACAACCTCTGGTGCTACCCGACACTTCCGCTGGGGCTTCTATGACTGAGCACCGTAAGGTCACGTCATACCGGTGCTCCGTCATAGAAGCCCCTGCGGAAGTGTCGGGTAGCACCAGAGAACGTCTACGCTTGTAGACAACCTCTGCTTCTGCTGGCCGGTACTTCCGTCTGGGCTTCTATGGTGGAGCACCGGAAGGTCATGTCATGCTGGCGCTCCGTAATAAAAGCACCGGCAGAAGTGCTGGCAGCAGGTGAGGTTGTCTGCCAGAGAGGAGGATCCAGGTCCCCTGCAGCACTGGATCTTAGTCTTGTAGTCAGACCTCTATTTGAGGTGTGAGTAGAAGACAACCTCGAATATAAGTATATATAAGATAACCTCATCTTATAATCAAGCAAATACAGTAATAATGATAATGTAAAAAAAAAAAAAAACAATAAAAAATAAACAGGGCTAATCAAGGAAAATATGTATGAAAAGTATATGACAAAAAAGATCAACCACTTCGAAAGTGCGTAAAAACAAAATTTATAAAAATACAAAATGACAAAAAATAGATTATATCAAAGTCTTGATAAAGACTCCTTGGTTGTAATGTTTTTAAGCGATAGATCTAAAAGCCTTCACGTTGGGAAAGCCTTTGGGTCGTATTGCCCCCTCTTTAATCCCTGTTAACATGTTCAATACCAAAAAAAGTAAAAACATCCCATTTAAAATTAGGGCAGTAATTGCAATGGAAAGGGACTGGATGTTTGTCTGATTTAATTTTAATACTGTACAGATGTTTGTTAATTTTTTTTTTTTAAACAACGAGTGGTGCATCCCACATACTGCTTGCCACGGCCACATTGTAGGATATACACCACATTTTTAGAATTGCATGAAATCCGAGTATCAATGTCAAAATATTCTCCTGTTGTAAAACTAGTGAAACGTTTAACCTTTCTCGGGGCTAAAGAACAGGTGTTGCACCCATAACATTTGTAAAATCCTTTTACTATTGGTGTTCTTTTATCTGTATTTATAACACTTAGGGCTAGAATTTTTTTGACATCAAATGCTTGTGAACATATATGAGGTTATAAAAGAAAATTAAAAATTGGATTCACCTTTAGTGTGATGAATTTTATCAACAATAAGTAGTAGTAGTTTCGATCAACCTACTTCATCTAAAACTTTTGTCAGTTCCCCATTATATTTTTTTATCTAAAAATTTAGTCTTCACTATGTTAGCTTGTTCTCAATTCTTTTTCATGAGTGTAAACCTGTGAGCCATCGTGGGTGATGACAACTAGATCTATCAATCTAGCCATTACCATTGGTAGCCTTGAAAAAAGTTTTTGTGCAAATAGCGTGTTTGTGAAAAACAGGAGTGAAAACCAAATTGTAAGAATTTTGATTTATATAATCTGTGAATAATTCTAAAGAGGAAAAATCCCCATCCCAAATTATAAGAATATCATCTATATACCTCCGTCAGAGTACCAAGTTTGCATCGAAAGTGTTATGGTCCCAGATATTTTTTTATATATCTCTCTATTTTTTATAATATAAGATTCAGACTCTCCAAAGGTGCTTATATGTTAATATATTGAATCTACAGAAATATTTGATATGTGTCACACGCGCCGCTGCGGCTCTTACCTCTGCCGCTCACGCCGGCTCGCATGCCGCTGGCAGCCCCGTCTCCTCTGCCACTCACGCCGGCTCGCACGCCACTGGCAACTCCGCCGCGAAAACACGCCTGCGTCGCAATCCTGCATCCTGGACCTGGTCTGCGCTGTGGCCCTATAGCCATGTCCTCCACCACGCACGCGCGCCGGCACCACAGTGGCTACGTACCGACGGGCCAAGCCGTCTGCCCCGACGCACGGGATGCACGCATCGGAGCGGCCTGTGACATGAGTACCTGTTTCCTTTATAAATCCCGTTTTTACTTCTTGCCTTTGCCCGTTCTAAGCGTTATTCAGCTTTTGGGTGTGCTGTTTCTTGTATCTTCAATATTTTTGCCTTGTTTACCGACCACGATTCTTCTCTGCCTGCCTACGAACCTGGAATGTTTAACGTTTTGCACCTGATCTGCCTGCCCTGACCTCGGATTTGTTTGACCTCACTGCCTGCTATTGCCCTCGACCACAGACCGTCTCTTGAACTTACACCGTGACAATATGTTGAATTATATTCTCTATCACATATTATTTACATCCAATTTTCATTTGTGGAAAGGCAAAGATGGCACAAGCAGGATGTTTGAGCCTTGGGGACCAAGATGACACAGGCCGGGCTGTTTGGGGACAAAGTTGACTCATGCTGGGCTGTTTGGGGACAAAGATGGTAGATCCTATGTGTGTAATCTGGGTGCTGGTCAGGTTCTATGTGGGCAGTGTGGATGCCAGAGCTGGCTTTGGGTTGTGCAACCTATAACTATGCCTGTAGTTTTATCTCTTGCTCTTCCATACATTATTATTGTATACCTGCAAATACGGGATTTGTATGTCTGATTCTATGCCTCCAGTGCTGAGTTCACATGCGAACAATAATAATAACAATATTTATATATATATATATATATATATATATATATATATGACTGCTAACAGCAATCACACTTCTATCATGGCAAGTCAGCTAGTATATGCTGGAATCTGGGTATGCCTGGGCATGATAGGAGTTTGATTGCTGTTAATCATATATATATATATATATATATATATATATATATATAATATATTAATATTGTTATTGAATTTTTTTGTCCTATTTTGCTGTGTTACTTACTTCAACCCCTTCGCGACCTTTGCCGGTTCAGGACCGTCATGACAAGAAGGTCACTAAATGACCTTTGACGGTCCTGAACCGTCATAAAATTAAATAAGCTTAGAAAGTGATCAACGATCACTTTCTTCGCTTAAACGGCGTTACTGTAATGCCTCGATGTCGAGGCATTCAGTAACGCCGAGATCGGCATCGGGGGCCATGTCTGGCCCCTCCCCGGGGCGTCAACAGCCGCCATACATTGTATGGCGGCGGACGCCCGTTTTAAAAGCGTTTAGGAGGCGATCAACGATCGCCTCCTAAACTTAAATGGTGTCGATGGAATGCCTCGATCAGGAGGCATCCAGCGACACCAAACACTTACCTTTGGATGGGCTGTCACCGCTCCGGAGAGCGGTCACAGCCGCAGCTGCCGGTGATCTTCGCCATCAAGCAAGATGGCGGCGGCCCGGGAAAATAAACAATAAAGATGAAAGAGTTAGCTAGATGGTCTCCAGACCCTCTAGAGAACTCTGGCTCCACTTGCAGGTTGAATACAGGTACTGCATTCAACCAAGCAAGTCAATGGAACCCAGCTTTCTAATCACTATGTGATTAGTAAAATATTCAAAAAAAAAATAAAAAAAATAAAAAATGAAAAAAAAAAAAAAAATGTGCTAACATTTAAAAATAATTATGCAGTGATGTCACTAGATGAACCATCCAGTACATTGCAAAATGTGTAAAAAAAATATAAAAAAAGTATAAAAAAAATAAAATAAAAAAATAAAGTTTATTATTTTGAGCAAGTGCTAAAATTTCTCAAAAATCTCAACAAAGAGTTAAAATAAAAGCACTTCAAATACCCAAGGGGTGTCTAATATATAAAAAAAATGGCTGATGGGGTAAATTGGAGTGGCCGAGCTCAAAGATAGGGCATAGGTACAGACTGACCAAAATGGAGAAAAAAAGCGCACTTCCCAAATGTGGCATTTTAAATCTCAAACAACCCGACAAACGCATGCATGTCGGGTATCACTGCACTAAGGAGATGTTCCTGAACACACATTGGGGTGTTGTTTGACAGTGACATATACCAGAACCTGTATATCTATAACTAAAGTACAATTTGTGTGAAAAAAAAATAAAAAAAAAATTACTATTACAAAGTTTGACAAAGTGTAGTTCTATAATTGGTGCATGGAAAGGGTTAAAATAACAGCATTTGAAATACCCTGGGGTGTCTAGTTTTCAAAAATATATGGTTTGAGGGGGTTAAATTGAGTTAACCGGCTTCAAAGATGTTCCAAAGAGGAGATGGAGGCAGACTGACCAGATTTGTTAAAAAAGATTTGGAAATCATAAAACGCTGCTTGTACTTATTGCCCTATAACTTACAAAAAACAGCAAAAAAACATAAAAACATTGGGTATTTCTAAACTCAGGACAAGTAGTAGAATCTATTTAGCTAGTTTTTTTACTTGCTTTTTTAGGTGAGTAAAAGATTTTTCAAATAAAAGTCATAAAATGTGTTTTTTTTCAATTTTTCACCATGTTTTTTTATTTTTTTTATAGTAAATAAGATGATACGATCAAAATAATGGTATCCGAAGAAAGCCCATCTTGTCCTGAAAAAAACAATATATAACTTATGTGGGTACACTAAATGGGTGAGGAGAAAATTACAGCTGAACACAAGCACCACAAAAGTGTCAAAACAGCTGCGGTCCCACAGGGTACAAAACGAAAAATGAGCCCGGTCCTTAAGGGGTTAAATAAAAGCGTGAGATTTTTTTTATGGTGGGGGTCATATTTGGTTTCGGACAGGTAAATGTTGGATTTTCGGTTTCAGTCCAGAATTTTCGTTTTGGTGCATCCTTAAGCCAGACAATGAAGTGGTAGGCCTACACCACATCAATGTTTGGGTTAGTATATAGCGATAGTTATGCTACACTATTATGAGCGTCTGGCTCAATGTATAGTGATAGGGATTACGCTGTACCACCGACAATGTCTGCCTCAGTATATAGTGTTAGGTGTTATGCTGTACCCCCGTCAATGTCGGCCTCAGTATATAGTGATAGGTGTTATGCTGTACCCCCATCAATGTCTGACTCAGTATATAGTGATAGGTGTAATGCTGTACCACCATCAATGTCTGCCTCAGTATATAATGATAACAGTAACGCTGTACCACCTTCAATGTCTGCGCCAGTATATAACGATAGAAGCTATGCAGTTTTAAAGTGTTTGTGGGGGGGGGTGCCACATACAGGATCCGCCCCAGGTGCCAAATACTCTAGGTACGTCCCTGGATAGTCGTGTTGTTTATGGTGATAGAGAATTCAGGTAGTGGAGATGGAGGGAGGGAAGATAATGAGTTCAATTTTAGAAACATTAAGTTTCAGGTAGAGTTGTGACATCCATGAAGAAATAGCAGACAAGCAATTGGTAATACGGGACATGAAAGATGGAGTGCGATCAGGAGAAGACAGGTAGATTAGTAATTAATGGTGATTAAAACTATGCAATGGTGCTTTTTAGATTGATTGTAATTTTTTTATGTGACTGGTATTAATTTGGTTACCTTGAGTTACCAAGAGTCTGGTAATAACTTGCTTATGTTTTTTTTCTTTTTTTTTCCACAAAAAAAGGTGAAAATGGCATATACCAATTTGAGTCAATTTTGTTTTTGATGTACATGCAGTTTTCACCTTGTTTCCAAGAAGTAGATTTAAAAAAAAAAAGTTAATTAATTAAATAATGTTTTATTAATAGCATTTGTCACATAAACAAATCACTATCAATTATCTAAAAAGCACCAGTGCATACTTTTTCCAGACTTTCCATACTTTTTTTGAACACTTTGATTAACTGCTATAACATACAGTGGGGCAAAAAAGTATTTAGTCAGCCACCAATTGTGCAAGTTCTCCCACTTAAAAAGATGAGACAGGCCTGTAATTTTCACCATAGGTACACTTCAACTATGAGAGACAGAATGAGACAACAAAGTCCATAAATCACATTGTCTGATTTTTAAGAATTTATTTGCAAATTATGGTGGAAAATAAGTATTTAGTCAATAACAAAAGTTCATATCAATACTTTGTTATATACCCTTTGTTGGCAATGACAGAGGTCAAACGTTTTCTGTAAGTCTTCACAAGGTTTTCACACACTGTTGCTGGTATTTTGGACCATTCCTCCATGCAGATATCCTCTAGAGCAGTGATGTTTTGGGGCTGTTGCTGGGCAACACGCACTTTCAACTCCCTCCAAAGGTTTTCTATGGGGTTGAGATCTGGAGACTGGCTAGGCCACTCCAGGACCTTGAAATGCTTCTTACAAAGCCACTCCTTCGTTGCCCGGGCGGTGTGTTTGGGATCATTGTCATGCTGAAAGACCCAGTCACGTTTCATCTTCAATGCCCTTGCTGATGGAAGGAGGTTTTCAATCCAAATCTCACGATACATGGCCCCATTCATTCTTTCCTTTACACGGACCAGTCGTACTGGTCCCTTTGCAGAAAAACAGCCTCAAAGCATGATGTTTCCACCCCATGCTTCACCGTAGGTATGGTGTTCTTTGGATGCAACTCAGCATTCTTTCTCCTCCAAACACGACGAGTTGAGTTTCTACCAAAAAGTTCTACCTTGGTTTCATCTGACCATATGACATTCGCCCAATCCTCTTCTGGATCATCCAAATGCTCTCTAGCAAACTTCAGACGGGCCCAGACATGTACTGGCTTAAGCAGGGGGGCACGTCTGGGACTTTGGTCCCAGCTCTCTGCAGGTCATTCACTATGTCCCCCTGTGTGGTTCTGGGATTTTTGCTCACCGTCCTTGTGATCATTTTGACACCACGGGGTGTGATCTTGCGTGGAGCCCCATTAATACAGGTAACGAGTGGAGGACAGAGGAGACTCTTAAAGAAGATGTTACAGGTCTGTGAGAGCCAGATATCTTGCTTGTTTGTAGGTGACCAAATACTTATTTTACCGAGGAATTTACCAATGAATTCATTAGAAATCCTACAATGTGATTTCCTGTATTCTTTCCCCCCATTCTGTCTCTCATAGTTGAAGTACAGGCCTCTCTCATCTTTTTAAGTGAGAGAACACAATTGGTGGCTGACTAAATACTTTTTTGCCCCACTGTATATATTTGCTAAACAGCTTGAAATTGTTCAAAGTGCCAGTTTTTACAGTAAAGTTTACTTGACATTGACATTGTATGCCATTGTTACCAAATGTAACCCCCAACATACTAAATTTACAGCCTCACGTCATTAAGTACCACTGCCTGGGTCATTACACAACTATTTATCTAAAGCAAGAATTTATTTTTGGCTGAATATTCACATCTGTCTAAAATACTGCCTATTAAAATGCTAACAGACGTACACAAGGCTCAACAGCCAGTAGAAAGCATCTTAATCTGACCAACATATTACATTGTCAAATAAACAAAAAGCAAACCAATTCAGCCTGTCAGGGTTAATTACACATTGCTTGTTTATCGTTTTAAAGCCTATCCTTTCTTTAACTCTTATTTAGAAAATCCCTTAAATATTAAGAAGAAATAATCTACTATCTCATATTAGCACACATAACCTATGATGAAAAAGTAGCTTGAGGGTGGATGAGTGCACATACATAGTGTGGAAATGGAAGTGTAACTAATATAGAACTGCACCCTAGTATCTTTGGGACTATTCAGTCCAAAACAACTCAAGGAGGGTAAGCTGAATGTATCTATTAGGAACCAAACGGTGTAGTAAATTGTAAGTGTGAGGTAATCATGTTAAGAAATTCTAATTCAAATAATGTACAGTTTCAAAACAGACTTTTAAATGTTAAATTACTAGATAAAAACAAAATAAATGCCAAGATCCATTCACTTTCACCCATAATACACACTGCTAGAACATATCAACTAGCTAGTTTATTGTAATGCCCTTGGACTGATTTATAAATAGATGTTATGCTGAAATGACAATACATATCAATAGATGGCTACGGTACACAAATGTATTGCCGGCTAAGTTTAATCAAACATTCTACGAATACTCCTTGATACATGCATGTCCCCCATCCGGTCTGGTGTGCAAGCTCCAACTAGACTATGCCATGGACATACTTGGATGTTGGCACGTTAATGAGTCAATATTTTACAATATTTTACATTTTGCTCAGCTGCTGCAGTCCACCTGTATGTTTAAACTGGATTATGTAATATGCTTTTCTACACGATTTTGTTTTATTTTGAATAATAAAATGATAAGAAGCAAAGCATTACAAATTATCAAACACAAAACATTTATAATACTCAATAATGAACAGACAGAATTTGTATTATTAGAATTTAATAATCAGACATCAAAAGATGTTTCCGTTAATTACATCATAACTTCAATTATTTATGGCACAATGTTCATAAACATTTAACATGACGGCCTTTCTTAGAAGTCTGATGTGAATTATCTTTTCAGTCCAAATTAATTACTGGAAGAACAAGGAGCCTTCTTTAAAACAACATAGAACTTAATTAAATATGTGTGTATCTTTACAGCTTTTATCAACATAATATTTCACTTTCTCACATTCTATATTTACATTCCTATTATGTACAGCCATACATATGGAATTTAACATTACTTGATATTGTTTCCATGAATGTGTGTGTTTGTACCATATAAAAGGTTGACAAAGGTATTTTATTAAATAACAAAACTAGTATTCTAAGAAAAAGCATCAGGTACCTTATTAGAGATGATTCTGTCGTCTTTCTGGTTGAAGGGTCCTGTTGCTTTCAGGTCTATCATAACCTATAAATAACAACGGTTTATTGAGATAGGCAGACAGAAGAAAGGGCAGGTGTGAAGTGGAGGCATGGTGAAACAGGAAGGGAGAATGGTGGGCTTGTCAGGTTAAGCAACACATTAAAAATAAAAAAGCAAACAATGAAAAAAACAGGATAAAAGGGGTGATATTTTAAAAGAGGCCGTACACAGTTGTCCAATTGGTCTAATGGGAATTTGTAGACAAAAACAAAAAAAGGAGATTATCAGATAAAGGTGACGACAGAGACCCATACACCATATACAGAGACAGAAAGCAAATGGAGAAAGACATTTAGCAGAACATAACAGACTGCAAATTGCTTGCAGGTTCCTATGGCAATAAGGAATCAGAAAATACAGAGGTAAAATGTGTTAACGGCACAGATAATGACTAAGAAGATGCTATAGAAATGGCTGGAAGTTTAACTGGAAATTGTTTTTTCTGTGCAGAAATGCACAAACATATTTGCACATACCATAAAATAACTTTAATCAATAAAATAAGAACAAGAAAAAAAAAGATTATAAATTAGACATGTTGGTGGTATTATTGTGTGGACTAGAAGTTTTAATTCCTTTTATTGTTTACTAGTATCTGCTGAGTATGTCTGTATCACCATGTTCTAAATTATTACAAGACAATTTAACTCAAATGTATTATTCTTCTAAATACCTTATTTAAAGGTCACAAAGTCCCAATAAAAGTATTCGGCCAGAAACATCAGGAGGTATATATTTATAATCGTTGTTAGTTATTTATATATTATTTAGAACTGAACCCGATCGGCCACCACTTCACCCAGAGGGACCACTCCATTGAGGACCTCAAAATAAAAGTACTGAAGGGGAACTTCAAAACCACACAAGCCAGAAAGACATTTGAAATGATGATGATTACCCATTTCAGCACTAAGGAGACCAGATTAAACATGGACAAAGAATTATGTTACCAGAACTTCATTACATTTCTGTGATTTTATTCTAAATGATGCTTCTCTTTATTTAATGAGCCCAACTTTGTTTATTTATCTAATCATATATGTACAAGTTTTTTTAAAAAACAATACCATTATTACACTTACTACCTCTACCCCTCCAAACTATTCTCACACTGGCTAAACTAATTTATGTCCACCTTAAACTACTGTGAACTATACCTCATCATAAGGTGACCAGATTTTTAAAATGAAATCCGGCGACATTCTTTTATTGGCAAAGGGTAAAAAACTATTTTATAAGCATAATTTCTTCAAACTACCGTATTTGCTCGATTATAAGACGACCCCGATTATAAGACGACCCCCCAAAATCAAAATATTAATTTAGGAAAAAAACAAAAAGCCTGAATATAAGACTACCCTATAGGGAAAAAGTTTTACCAGTAAATATTAATTAATGTAAATTATTTTCATGTTTAATAAAAGCTATGATTGAGAAAAATATATTTTTTAAATTTCCTTTTATTTGCCAACCTGCCCCCCCCCAGTTATGCCACTCTGCCCCCAGAAATGCTTTATACCCCCCTATTTGCCACTCTGCCCCATGATATGCCTTATACCCCTGTATGCCACTCTGGCATATAGGGGGTTAAAAGGCATATCATGGGGCTGAGTGGCATATAGGGGGGTATAAAGCATTTCTGGAGGTATATAGGCATATCATGGGGCTGAGTGGCATATAGGGGGTTAAAATGCATTTCTGGAGGTCCAGAAATGCATTTTAACCCCCTATATGCCACTCAGCCCCATGATATGCCTTTTAACCCAGCATGTACTGGCTGCCTTGGCTTGATAGGAGTGTGATTGCTGTTAGCAGTTTGATATATATATATATATCAAACTGCTAACAGCAATCACACTCCTATCAAGCCAAGGCAGCCAGTACATGCTGGAACCTGGGGATGATAGCAGTGGGATTACAGCCTCCATATGCCATGCTACAACCCCCACCCCCCTTACACATCCATGCTATGACACACACACTCACACTCATTCACAAACATTTAAATACTCATTCATTCCCTTAATCATACACACTTCACACATACTCAAAAACCCTCCCCCACCCCCTCACCTGAACTGCAGATCTCCCACTCGCAGACTTCTGCAGGGGACCGGCTGTAGCAACTTCTCTGGCCCCGCCCTCAGAGGAGGGAGGGGGGAGATAGAGTTCTGTGAGGACGCTGCAAGCTTCCTGCCCTGCTTCTAACAGAAGAGACGCTGCTCGCGACCGGTAAGCAGCATGGCGCCAGCATTTTTTGGGGGTCTGATTATAAGACGACCCCGATTATAAGACGAGGGGTATTTTTCAGAGCATTTGCTCTGGAAAAAACCTCGTCTTATAATCGAGCAAATACGGTATATATGCAGTGTATTTCGTATGTGTTTATTAAGTGATTGTATGATATACTGTATTTGCTCGATTATAAGACAAGGTTTTTTCCAGAGCAAATGCTCTGAAAAATACCCCTCGTCTTATAATCGGGGTCGTCTTATAATCAGACTTCAACTAGGTCTGACTATGAGACTAAGATCCAGATCCCCTGCAGCGATGCATTTCTTTAGGCAGAGTGCTCTGTGAAATGCCTTTTAACCCCCTTTATGCCACTCTGCCTCCAGAAATGACTTTTAACCCTCTATACGCCAGAGTGGCATATAGGGGTATAAGGCAATTCTGGAGGCAGAGTGGCACATAGGGGGTCAAAAGGCATATCATGGGGCACAGTGGCATTTAGAGGGTTAAAAGGCATATCATGTGGCACAGTGGCATATAGGGGGTATAAGGCATTTCTGGGGCAGAGTGGCAAGCCAGGGGGCAGATGTGCATAACTGGGGAGGGGCAGGTTAAAAAAAAAAAAGGAAATAAAAACAAAACATTTTTCTCAGTTATAGCTTTTATAAAAAAAAAATGTTCACATAGTTTACATGAATTAACATTTACTGGTAAAACTTTTTTCCTATAGGGTCGTCTTATATTCAGGCTTTTTCTTTTCTTCATAAATTAATATTCAGATTTTGGGGGGTCGTCTTATAATCGAGCAAATACGGTATACGTTATTTCTCACATTTTGTCCATGAGATTAAAAAAAATACTTCTTAGAATCTTTTGGGCAGATTGAGAGTATCATGGGTCTGGATAGAATCTAAACTCCTCGGCATCGATGTGTACTGGATAAAGATGACATCAGTGCTAGGCAGATAATATAGGATAGAATCTTATGTGATGGGATTGGAAGTACATCACTACACTAAAAAAAGTAATTATGCACGGGATTCCTGAAGCCACAATTTATTGCCACTAATCCTTTTCTATAAAATATGCAGATTGAAATAGAGTATATAACACAAAACCTTCAGTTTTCCTCTCACTGATTTCTGGGCCTAGAAAGTTTTGTCCGCTGAAGTGACTACAAATTCAGGAGGACGTTTTATCTCTAGATAAGTAAAAATTAAATAGTTCAATTTATTCCTACAGTAAGTAAGGTGCCAGGAAACAGATGACCAAACACACACCAGGACAGGCTCCGCCACACCGACACCCAGACACACACACACACACACACACACACACACGAGGACAGGCTCTGTGTGAGGTTCGTCTTACCAGGAGCAATCCGGAATGCAGGAATGGAACACACTTGCTCAGAACAGAACACGCACAAGGGGCCTGGTGAGGGTAACAGGGTGCTTGGCAGTGTAACTGTAAGCACGGGTGGTCAGAAGGAAGCCGTTTAGTAGACCAGGGTCGAGATGCCAAAGATACACAGAGTCGTAGGATAGCCAGAGTCAGGATGCCAGAAGTACACGAGAACCGTTAAGAAGACCAGGGTCGAATACCGGATAAATGAGAAAGCAACTTGGAATACTGGAGGGGCTCACGAGATACAGGAAGCACCAGTATAACTGAGCACTGAGGACAAGGTAAGAGAGGTTTAAATAGCCCGGGGGCCTTCCCCGACGTCTGGGACGTGATCGCATCCTGCGTTGCCATAGCGACGCAGCGGAATCCAGTCGGCGGTCAGCCTCATAAATATTCATGAAGCGGCCGCGCGCTGAGCGACTGCTTCATGTTCCAACGAGCGGTGCCGGCGTTTCTGCCGGGAGTGAGAAGAGGACGACCGGGAGCTGTTTAAGGTAGGTGCCTTACACTCTGCCACACCGTTACCCAAACACACACACCAGGACATGCTCTGCCACTCCGACACTCAAACACACACACACCAGGACAGGCTCTGCCACACCGACACCTGCACCGGGACAGGCTCTTTCGACACCCAGACACACATACCAGGACAGGCTCTGCCACACTGACACCCACATCTGGACGGGCTAAGCTACAAAAAAAATATATATATATATTTTCCACACTGCTTTGTCATTGACCCCCCCTTTTGTGTTTTTGCCCCCTTGTGTATTGCCCCAAGCCAGCGCTATGTTTATGCCCCCACCCTGACCCTCACTTTAATATTTATTTATTTAATGGCCCCAACTGCCCCCTTGTGTATTGATGCCGCCGGCCCAGATAAAGTACTGCCCTGCAGTATGGGGGATGTATATCTGACTAGTTGGTTCCGTTCTATGGGTCTATACATCCCCCATACTGCAGGGTAGCATTTCATCTGGGCTTGTCAGCAATATATAAAAGTTGTGTGTCCTGGAAAACATGGCCGATGCGGTCACCCTTGTGTATTCCCCCCAGCTAGCCCCACATTGTATATTTATCCCACTACTCAGCCCCCCTTAGTACTGATTTATGTGATGCCCCCAGTCAGCACCACCTTGTGAATGAATGCCCCCCATACACTTGCATATTGCCCTCTTTAGTATCATGTCAACCATGGCACCTAGATTGGAAGCAGGACCTGCCCAACACCCAGATTGGAAGCATAGGAATTGCCATCATAGCCTCAAACAGCCTCCCTGTGCCATGCACCCCACTTACAAATCCATGCTATCATACACATTCATTCATATACTCATTTACAAACATTCACTCATTCACAGATACTCATTAATTCCCTCATTCACAGATACAAAATTCATTCCCTCAATCCTTCATACACCCTCCCCCACCCCCTTAGCAGGAACGGAGCAGGTTCATGTGGCGTGACGTAAATTCACGTGACTCCGCTGGGTTCCTGCTTCCCCTGGGTGGATTCAAGACAGCGTGTGCGAGCAACGCATGGGTAAGCTGCAGGCCACCTGCGGAAGTTAATCCGGCCCTGCATCCGAGGACATGTCCCGGGACATCTTGTCACCAGAGGCGTATCTACTGAAAATAGCGCCTATGGCAAGCACTGAAATTGCACCCCTGTCCAAATATCTAAAACCCATTTACTAGCCCCTGCTGCCCATATATACCGTATTGGCTCGGATATAGGCCGCCCCCGTATATAGGCCGCACCCTAAAAGCTTGGTGCTTTTTTTTAAAGAAAAAGTTTTTTTCTTTAAAAAAAGCCCCAAAAAAACATGCTCCCACTCTGCCCCCCCCGAGATATGCTGCCACTCTGTCCTCTCCCTCCCCGAGATATGCTGCCACTGTCCTCCTCCCCGAGATACGCTACCACTGCCCTCCCTCCCCGAGATACGCTACCACTGCCCTCCCTCCCCGAGATACGCTACCACTGCCCTCCCTCCCCGAGATACGCTACCACTGTCCTCCCTCCCCGAGATACGCTACCACTGTCCTCCTCTGCCTCCTCCCCCCGGACTTACCGGAGCAGACTCCCGGGTGTCTTGCGAGGCCGGCGGGGGAAATCTACGCAATACAACTTCCGGTGCCGGCCCTGGATGTGCCCCGCAAGACACCCGGGAGTCTGCGCCGGTAAGTCCGGGGGAGGGGTAGGCAGAGGTAAGATGCATCGTGCGGAGGTCCGCACGATGCGCTTAGACAACCTCCCGTGCCGGCACCCCCCCCCGTGGGAAGTGCTGGCAGGGGAGGCTGTCTGAGCGTATCGGGGAGTAGGATGCAGGTCCCCTGCACCGCTGCGGGGGATCTGTATCCTAACCCCGCTGCCTGCCCGGCGCCCGGGACTGCATGTCCCGGGCGTCGGGCGCTAGACCCCGAATATAGGCCGCACCCCCACTTTAAGTCTTTAAAGTGGGGGTGTGCGGCCTATATTCGGGGTCTAGCGCCCGACGCCCGGGAAAAAAGTGCGGCCTATATTCAAGCCAATACGGTATATATAAATATTAGTCCCTGCTGCCGATAGCAGGTATAGATCAACACACAAACCCAGATCAATTGAAATTCACTTGTGATCTCAGCACTGAAGGTATATATCAAATAAACAGAATCAGACACACAAATCCTGTATTTGCAGGTATACAATAATAATATATGAAACGTAGCATCGCAGGTATAGATCAAATAAATATATGGAAACAGCATTGCAGGTATTAATCAACTGAATAAGACATATTAACTCTGTATTTGCAGGTACACATAAATAATGTATGGAAACATAGCATAGCTGATCTAGATCTACAGATTAACACAAAAAACCCAGCTTTGCAGGTAAAGATCAATTGGAATTCGCATAAAAACACGGCATTAAAGGTATATTTAAAACCCCCTAAATTACAGGCATAGATCACAGGTTGCACACCACCAAAGCCAGCCCTGGCGTCCACACTGCCCACATAGAACCTGGCCAGCACCCAGATTACACACATAAAATTTGCAATCTTTGTCCCCAAATAGCCCAGCACAAGTCAACTTTGTCCTCAAACAGTCCGACCAGCGCCATCTTTGTCCCATATACACCCTGCCTGTGCCATCTTGGTCCCCAAGGCTCAAACCTCCTGCTGGTGCCATCTTTGCCCTTCCACAATTATACATCTATGATACACAAACATTTTTACAGTCACTCACTAATTCACACTTTAATTCAGACAACTCATCCACACATTAACTCATGCTCTCCCTCATTCACTCAATGCATCCACACATTAACTCATGCTCTCCCTCATTCAGACAATTCATCCACACATTAACTCACGCTCTCCCTCATTCAGACAATACATTCACATATTAACTCATGCTCTCCCTCATTCAGACAACTCATCCACACATTAACTCATGCTCTCTCTCATTCACTCAATGCATCCACACATTAATGCACACTTTTTACTTATATCTACCCCCTCTCCCTCCCTTATCACTTTCTACCCCCCTCTCCCTCCCCTATCACTTTCTACCCCCTCTCCCTTCCCTATCACTTTCTACCCCCCTCTCCCTCCCCTATCACTTTCTACCCCCCTCTCCCTCCCCTATCACTTTCTACCCCCCTCTCCCTCCTCTATCACTTTCTACCCCCCCATATCCCTCCCTTATCACTTTCTACCCCCCCTCCCTCCCTTATCAATTTCTACCCCCCCTCCCTCCCTTATCACTTTCTACCCCCCCTCCCTCCCTTATCATTTTCTACCCCCCCTCCCTCCCTTATCATTTTCTACCCCCCATCCCTTTTCACTTTTTACCCCTCCCTCCCTCTCTTATCACTTTCTACCCCTCTCTCTCCTCCGCATCAGTGTTTAAAAGCCGCTCGCTGGTGCCCGCTGCTTCACTGTTGAGCACCGGCATATTGCGGCGCTCTGCATGAAATGCCGGCACTGGGACGGGGGTAGAGGGCTCGTGGAGGAGAATGAGGGGTTGCTAGGCGCCCCTCTCTCTCCTCCGCATCAAAAAAAAAAACAAAAAAACCCGGCATTTAAAAGCCGCTCACCGGCGCCCCCCTTGAGATGGCGCCCATGGCACGTGCCATAGCTGCCATACCCTATATACGCCTCTTCTTGTCACCCTACCTTATCAGTATCTATCGTCCTCCTTAACCCCTGTACTCCTTAATCCTTACTTAGATGTTTTATGGTTAGTTTTGCTTTTGACTTGACAAAGGAAGGCTGAAATGTTTGAAAGCTCATCCTTCAAATGAAATGTTAATCCAACAAAAATGTCTTATTCTAGATTGCAGTAGTTATAGTATATGTATTTGACTTGAGGTCAGTTTTGCTTGGGATAAGATATACAGTCGTAAGTTGGTTATAATAAATATCTAGACAGTATAAAAACATCTTCTGCACAGTATTGATTTGAAGGTCTGCTGAAACGTCTGACTGCGTATTCATGTCCAGCCATTCTGTACTCTTGATAGTGGGCTTTGGCTGATGCTGACAAGGGGATTCCCCCGCAGTGTTAAATACTTTTAATACTGGACATAATAAATTAAATTTTATTGCATGAACATGCACCTGGTGTTATGTTATTTCAGGATCTGAACTGGCATAAGGTATTTTTCCTATTGGCTTTTATGAATTCCATGATCAAACTGGTATAAAATGTCAAAATAATAATGAACCATAGTGTACTGTTCAAAAAGCTCACATCAAGACCAATAATAAAAGCATGATATTTTCTTTATTTTTTATTTTATCAACATAGTGAGTTACAAACAACTTTGAAATATATGTTTTTAGCAAAGTCTCCTATATAACACAATATTATATTTGTGTTAAATTAATGTTAAGGCTAAAGTACATTAGTCTGTAGTTGTGAGAAGTAGACTTGTGCATTCGTCTTCGGGCGAACATGAAAACGAACACGAAGAGTGCGTTTTCGTGTTCGTTCCGAAGACACATCGAAGAGAAGACAGCGGCGGTAAAACGTAGGCGAAGACACACACCACGAAGATCTTTGTGATCGTCTTTGTCTACCATTCTTCCCCCCCCTTTCTAACTTACCTTGTCTTCGCGGCATCGCGGCAGTTCCCGGAAGTGGAAATCCGCAGGTTCGCCGTCACGGGTTACAGGGCAGCGCGAATGGGCCTATTGGTCGCCTACAGGGACCTCCTCTGGCATCAACCAATTGGTTGATGCCAGAGGAAGACCCTGCAGGTGACCAATAGGCTCATCCCACTGGTCTCCCTCCCTGTTCAATTAGTTAAATGTCCGAACGAGCGACCAATAAAGTCGCTCGTACGGACATTTAACTAATTTAAAACCCCAGTGCTGCAACTTACCCTGCAGATGGACATTTAACCCGGCACAGACTAACTAATTGAACAGGGAGGGAAACCAGTGGGATGTGCCGAGTAAGTTGCAGCATTGAGGTTTTAAAACCCCAATGCTGCAACTTACCCTGCAGATGCCACTGGTCTCCCTCCCTGAGCAATTAGTTATTGGTCGCTAGTACGGACATTTAACTAATTGAACAGGGAGGGAGACCAGTGGGATGTGCCGGGTAAGTTACGGCACCAGGAGCTTAGCAGTCTGTACGAGTGACCCTATTGGTCGCCAGCAGGGGGCTCGTCTGCCATCAACAAATGGCAGACGAGCCCCCTGCTGACAACCAATAGAGTTGCTCATACGTACATTTAAACTCCTGGCGCCAGAGCTGCGTTAACCCCGTATTAACCCCTTAACCGGGGAAAACGAAGATGAAACGAGCACGAAGAATGTCCACGAATATTCGCCCGAAGAGAAGACAGGAACAGACGAATATTCGCGGAATACGAAGATTTTTTCCCCCCCGAAGACGAGCACAAAGACGAACACGAAGAGCCCCCTGGTGCCCAAGTCTAGTGAGAAGGGCTGTGGTTATTTAACCAACTCCTCTCCCTTCTACAGCTACGCTGCAGCTTCCAGCGTTTGATTACGCTGTACAGGAAGTGACGTTCGCGGAACTTCCGGAAGTGTCTTCGCATCTCGGCAATACCGGCAGTTTGGCGGTTCCGGCAGTTCAGCGGTTCCTGCAGCTGGTAGAAGCTCCGTTTGACTCCTACAGCTCAGGATTTATATGTTTGTTTGTCTTCCTGCCAGGCGCTCTCAGTCATCTTAGCCATGGGGCGGTTCTCATGGGATCCATAATTCCATACCGGAAGATAAGAATCTTAAGCGTCCTGTACACAGTCTATCACAAACTATTTAACCCCTTATCTTCCTGTCAGCAGGTGAAGGGAGCTTGGCCGTTCACCTGTACAGTATTTACAAAACCCCCAACTACGGCTCACTGGACACACTACACCTGAGAGTACACACCCCTCACTTTATGTCCCAACCCTGGAACTAATGCTTTAGTTCCTTCATTTTATTAACGCTACCATTTTGATTTCAAGTCTATTTACATCCAGCCTTTGTGCGTACGTGCTACGGTTCTCTGAGCAAGCTCGGTTTTTGTGGGTTAAATGTGAATATATATTTATGGTTATAGTGGCGGTGTGTAGATACGAGTAGTGTATGGATTGTTTTAGAGAGGGTATATGTTGTTAAATGGCAGTGAAGAGGAAACCGGGTTTTTATTGTGTGTAAGTGTTTTGCAGTATATAGACATTTGGCTCATCTATGTTATGGAACCATTATATATATCAGCAAGAAACGCTTATTGCTTTAATGAATATAAGCTGGCCTCGACCAATAAAGGGTTACACCTCACGCAGATACGTGAGAGACGCAAGTAGCAGTGTATTCAGTTATCTATATTTTACTAACCGCAAGCGCCATTCTGGCTATATCTTGTTGCAGGAAAGTATCTAATATTTGTTTCTAACGGTTTTCTGCCTTTCTGCCTATTTCCGCATAGTTTCAGGATTAACCAATTAATAAGCTTTACGTAACCTGACGTCCCTTTTTATCTGGACACTATATAATCTATAATATAAACAAAATAAAGCAGAGTGATTTTGGACCTGACCCAGAGTGTGTCGTGTGTCTTATTTTTCTCTCCGTGCACGTACATTTATATTTATATAATTTGGAGCAGTTCAACAATTGAAGAAAGGCTTTATTGGAAAGCATCCAAAACAGTTGGCGCCCAACGTGGGGCTCGAGGAAGCCGTACCTGTCGGAGGTCCCTCCCGGGGAGAGTTCACGCCGTGAGCTGACGATTAGACCCTGGGACTGCAGCCCAGTTACAAGGTAAGATCGTTTCTTATCTACCTTGTGTGTCTCTCGTTACTCACGTGTGTATTCGGAGGAGGGAACTCAGGTGGTTGACGCACCCTCGAGAGGCAATAAAAGAACCCCATGTAAATCTACTGTATAATCACTTGTTGAACTGTGGTGCCTCCCTTTTGCTGGCGAGCACACTGTTTCGGAAAGGTTTCGGAAAGTGTTTCAAGTCTACACCGGATCAACCCAGTTGCTCTGATCCCCAGACGGTGCCGTAAGACTAACACTAATTTGGACAGCCTAGTCGTCTGTCCCTAGCACACTGTAGAAATCGGTAAAGTGTTCCAAGTCTACACCTGATCAACCCAGTTGCTCTGATCCCCAGACGGTGCTGTAAGACTAACACTAATTTGGACAGCCTAGTCGTCTGTCCCCAGCACACTGTAGAAATCGGTAAAGTGTTTCAAGTCTACACCTGATCAACCCAGTTGCTCTGATCCCAGACGGTGCCGTAAGACTAACACTATTTTGGACAGCCCAGTCGCCTGTCCCCAGTGCATAATATTACTACAGTGTGTGTGTGCCTCGCTCGTATCAGAAGGTTTCGGACGGTTGCGGACAAGGTTACGATACCGTTGCGGAATGGGGAACGATAACAGCGTTCCAAGTGGGTTCTGTACTCCCTCCCAATTAGTTGCTGACAGACGAGGGAAAAGATACATTAAGCAATTATCTAAGTTGGAAAAACGATATAAAGTACCCAGAGGAGGAACCTTATCAATTTGCACCTGGCAAAACCTCCTAAATGAAAAAGCAGGAAAATTAGACGACAACGGATTGAAAGATACTGTTAAAATCTGGCTAGATTGTAGCAAAGAATTTAAATCGTTAGATGGCGAAGAAATGTATGATGAAAAGCACTCAAGATATCTGTGTAAAATTCCAATGTCTTATACGCCACAGCTCTATAATGGCGCCGAGTCGTCGGACAAGGGGTGGAGCTGCCCAGCCTGTAATGCAATGACGTCAGAATGCTCTTGTTTGTACTGTCCCCCGCCCCGTCTACTCCCGGCTACTGTGTCGTGTCTGACACAGACACCAGCGCCATCTTGTGACGCACTTCACCAACTGTCTTCAGTGGAAAATCCCCACCAATTGCCTGCCCCGCCTTCTATGTTATATCCGGTACAGGCATCGGGGCCATCTTTATTAATTGACAACGCCCAAAATTCTGGCCTACCTCCAGCTCCGTTATCTTCTATGTCTATTCCCACAGTGTCATTGTACCCAGTAGTTAATCCGGATGGCACATTTGTATTACCTACCCAGATTACAGCACCCAGACATATGGTCCCAATCATGATAATGGCAAGCGGTGAGGAAACAAAGAAGGAAAATATATCTACTAGTGCTGTTATGCTTCCGGCCCAACACCAGGCTGAGGAAGGCCTACTACTCCAGGAAGGCAAAACACTAGAAAAACCTCAAACAGTACTATTTCCACCCACTCCTCCCATAGTTACACCCCCGGTACCTACACCCAGCACTACTGTCCCGTTAATGATGATGGGCCCAGGCGACAGTCCAGAAGGGGAGGAAATAGATACGACCGAGGGCGCAACAGCTGCCCCAACCCAATCCGATGCCGACAGCAGTATGGTACTTAAAAAGGGAAAAAGGTTACCTAGACCGAAACCAATAACTAAACCCCAAAGAAGAACTAAGCCCAAACACACACAGTCCCCCTTGGTGGGTTTTGACCCACCTGTTCTCCATGCTGAGGACATGGGAGCTAGGCCTAAGCACCAACCTATTTTCACTGATGAAGAAATAGGCACTCATGACAGTCTATCATAAGAAGAGGGCTCAGAGGAGGAGGAGGAATCCCAAAGTATTTACCAGAGCTTACCTTTTGTACGTTCCCCTATAGGCCATCGCCGTATAAGATATACTCGACAATCTGATACCGAACAGCCCTCAAGTACGTCAGCCCCTCAGCCACCATCCATGGGGAATACAAATCCCAATAATCCGTTTTCTTCTCAATTCGCTGAAATTATGTCTGCAGCTATAGTACAAGCCACCCGACTCACCACAGAAAATGCTACTCCACGAGATGGTCTCGCTTCCACGGAGCCGCGTTCCAAGTATGTAGCATTCAATCCGCAACAACTGTATACAATCGTCAAAGATCTCCCTGGACCTGATACTCATCCAATGCCATTTTATCGAAAAGTTTCACAGGCCTGGACTACCTATGGATGTACCTGGTCTGACCTTGTTAGTATTGTCCAAGCCAAAGCAGGAGACTACGCAGATCTTATTCTCAACCAAATTATACGAGACCCATCTTATCTACCTTGCGATCCCAGATCCACTGAATCAGGTCAACAGTTTATCAAGCAATTGGAAATCTGGGCGAAGGACAGATTGTCCGAACAAACAGTATCTCTACAGGATATAACTCAAGAAAAAGGAGAGTCAGTGGAGAAATATGCCTACAGAATCAAACGACATTTTCGTGATCTAGGATTCTCACTCCAAGAAATGGCATATATTCGTATGTTGGGTCGTGCCTTTGTAGACGGCCTCCATTCTGATCTCAACAAAGTACTCACTACCTGCCGCCCGGAATGGAGGTCAATGGATCTTGAAGTCCTTATACAGGTTGCTAAAGGATTGGAGGCAGGAAACAGCAAGAAAAAGTCCGCCATCATGGCGGTAATGACCGGAGCCGACGCCACTAATGAAGCCACAGACAGACAGCGAGAACCTCGTAAATGTTTTGGATGCGGAAAAGTCGGTCATCTTAAAAGAGTATGCCGTAGTCGCCATCTGTGGGCCGCTTATCAAGCCCAGAACCAGAACACTCTTCCTCCACCTCCTCCTCCTCAGCCATAGGAAATAGGCGAGCAAATGGAGGAGGGGGACTCTATTTGCATGGCCGTCTCCGCCCCTCCTTCCGGCCCTTCCCCTAAGATCACTCTTGATGTAGCCGGAAAACCTTGCTCATTTCTTGTTGACACTGGCGCTGCTCGTAGCGTGCTTTGTGAGACGGATGTATTACCATCCTGGCTATCTGATATACAACTCCCCTGTAGTGGGTTAGAAGGCGTGGTTCAACACAACCCACTCACACGCCCCTTACCCGTCACAAGCTCTTCAATACATCTGCCTTCATTTACTCTAGCTCAATTTGTGGTCAGTGCCATTTGCCCTTTCAATCTTCTAGGAGCGGATTTTCTCAGCAAAATCCAAGCCAATATTACTTTCACTGACAAAGGAACTGTCACTCTCAACACTGCTCTTGCCCCTGAAGAAACCTGTATGCTTATGGCAGTAGTACATGATCCTGGTGCCGAAACCTGGGATGATCTATTTAATTCTTTGAATACCATGCTAGACCATCTTCCAGCTACCCTATGGGCCTCTGGACCTATGGACATTGGACGTCTCAACGTCCCACCGGTACAAGTTGTGCTTAAGGATCCTAATGTTCTTCCATATAAGGCCCAATATCCTTTATCAGTGGCCCAACTAGATGCAATATCTATTCAAGTAGCTGCACTCCTAGAATCCGGTGCAATAATACCTACTACTTCTCCTTGCAATACTCCGCTGTATCCAGTCAAAAAGAAGCAGATCAAAGGCCAACCTCCAGTGTACAGGATGGTACAAGATTTACGCGCTGTCAACGAAGCCACGGTTCTGGATACCCCTATTGTGCCAAATCCACATACTCTTCTATCCAGTATTCCACCTACGGCATCCTGGTTCACTGTAATTGATCTTGCTAATGCCTTTTTCTCCATTCCATTACACCCTTCGTGTCAATATCTTTTTGCATTCACACATGCTGGTCGGCAATACACCTGGACGATGATGCCACAAGGAGCTCAAAACAGCCCGTCCAGTTTCAGCAAAGCTATGTCTTCTGTGCTTTCTTCATGGCAAGACGCTCACCCGGAAGTTGAGCTCCTGCAATACGTGGATGACCTACTTCTTTGTGCTCCAGACCCATCCACGTGTCAAGAAACTACCCTGGACCTACTCTATTTTCTAGCTACAGCTGGCTGTAAGGTCTCCAAATCGAAACTACAGTTATGCCTTCAAAAAGTGATTTTTCTGGGACACTGTATTACCAAAGGCCGTAAACACCTTACAATGGCACAAAAAAAGGCCATCCTGGAGTTGGCTCCGCCAGAAACTCCACATCAGCTACAGACCTTTCTGGGTCTCATTTCATACTGTCGTCCCTGGATTCCCGACGTTTCTGTGCTAATGCAACCACTCTATGACTGTATACCTCGAGAACTACCAGCAATTTTTTATTTAACACCAGAGGCACTGGACTCATTCGACGCTCTACAACAAATGATTGCCTCATCTCCAGCTTTAGGAATTCCGAACTATTCTCTGCCGTTCCGTCTCTATGTTATGGAACGGCAAGGCCATGCCACAGGTGTTCTCACTCAGATGCACGGTGGTCGACATCGTCCCCTCGGATTCTACTCCAAACGATTGGACCCAGTTTCTTGCGCGACACCTTCCTGTGTAAGGGCTATTCACGCTGCCAGCTGTCTTCTGGACGTCACTTCAGATATTGTCCTCGGACATCCCTTGACAATTCTAGCTCCACATGACATCTCAGCTATTTTACAACAGACTCAACCCAGACATCTCACTGCTCAGCGTCATCTTCGTCTCCAAGGGAGTCTGTTGTTGCCCGACAATGTTACTATTCAACGATGCAATGTTCTCAATCCGGCTGCCCTCCTTCCACTTCCAAGGGGGGAGTATACTGATATTCCGTCTACGGATTTTATTGATCTAGCCACAGAAGAAGATCTTCAGGAACAGCTATTGTGGCATACACAGTCATCAAATGTCGATTTTCCAGATGTACCACCCGAGGACGATCCACATGATTGTCTGACCATGATGCAAGCGGAAGTCGGTTCGCCTCCGAATATACAGGATACCCCACTCTCAAACCCAGAATGGACCCTATTTGTGGACGGCTCCAGATATGACGATGACAAGGGTCATTTCCATACGGGAATGGCGGTTACGACTGACACGACTGTACTCTGTGCAAAAGCTCTACGACCGGATCAGTCGGCTCAGGAGGCTGAACTAGCTGCCCTCACCGAGGCCTGCATTATGGCTAAAGATTCTACCGCGAATATCTATACGGATTCCAGGTACGCCTTTGGAGTTGTACATGATTTTGGAGTCATCTGGAAGGCAAGAGATTATATCACCGCAGCAGGGACTCCAATCAAGAACGGGAAAGCAGTTGAAGCTTTGATGACTGCGGCCCTACTCCCGAAACAAGTTGCAGTGATCAAAGTCAAGGCACACTCACGGGCTGACACTATGGAAGCAAAAGGAAATGCCTTAGCAGATAGTGCATCCAAGCAAGCAGCTCTCGATGAAGACTCAGTGGTCCCTTTAATGACGGTGACCAAGAAAGCACCAATGGAATTAGACTGGGATATTTTAATTCAATTACAACAACAAGCTTCAACCAAGGAACAAAATCAATGGATACAAGAAGGAGCATCCGAGGATGAGCGGGGAGCCTGGGCCAGAGGCCAATATCTTTGTTTACCCCGGACTTTATATCCTTTAGTCGCATCACTAGCTCATGGACCGACGCATCAGTCTAAAACCATTATGAAGGAGATTATCGACAAAATCTGGATCGCACCAGGAATCACCCCAATGCTAGCACGAACCACCGAATCATGTTTAATCTGTGCTCAGTGCAATACCGGAAGGACAGAACCTACACCATCCAAATGTTTACCGAATGCTCAATACCCTTTCCAACGGATTCAAATTGACCATATTCAAATGCCGATGTGTCAGACATTTCAGTATGTACTGGTAGTGGTAGATGTGTTTTCCGGATGGCCAGAAGCCTATCCAGTACGAAACCAAACCGCACCCACTAACGCAAAGAAGCTTATTCAGGAACTCATTTGCCGGTTCGGTGTCCCAGAAGTCATAGAAAGTGATCAGGGACCTGCATTTACGGCAAACGTCACTCAAGAAGTGTGGAAAATTATAGGTTCACATCTTGCTTTCCATACTCCCTACAGACCGCAGAGTAGCGGGAAAGTGGAAAGATTAAATGGCATAATCAAATCAAAGATATTGAAAATGACACAAGAGACTGGTCTAAATTGGGTACAGTGCCTACCCATCGTACTTTTTGCTATCAGACATACGCCAAAGGCGTCACACAAACTGACCCCACACGAAATACTTTTTGGAAGTAGCCCTAGGTTAGGACAATACTTCCCACAACAGTTGCAAATGAATTATGAAACAATGGCAAAATATGTTATTGCTTTGACTACTCAATTATCTAATATATATACCCAAGTTTTCTCTTCTATTCCAGATCCCAATATCCTCGAAGGTACTCACTCTCTATTGCCTGGAGAGTGGGTGGTCGTGAAGAAACACGTCCGATCTACTTTGGAACCGAGATTCGAGGGCCCTTTTCAAGTGCTACTAACGACTCCTACCTCAATAAAAGTTGAAGGGAAACCCACGTGGATACACGCATCGCATTGCAAGAGAGTCAAAGGATACGATCCTCCAATCAATGACTCCTAGAATGCATATCCTTTGCAAAAGAGTGGGCATCCCACTATTATTATCATTCATTTTCCAACATACATGGGGAAAACCAGCCCAAGCTATCAGTCACCAGGGGGGTCGGGTAGCCATTACAAGAGATGCAAAACAAGCAGGTCCTCCCATTTTTTGGTACAACTCCAGTAGCACAACAGTAGCCACATACTCATTCCAATTTTGTCACATTATAGATTGTGTTTCTAAACGCTACACCAATGTATATACCGGGGTGATGACACAAGAAGGGGATACCACCGACTATTTTGACCCCGGGTATTGTGATGTTCAAATAGGAGAATGTGTTGGGTACATATGCTATGTTGGAGGGCAATGGGGGGACGACTGCAGGTATTGGGGCTCTGTTATAACTAATTCAGGAACCAAATGGGGATATAAGCCCCCTGAAGCCCTAGCCCTCAAAGATCAATATGGTAAATCATTGCTCTCACGAATGACTCTCATATCCACCGGAACTGGTGATAACCAACGATACACCCTTACTATAGAGAATCCCCGGCCAACTGATGCTCGAAAATATATATTCGGGATTTACAAATATGGTTTCATGAGCGGCAAGGCCCCCTTCTATCTTAAAGATATGTACAATAGTTTAGAATGGGAAGAGCCACAAGGTAAACCATCAAACCAACCAGTTTCGAAACCACCGGAAATTCCATATGCTGTTCTGCGCGCCATTCAAAGTATGATAGCTATAGCGAATCCCACTTATGATGATACTTTAGCCATAGAAACTGGATATAATGATATTAATCTATGGCTCGAGTGGATGCAATATTCTGCTATTAAGCACAATAAGTCCAATTGCTATGTGTGTGGTAAAGCCCGTCCACATCTGGGTACAGTACCCCTACAGTTGCCCTATCAGTCACTACTATGTCTGTTGAGTCTTTATACCAATACCAGTAACAAATTCACCGAATGTGAGAAATGGAAAAGAGAATATCCTCTACTAATCGAGGCTCCCAAGCTCAACGGAGGAATTACTATATATTCTGGCACTTATATTTGTATTTCAAACACCAAAGGAACAGGCAAATTTCTTGGTAAATTCTCTAATGGTAATTGTGCTGAATACAGCAATTTGACCGGTCCCCCCACACAGAATCAAGTATATTCTCTGGGAGACATCTATTGGCTATGTGGAGATATGAAATTGCGCACCAGATTAGAAGGTAGTTGGACTGGTGAATGCGCACTGGCCAAAGTTATAATGCCGTTATTTATAATGTCGGAAGAGCCAGAAGCTGTTGAGGCCCAGTCTACCCTGTTCCGTAAAAAACGCAGTGTCTCAAAAGCCCCCGAAGGAAGTTTCGACCCCCATGTGTATATAGATGCAATAGGAGTTCCTAGGGGGGTCCCAGATGAGTATAAAGCCCGAGATCAAGTAGCCGCTGGTTTCGAATCCATTTTTCCCATTGTTACAATAAATAAAAATGTTGACTGGATTAACTATATCTATTATAATCAGCAGAGATTTGTCAACTATACCCGAGATGCACTCCAAGGACTTTCGGATCAATTGGAGGCTGCAACCCAGATGACTTTTCAGAATCGTATGGCATTAGATATGATTCTGGCAGAAAGAGGCGGGGTCTGTCGAATAATTAGAGAAACTTGTTGTACTTTCATCCCAGATAATACAGGCCCCGACGGAAAAGTGACCATGGCTATTAAAAAGTTAAATTCTCTAGGAGACGAATTAAAGCGCAACTCCGGAATCGATCATCCATGGGCCGAATGGTTTGGCTGGCTCAAAGGATGGAAACAAGCTCTGGTCCAGCTGGGAATAATTTTACTGATTATTGTGATTATTGTTGCTTTTATGCTATTCTGTGTAGTCCCTTGTCTTCAACGCCTATGCGATAAAATGTTTGCAATAGGCGAGACTATCCCGTTAATGCTTATGTACGATGACACGATGCCAAGCTTTGCATCTTCTTATGAAACACCATCTAGTTCGATAGTTCCCCCTGACAGTAATCCCCGCCCCGTGTAGGGACATATAGATCCGAGGGACATGTCCAAGACCTGAAACCGGGATTTTATCCAATAGGGATAATTTGTCGCCACTGCAGGTGAAGAGGATGCGGGATCATGTCCGGTAGGATCTGTCAGGATTAGGGACAGTCGGCCATCGTATATTCAAGGGGGGACTGTTATGGAACCATTATATATATCAGCAAGAAACGCTTATTGCTTTAATGAATATAAGCTGGCCTCGACCAATAAAGGGTTACACCTCACGCAGATACGTGAGAGACGCAAGTAGCAGTGTATTCAGTTATCTATATTTTACTAACCGCAAGCGCCATTCTGGCTATATCTTGTTGCAGGAAAGTATCTAATATTTGTTTCTAACGGTTTTCTGCCTTTCTGCCTATTTCCGCATAGTTTCAGGATTAACCAATTAATAAGCTTTACGTAACCTGACGTCCCTTTTTATCTGGACACTATATAATCTATAATATAAACAAAATAAAGCAGAGTGATTTTGGACCTGACCCAGAGTGTGTCGTGTGTCTTATTTTTCTCTCCGTGCACGTACATTTATATTTATATAATTTGGAGCAGTTCAACAATTGAAGAAAGGCTTTATTGGAAAGCATCCAAAACATCTATGTATGTCCTAATCGAGTCCATCAGGCTGCCTCTCTCCCTGCCTACTGCTGTTGTATATTTTAAGCAGGTTTCTGTATGTTTTTGTTCGCTATGGATAGGTTTGTTATATCATTCTCAGGGTACTTTTGTTTGTTTATTTGGGGGGTCTTGTTCTACTATTCTGATTGTAAAAAGGAAGGCATGATTGACAACCAACTGCATGCCAATGAAGTGAAATGGTGTTATGATGCAGAGATCCAATGGGCAAAGCCTCTCTATACAAGACCTTAAAATGGTCTCAAACATTAATGGAGATTCTTCTCTGCAGAGCACATGGCAAATCAGTTAGGACATTTGGTCACCTTCCACTCCCTCCCCCAGTGCAATGTCCTTTCCCTTTTCTATCACCTTGGTCTCTAAGGGTCACTGGAGAAGATAGGTTACCAGGGGAGTGTCCAGCAGAAGGAGGACTTATTGTGTTTATAAAGTCCTGCCAACTCTCTCTCTCTCTCTCTCTCTCTCTCTCTCTGAGTCTGTGTGGAGATGATCACAAGGGAGTGGTAATTGTATCACGTGTTTACAGGCTTATCCTGCTGTTTCTTTGTTATTTCCATTCAATCAATGAATAGTTAGTTTGGTAACAGCATATACTAACTTATAGTAATTTGTATATGTATTGTTAATTTGTTTAGCCTCTCTTAATAAATATTGTTAATTGCAGAAAACAAGGAGTGTGGACTCTGACTTTACACTCGATAGTGGTTATTGATAGCATAACAGTGTAAATATATATATATTCATACAGTAAATGTTATTCAATAATTATAGTAAGATTCATAAAATACAGACACGTTTTTATATTTATAACACTGATACTTGTTGGTTCCAGTAGTAAGCATCCCACGGGCGCTTTTCATCTAGCACCTTGACAGTGACACCACGCAGTTATTTCAATTTTGCGTGCGGCAGAAAGGGTTCTTCTGCGTGATGGTTGCTTTAGAAACCACGTCTTTTGTTCACCTGCCGGCTTATGGTACATACATTCGGTTGTTTTTTCCGGTCTCCTTTTCTGTGCTCAGACATTCTCATGGGCTTGTTCCTATGATCCTTACAGGGTCTCACTTCATGTCGTCGCTATGTACATTCCAATTTGTCCATGTGTTTGATGTGTTTTCACTATGCTGGTTTCTGTGTATCTGCATGTTATATATTTAGTATATTTTATGGCTAGGTTAATTTAGGGTTGCACTCAAATAAGGAGGATTATTTGATTTTAACCCCTTTTTGTTATTGTTACATGATTTATTTAGGTTAAGTGCCCAGGTCATGTGGTTTGTGTATGTGTATTTTGCTCCTTTAGGTTCCCATTACCTAGGCACCTCCCAAGCAGTCACCAAGGGGACCATCTCGCCAGTTTCGTTTTACTATCTGCTTTACCTACAAATTTTTATACTATCCACAAGTCAGTTCTGGTTATTGAAGCCCGGAGTCCTCTTTCCAAATTTGAAGGATCAGGTAATTTGGCGGGGGTTTTATCCTTAGTGCCAAGTTTAGTGAGTTAGTTAGGAGGCTTTTCGAGATCTCGTTACGTCACCTCTTAGGTAGCCTGCCTCTTTTGAATTAGTCAGTTGCCCACCTCCCCACCCCGATGCAATCTCCCCTCCTCATTTGGAGGTTATGCCCCCCGAGCTAGTACTTCGTGTCTCACAGGAAGTTAGTTAGGCCTCCCCCTACGTTTTCGTCCCGCTTTGTAGCAGAGCCCGATTAGCTATAAATTAGTTTAGATAGTTCCTTGAGTATGTGGTATCTAATGAGGTTCCTTTTCATGTATTCATAGAATGTCGCTCCATTTTGATCAAGAGGATAGGTCCTCCATGCCTTGCTCACCTGCACCAGGGTCAGACGTTGCCGCCTCTCCTTTCCTCCGAGCATGGACAATTCCAAAATTAACAGCGGAATTAACTAGGAGAGGCATTCCATTTTCAGCATCTGCTAGAAAAGCGGAACTTTTACGCCTACTGTTTTGTACTCCCCCATCTCCTCCTCCTAGATCTAGCACTCGGCAGTCCACTTAGGTGGACTTGGCTCATATGAGAGATATGCTTACCTCACTTGTGGCATCGGTCTCCTCCATTCAAGAGAGGCTAACCAATTTAGAAACCCAGCCTGCTGCAACAGTCCCACACCCCCTTACAGGCCCTGCCTAGCTGGGGACTGCCCCCTTCTGGGCCATGGGGTCAGGTTCGTCATCTGGCGGATCTCCTTCGATTTCTCCAGCGCATATTATCCAGGGTAATCTTAGGAAAGACATTAATTTGGTCTCCCTTCTCATAAGTTCTCATGACCTGGCGGATAATAAGGCTTTTTCCTGCAGCAACGTTTCGGTGGTGCTTAAAGTTAAAGACCCCAGAGTGGCCAAAAAGTTATCTGTCCCTGAATTTGTCCTGGCCTTCAGCATTTATAGGGATGTCTTATGTTCAGCATTCCCTTCTAGAAGGGAGGAGCTAGACCAGTATTTATATAAAGTTATGGAATTAGGTTATAAATATGGGGGTCATGCCTTCCACGATTATCACAGATTGTTTTCCGCTAAGGCAGCTGCAGCACTTGCCCAGTTTAGTTATGTTACAGACTGGAGTCGGGTGGACACGGAACAGTTTTGCAGACATTTTGCAGGTCTCAAAACCCCCGTGTGTCATATTTTCAGTCTACGGCCCACGCAGCTAACTTTTGTCCCGCTACCGACAGTCCTCCCTCCACTAGCTCGGCAGGTACGTCTGCCTACCCTGGGGCCTACGCTTTCTAAGACACATGATAAATTGTGTAGACCCATCTCTTTTCTTGGCAGATCCCAGATATTCAACAAATTCAACACCACCGGTTGCCATTTCAGTCAGTGCAGGCTTCTGCATATTTGCACTAAATGTCATATGGCCCACACCCATACTATGTGCCCTGGGGCTTTATTTATTCCATCTAGGGCTGCAACAACTAATCAATAAAATCGATAATAGTTGAATCGATTTTATCGATTATAAGATGAGGGTTTTTTTCCGAGCAAATGCTCTGAAAAATACCCCTTGTTTTATAATCCGGTTCATTCAATGCCACTCACAGCAGTTACTACTTACCAGTCCCTCCCTGCAGTCACTCTGAAGATTGGCCCCACCCCTTTCCTTATAGTGTCCACACTGCTCAGCAACTCATCTAACGGTAAGTATAAAATGAATAGGGGAGGTGGGGTTAATTTAGGGGCAGTTATGGTTAATGGGGTCTTTAGGGTTAATTTAAGGACAGTTATGGTTGATGGGGTCGTTAGGGTTAATTTAGGGGCAGTTATGGTTGATGGGGTCTTAAGGGTTAATTTAATGCTGAGGACTGAGGGTTTAATTAATTTAATAAGGTTAACTTAAGGTGCAGTGTTAAGGTAAAGGGGGGCACACTAAGAGGATCTAAATCCTGTATTTATTTATAAAAAAGTATTGTGTCAGTGTGCTGTGAACGAGTCTGTGAAAGAGTCTGTGAATCTATGAGGGCACTATGGCATATCTGGGGGGTATAAGGCATATCTAGGGAGGGCGGAGTGGCATACCTGATGTATACCATACAGCCATACTGGGGTATAAGGCATATCAGGGGGCACAGTGGCATATCAGGGTGTATAAGGCATATAGGGTATATAAGGCATATGTGGGGAGGGCGGAGTGGCATATCTGGGAGGCAGTGCGGCATATCTGGGAGGCAGTGTGGCAAGGTTGGGAAATAAAAACAAGAAATGCATTTTTATCATTTTTTTATTCTTTTTTTATTCTGTGTTTTTTTGATTTATTAAATTTTAAACAAATGAAAAAATTTACATTTATTTTTTTATCAGATAAATAGAAAAAATAATCAGCCGACTAATCAATTATGAAAATAATAATTAGTTGCCGCCCTAGTTCCATCCTCCCCCCGATTTAGTGAATTTTCTGATTCAGGGCCTAGCATATGGTTTCCATACAGTGGTGGCCATGCCCCAGGAGTCTTGGGAATGTCCAAACCTCAGGTCAGCTGTATCAGACCCAGATGCGGTGAATCTTCTTCTGTCTCAAGAATTGGCATTGCTGTAAGCAAATTTTCTGTTAAAAAGAGACTCATTTTTGATTTGTCTGCCCCTTATTCTTCTACTTGCCCCAGCATTAATTCCCTCATACCGGCTGAAGAGTTCTCCCTCAACTACGCCTCTGTCGATAACGCCATTTAGGCCATAGTCCATGCAGGGAGAGGCGCATGGTTATCCAAGGCAGATATTACAGATGCGTTCAAATTATCACCTATTCATCCAGATTTGTGGCATCTTCATGGGATTAAATGGGGAGGGAAATACTACTTCGCGACCCGTTTCGTTTTTGGTTCTAGGAGTAGTCCAAAACTCTTTGACACCTTAGCTGACTTTGTGTTGGCTCCTGCTGAATTCTTCCCGATGCCCCGTGGTTATTCATTACTTGGATGATTTCTTAACTGTTGAGGCTCCCAACGTATCCCCATACTGTCTATAAAAGTTACTGGAATTATTCAAGGAGCGTCGTAACCCAACACAAGATGGCAGGTCCAGTTACTGTCTTAGAATTCTTGGGTCTAGTTCTGGATTCTAATAAAATGGAAGCCAGCCTGTCTAGTGTTAAACTCCAGAGAATCCAGGATATCATCCAGGTTTTCATGAGGTTCGATACGCGTTCTAAACTCCAATTGCAATCCCTTATGGGTCATCTTAATTTTGCTATGCGTATAATTCCTCAAGGCAGGTCATTTTCTCCCATCTCCTGTCTTTGCTGTCGGCATCCCATAGGACTGAGGATTCAGTGATCATAGATCAGACAGCTATTTGCCACTATCAGTGGATAGCTGAGAAATGGTCTTCTCAGATGCACAAAATTCCCCACTTTCACAACACCTCGGCCTTGTTTGAAATCTACCCTATTGTGGCGGCAGCGGCAGTCTGGGGCAGCAAGTGGACAGGTGAAACAGTCACCTTCTTCACAGATAACATGGCCACAGTGTAAATTGTCAATAAAGGGAGGTTGTCCACAGTTCACATTATGTGGTTTATGCGTAAGCTTACTTGGTTATCGGTATATCACAAATTCTCAATTAGATGTTCTTATGTGCCGGGTGCGCATAATATAGCGACTGACGCTTTATCTCGTTTTAATTTCCAGAAGTTTTTCGAAGTCCACCCCACAGCGGCAGCAGCACTGACAACTGCTCCGGTTTTTGATGAGCCTAGAGAAACATCTGACACAGCTCGTCATATTATCATGAGAGCGTTGTCCAGCAATACCAGGAAGTCATATGATAGAGCCTGGTCCCTATTTTCCAGATTCGTACAAGCATCTGCTCCCACGAATGCTTATTCAGTTGGCACTTTCCTAGCTTTCACAGCATACTGCCATTCTACCCTAGCCCTCTCATATGGTATGATTAAGCTTTATTTAACGGTCCAACATCACATATCGCTGTATTCAGGGCCGGCCGAAGACTTAACGCCGCCTGGGGCGAAGTTTAAAATAACGCGGCATTTTAAACTTCGCCGACGCCATAATCTACACCCCCCCCTGGTACTTACCTTTAAACAGTCGTGCGGCGAGTCTCCATGCTCTGCCACGGTGCCGGCTTGTAATGCTGAGCGCCGGAAATTGATGTCACTTCCGGCGCTCTGCATTACAAGCCGGCACCGAGACCGAACAGGGAGACTCGCCGCAGAGGAGAGAGAGAGAGGGGCGCCGAGTGAAAACCACTCGGTGCCCCTCTCTCTCTCTCCTCCGCTTCAAAAAAAACAACAAAAAAAAAAGCGCTTGGGGCGGCAAAGTGCCGCCCCTTCTAAAGTGCCGCCTGGGGCAATTGCCCCAGTCGGCTCCATTGTAGGGCCGGGCCCTGGCTGTATTTACCGAAGTAACCCTCTCTGATTTCTACTCACCCGGTCAAAGCCTTACTAAGATGTCTCCAAAAGACCAAGCCAGTCAAGGCTTGTCACTTGATGGTGAGATTTTCAGAGCCTTGGTAAACTGCTTAAATGCACACCCCTTTACTCCTGCTACATGTATAGTGCTTAAAGTTGCCATGTTTTTAGCATTTTACGGATTCATGCGACCTAGGGAACTGGCCTCTACACCTTATTCAACTTTGTTTCTGGAAGTCTCGGACTTGTGTCGCGTTGCTGATCATTACGTGCTGTCCCTCGGGCATCCGAAAACAAATCAGTCCGGTCCAAGTACACAAATCACGTTTTTTCCTACCGATTCCGCTTGGTGCCCAGTTGCAGTCCTGGGAGCCTTATTATTGTTTTTGACAGTCTTCTTTTACCTTTTCCCAGCCATTATCATCGGTCACATTCATTAGATATGTAAGGTTATTACTAACCAGGATAGGCCTTAACCCGTTCGCATATTTTGGACACTCCTTTAGAATCAGGGCAACCTCAGCGGCTTCCAAGAATATAGTTCCAGCCCATGTACTCAAAAAGTTAGGCAGATGGAACTCCTCCTGTTTTTCTCTATATATCCCACAACCAACATCTGAAATGCGCAATGCTTTCATGTCACTTGCTCTGTAATCGTGTTAATACATATTGTCATGCTTCGTATTTTTAATAAAGTTATGGCACGGTTAAGTTTGTGTCTTCTTTCTTTTGCCTTCTTCAAGGCCTACCTGGTACGTCGGTTTTGGCATACCTGTCAGGGTCCGCAACTCCGCCCCCCCGATGAAGCAACTCTGCCAGCATGTCTGCCACTAGGCGCATGCTCTCAACAAACTTTATGCGTCCACGAATGGAGATGCCGGGGAACGCGCACAGATGATGTCACAGTTGGGGGCAAGGCTTCTTCCAGGCGGTAAGTTTAAAAAAGCTATGCTCAGTGCTCAGTGATTGTTTCTGTGTGAGCTTCCCTGTGCGTGTATTACCTTCTACTACTATCCTGTGTACCAAACCTGGCTTATACCTTGACTCCGCTTTCCTCCGTTACCCGACCCTTGGCTACTAAATGGAGTTTCTTATTTCCTGGCTTCCTGACTCTGGCTTCTGATTTAGACTTTGTTGCTGTCTGACCTGTCAGGGTCCAGCAGTCAGGATTCACCGCAGCGACTCACCGGAATACCCGCTACCCACTGATACCGGGTCCAGTGCTGCGTACCCGCGGGTACGGGTTCCATCGCCGCGGCATCCATCTTCTGGTCTTCCTCTGGTGTGTGTTGCTAGGGGCACGTGCGCGCCCTCTAGCTTAACTTTATTGTTCCCATTCTGCTAACACTGAGTGCATGCTCGGGGACTGTCCCGTCCCTAGGGGCGGGGTGTAGCCGAGCGGTAAGTTTAAAACCGAGCACTGAGCTTTGCTCAGTGCTCAGTTATTGTGCTTCCCTTACGTACCTCCTGAGTGCTCTCTTTGCTGATGATTTCGTGTACCAGACCCGGCTTGCCTTGACTCCTCTACTTACCTACCCTTCGTGTACCAGACCCGGCTTGCCTTGACTCCTCTATTTATTGACCCTTCAGGTACCAGACCCGGCTTGCCTACGTTTATCCTTTTGGTTCCTCCTTGGCCTTGGGGACTAGACGGCTCCTACACCTGTGTACCGATTTTTGGCTTCTCCTTGACTTCGTTTTTGGGACTGATTATCTAAATACCGTACCTGTTTCTCCTGCATACTGGTCTCCGCTCCACTTCTGTCGCTGCTGTCCAGTATTCCTGATATGACCTCAGCTACGTTCCTGACCTCCGCTACTGCGTTGCACCTTGTACTAGCTGCATTTAGCTTTCAGACACCGTCCTGGGGTTATGTCCCTGCATATCGGACTCCACATTGCTCCATCCTCACATAATCACTGAGCCTCTATGAAGCCCACAGGCTTGACTGACATCATCACTACACTACGACTCAGTCTCGCCAAGAACTCCAGGCAAGTCAAAATCAGCTTAGGCAGCAGATGCAACTTCTTCAAGTGCCGCATGCTGCTCCAGCGGACTCAGCCGTGGCTCCTCTACCCCCTATCCTGGAAGGTGCCTCAGCCGTGAAACAACAAGTTCCTCTCCCTGAACTATTCACGGCCGACCGTAAAAAGTACCGAACTTTCATTACTTCATCTCAGATATTCTTCAATTTAAAGCCAAGAACCTACACCACCAACTACATAAGGGTCCATACCGTGATTTCTCTCCTCTCTGACAAACCTCAAGCATGGGCTCATCATCTTCTTCACAGTCACAGCCCACTGTTGGACTCATGGGCTTCTTTCAGGCTCTGGATTCTATGTATGATGATCCTTTCAGGACATTTTTGGCTAACACCTCTCTAAGAGCTCTCAAGCAAGGTAGACGACCAATTGAGGATTACATCACTGATTTCAGACGCCTGGCTCTCGAATCTTCATGGAACGATCCATCCCTCCACGACCAATTCCACTGGGGTCTCTCTGGCCTAGTGAAAGATGAGCTTGCTCGCACCTCCATCCCTACCGGTCTAGAGGATTTCATCAAGCTCTCCACCCAGATTGATCGACGCCTCAGAGAAAGAAGACTCGAACGTCAATCCTTCCCCTCTGTAGATCATTGGGCCTCTGCCTATACTGCGGCAGACCAGGCCATACCCTCCAGGACTGCAGAACACGCGCCCATTTCCGTAAGGGTAAAGAATCTATCCTCCATCTGCAAGTCACTACTGGCAAAATGTCTAGCTTTGCAGCTCATCTTTCTCTCTCTGTATCCTTACAGTGGAGTAGGAGGTCCGTTAACCTCTCAGGTATGGTGGACTCTGGGGCTAGTGGCAATTTCCTGGACTTTGATTTGGTATGGTCGCTCTCCATCCCAACCCGTCATAAGAAAAACCCTATGGCCATACAGCTGGTTGACGGTAGCCTTCTGAAGACTGGGCCCATTATTCGAGAGACCACTACCCTGCTATTTAAGATTGGGGAAAAACATTCGATTCGATGTTATGACCTCCCCCATATCTCCAGTCATTCTGGGTCTTCCATGGCTGAGAACACATAATCCCTCTATCAATTGGGAGACTGGGATTTTCCGTTTCGTATCTACCCACTGCACTTAAGATTGTCTGAAGAGGACTACGGTATGTGTCACCCACCTGTCCACCTCTCCCCAATAGATACCTCTTCCTTACAGTCACTTTAAGGACGTTTTCGAGAAGAGAGGGGCAGACAGACTTCCTCCTTTTCGATCGTATGATTGTCCAATTGAACTGTACCCAGGATCCGCTATCCCTTTCAGTCGCATATACCCGTTATCCGAACCTGAACTTGCATCTTTGAAAGACTATATCGTCGAAAACCTCGCCAAAGGGTTTATCAGGCCTTCTACTTCTCCAGCAGGGGCAGGAATCTTTTTTTATCCATAAGAAGGATGGAGGACTACGACCCTGTATTGATTATCGGGAGTTAAACAGCATTACTGTAAAGAACAGATACCCTCTGTCACGGAAGCTCCGTGACTAGGAGCCAAGAACCCTTATTTTTCCCTGACTACCTAAAATATGTTACCGGGAGAAAGAGGCTAACATCCAGTGTTTCATGTGGTTTCATTCGGAACGCCGTCTTCTATTCATCTCCCTTTCATATTGATATCAAGCTGTAAGCTCAACGTAAATCAAGTTTACTTAATATGTTGGCTGAGCGTACGTCTTCCAATAGCTCCAGGATGAGCGGTAACGGAAAAAGCCTGAATACTATATGAATTCACATGTAAACTATTTTTTCGTATTTAATGAAGACTATGATAGAGAAAAATGCATTTTTTGTTTTTATTTTCTTTTATTTGCCAACCTGCCCCCAGTTATGCACATCTGCTCCCCAGAAGAGAGGCCCTATACCTCCTTATATGCCAATCTGCCCCCCAGAAATGCCTTATACCCCCTATATGGTACTCTGCCTCCCTGATATTCATTTCAACCCCATGTATGTCACTCTGCCTCCCAGATATTCCTTTTTAACCCCCTGATAACCCCCTGGGGGTTGCAGACGCCCATCGGAGAGGATGATCCAGGTCCCCTGCAGCGCCTCTATTTGAGGTCTGATTAGAAGACAACCTCGGACATAAGACGATTGTTAACCTTGTCTTATAATCGAGCAAATACGGTAATAACAGCGAGCACCGTCAGGACCCCAGGACCAAGAGGAGGACAGGGATAAGAAGGAGGTGGGAAAGGAGAGGGGAGGAAGGGAGGCACGAAAAAGAAAAAAAAACAAGAGGGGAAGACTAACATCCACAATATACAAACCAAGAGGAAATAACCAACATAGGGAGTAAAAGGAAGGGAAAAGAAGTAAAAAGGAAAAAGAGGGAAAGAGATGAGTGCCGAGAGAGGCAGCTAGAGACCCCTATTCCAGGAGATGGAGAATGAGGGGCCCAGAGACAAACTCCAGCTAGTGGAGCCATGTAGCCCGGTACTAATCTTCTGCTCTGACGCTAACAAAGCCATTTCCTAAAACACCTGTATCTGCTCTACCCGGAGGACCCAGTCCTTGAGAGTGGGTGGGGCAGGGTCGCCCCATCGTAGGGGAATCAAGGCTTTTGCCGCTGGCAGTAGGCGGCAGAGTACCAACTTCCGAAACCAAGCTATCAAGTAGGACGTATGGTGAAGAAGGTACAATCCTGGCGTAAATGGGACGACCCTATTCGTGAAGTTCTGCAGCTGTGAATGAACTGATGAGGGAACAATTTGCGGACAATGCTACCATAAATGAAGGAGGGAGTCCTGGGTGACATCACACCTCCAGCACCTATTGGGCACGTCTGGACGATAAGTAGAAGTGACAGATGGAGGACGGCACCAATTGGCCAGCAATCCCTATTATTCCTGGAGCAGCGATGGGTAAGGATGCAAACCTTCTCCCATTGTTCCGTGCATTTTATGCTCAATAGGAAAGATATTTTTCAATGGAACTTCTCAGTTAATGGGTTTCATTTCAATTAATTTTAACAATTTGAAGAAAAATAATTTAAAAAAAGCAAAAAAATAAATAAAATAAAATAGATTTTTACTACATACTACCTTGAGCCATAATCTCCAGGCTGACATTCTACTTATACAAGAAAAAAGTTTGGTAAGGTGAAACCCTCTAAGATACAGTATCACATAGCAAAAAGAACAATATGTTCAGTATGTATAACTCCGTTCATAAAGTGCTTAAATGGGTAGCAATCCTCTTACATAACATAAACATCGCTCTCTGCCCAAGTATAGGCAGAGTAGTGTTGGGCTTTTAGATATTTGGTATATTCACCATCAGTTATAACATTATGTTCACTGACAGGTGAATAACACTGATAAGCTTGTTATCATGGCACTTGTCAATGGGCGGGATATAATGGGCAGCAAGCAAACATTTCGTCCTCAAAATAGATGTGTTAGAAGCAGGAAAAATGGGCAAGCATAAGGATCTGAGCGACTTTGACAGGGGCTAAATTGTGATGGTTAGACGACTGGGTCAGAGCATCTTCAAAACTGCATCTAGATGTTGCTGGTCTTTAGTGGTCCAAGGAAGGAAAAACAGTGAACCAGCAACAGGGTCATGGATGGCCAAGCTCACTGATGCATGTGGGGGGCAAAGGCTGGCTTGTGTGGTCAAATCCAGACAGGTTAAATAGCTGAAAAAGTTAATGCTGGTTCTGAAAGAAACACACAGTGCATTGCAGTTTGTTGCATATGCTGCTGCATAGCCGCAGACCAGTCAGTGTGTCCATGCTAACCCCTGTCCACTGCTGGAAGTGCCTCGTGTGGATGTGCGTAAGCAGCCAGAAAGAAAACTGCAGGAGAGGTGAGATATATGTATGTGTGTTTGTAGATAGATAGATAGACATCTAGATAGATCTATACGTGTGTGAGCATGCATGTGTAATGTGTTTGTATGAGCATGGATGTGTTACTGTGTATGAGTGTCAGACACCAGCAAGTGTCTGTGTTAGCAAGGTAGAAGGAGCCCAGAATGCAGGACTACCAGAGGTATGAGGAACAATCCAGAATAATAGTGGAGATAGGGTACGAGTAAAATAAATCAGGATGAGGCAGCACTCAAATAACGTAGTCAGGTCACAGGCAGAGATCAGGTTCAGGCAGCAATCAATAGCGTAGTCAGGTCACAGGCAGAGATCAGGTTCAGGCAGCAATCAATAGCGTAGTCAGGTCACAGGCAGAGATCAGGTTCAGGCAGCAATCAATAGCGTAGTCAGGTCACAGGCAATGGTCAGGCAACAGATAGGGACAATCAGGATACAAACAGGGAAAGGAGCACAGTACTGGGAACGCTGTGTAGGCAGAGCGTCTCAGAATATCTGAGTGCCGACATAATGAAGCTTGGAGGTTTTATAGAGGTCTCAGACGTGACGTCTGACGTCTAGATCTCCACCCTCCATTCCGCCCCCAACCACCTCTTTCCTGTGAGACGGCACCATGAGGTGCCGCCCCTCCGGGGGAATCCTCTACCCCCACTCCTCCCCCTCCCTCCTACACACAGATAGCAGGAGGAGAAGAACTCAGAGCGGCGTGCCGAAGCGCCTCCCCCTTCATAGGAACCTGGACCGCGTCGCCGACGTGTTCCCCGGCTCCCCACGTGGACGCAGGGAGTGAAGAACACGCTGCCCGAGCCGGTGCCAGGGACCAGGACCCTGTCGCGAGCTGACGGGGGCGTTCAAGTTTGGGGCGATCAGGGTGGTTACGGTGGAAAGCACGGAGCTTGGTGGGAGCATGGATATTACTTATAGGTTCCCAGGAACGGTCCATCACCCTATAGCCCTTCCAATGTATGAGATATTCCAAACGGCCGTTCTTTACTTGGGAATCGAGATTGTGCTGAACCTCGTAGTCATTCTCTCCTGCAATCTCCACAGGAGGCGGAGGAGGAGGATCTGACGAGGCTCTCCAAGGTTTCATAAAGGAAATGTGGAAAACAGGGTGGATACGGTATTTATTGGGTAGCTGGAGACGGACCGCAGCAGTACCAACCATCTCAAGGACGGAAAAAGGACCAATGAAACGAGGACCAAGTTTCTTCGAGGGACAGGATAGACGGAGATGTGTAGTGGAGAGCCATACTTTGTCTCCTTTTTGGTAGCACGGGGTTGGAGAGCGGAGACGGTCGAGGTAGGTCTTGTAGGTCTCTTGGGCCTTAAGGATGTTGGTTCGTATGGTATTAAAGGACCGGATGGGATGCTGAAGTCTGGTTGCAGCCTCAGGCACTGAATCGGGTGTAAGAACAGCTGGCAAGGAAGCAGGGTGATACCCAAAGTAGGCGAAAAATGGAGAACAGCCAATAGTCGTTTGTGTTTGGTTATTATAAGCATATTCCGCTGTTGACAACAATTGGACCCAGTCATCTTGAAGATAGGTTATATAGCAACGTAGATATTGTTCGAGTATTTGATTAACTCGTTCAGTCTGCCCGTTGCTCTGGGGAAGAAAGGAGGAGGAATAGTTGGGCTGTATTTGTAGTCCTTTGCAGAAGGCACGCCAGAAACGGGAGGTGAACTGTGTCCCACGGTCAGTTGTGATTGAGCGGGGTAAGCCATGAAAACGGAAGATCTCTTTGAGGAATAAGGTGGCTGTTTCAGAGGAGTTGGGTAGACCTTTGGCTGGTAAGAAGTGGGCCATCTTGGTGAACCGATCCACCACTACCAAGATGGCTGCATAACCATGTGAATCAGGTAAGTCTACAATAAAATCCATTGAAATATCAGTCCATGGTCGGTCAGGTACTGGTAGAGGTTGAAGGAGTCCGGCAGGTCGTTGTCGTGAGGTCTTGGAGGTGGCACACACTTGGCAAGCTGAAACATAGGCGATGATCTCTTTACGCATAGCCGGCCACCAAAAGAGGCGTTGGATTAGCTCCACCGTCTTATGTGAACCTCCGTGTCCTGCAGCCAACGTAGAGTGGTGAAGACGGATTACCTCTTGACGTACAGGAGGAGGCACAAAAATCTTGTCGCGGAAGTAAAGCAACCTTTCGAGTACAGAAACGAGGGGCAGTAAATCTCTCAGAGGTGCTATGGTAACGGAGTCTCTCCCACATAGACGGAAAGGATGCTAAAAAATGGCCCTTGTGTAAGATGGTCTCGTCGATGTCAGGTGTACTCTCAGATCCTTCGGCCGTACGTGACAGGGAATCCGCTTTGCCATTCTTAGAGCCTGGACGATATGTGATATTGAGATGAAATCGACTAAAAAACAAGGCCCAATGAGCCTGGCGAGGTTTTAGCCGTTTATCCGTGTGGAGGTACTCCAAGTTACGATGATTGGTGTACGCCAGTACAGGATGGGTGGCACCTTCCAAATGATGTCTCCACTCTTCAAGGGCAGATTTCAAGGCAAATAATTCACGGTCGCCGACATCGTAATTCCTCTCAGGAGGAGTCAGTCTCTTAGAGAAAGAAGCAACCGGGTGTACAATGTTCTGAGGGCCACTTCTTTGAGAAAGTATAGCCCCTATTGCAGAATTCAGAAGCGTCTACCTCCAAAATATAGGTTTTAGAGGGATCAGGAAAAGCAAGGATAGGTACCGAGGTGAAGAGACGCTTGAGACGATCAAAGGCATCTTGAGCGGGTGAAGTCCAGACGAATCTACCCTCCTTTTTGGTCAAAAGTGTCAGGGGTTGTATTACCTTAGAGAAATCACGGATGAATTTCCAATAGAAATTAGCAAAGCCTATAAAGCTTTGTACTTCTTTCTTGTTGGAAGGACAAGACCAAGAAGTGATGGCCTGAACCTTTTTGTCATCCATTTGGATCCCTTGGGGGGTTAGAAGGAAACAGAGGAACACCACTGTGTTTGTTTCGAAGGCACATTTCTCCAACTTAGCATAAAGATTGTTTTCACGCAACCGGGTGAGAACCTTGTGCACATGTTCTCTATGCTCTTTCAGGGTCTCTGAGTATATCAATATGTCATCCAAGTATATAACAACGAGGACATCCAGATAGTCCCGGAATACATTATTCAGGAAATGTTGAAATGTCGCTGGGGTGTTGCATAAACCAAACGGCATCACGTTGTACTCAAAATGTCCATACCGTGTCCGAAAGGCAGTCTTCCACTCGTCTCCCTTTCTTATCCGTACCAAATTGTAGGCCCCACGCAGGTCAAGCTTGGTATAAATATGGGCAGAGCTAAGACGATCCAAAAGTTCGGGTATCAATGGCAGAGGATAGCGGTTCTTTATTGTAATGTCATTAAGAGCGCGATAATCTATACAAGGACGCAGGCCCCCATCTTTTTTCCCCACAAAGAACATCCCTGCACCGGCTGGGAAAGTAGAAGGTCTTATAAACCCTTTATTAAGAGCATCATCAATATAGTCTTTTAAAAGTCTGAGTTCAGGGCCCGAGAGAGGATAAATGCGTCCATAAGGAATAGGTGCGCCAGGGGGCAAGTCAATAGGACAGTCGTAACTGCGATGAGGCGGGAGCTTGTCTGCAGCTTTCTTTTCAAAAACATCATGGTAGGCAGAAGGGATACACGGCGTTATCTTGTTGACAGGTTGTGACTCTAGAGAAAGCAACTGTCCCCGTGGAGGAGCGGGTTGACACAAACAAGTAGTTCTGCAATGGATGGAGGAGAAGGAGAGTGTTCCCTTCTCCCAATTTATACAGGGGTTATGCAGTCTTAACCAAGGTAAACCGAGGATAACAGGAAACAAGGGGGACTGGACTAAATCAAATTGAAGAAGTTCGTGATGACGGGTACCAAGGAGAAGAGTGAGGCGAGTGGTTTCTTGAGTAACTGGACCAGAGGCCAAAGGATTACCGTCGACCAGGTGAATATGAAGAGCTCTGGACTTGGTGAGACGAGGTATCCGATGCGCAGAAGCAAATGCAGAATCCATGAAGTTCCCGCTGGCACCGGAGTCCACCATGGCCGACGTGGCGATGGAACCCTCAGTCCACTGTAGAATGAGAGAGACGGATAAGTGAGGAGCAAAACAAAACACAGTGGGTCTCTCTGTGGTGTGCATCATAAGCAGCTTACCTCCGAACTTAGAGGGCCTCATGGGGCACTCGCGGAGCAGATGGTCTGCCTTGCCGCAGTAAAGGCAGAGATTCAATGTCCTTCTTCTGGAATGTTCCACGGCAGAAAGTGGTCCCCGAAAGAGACCTATTTGCATAGGTTCCTCCATGGAGGGTGCAGAGGACTGAGGGGGTCGGACAACAGCTGGAGCAGGAGCAGGAGTCTGGTAGAGCCGACGCCTTGGAGGGCTGGATCCCATGGTACGTTCTTGTCTACGCTCACGCAAGCGACGATCTATCTGAATGACCAAGTCCACGAGTACCTCCAGGGAGGTAGGAATGCCAATGCGTGCCAGTTCATCTTTCAAAGGATCCGAAAGACCTAAACGGAACTGATCGAGGAGGGCAGCCTCGTTCCACATGGATTCAACAGCAGCTTGACGGAAGTCCGTAACATACTCCTCCACTGGTCGCCTACCTTGCCTGAGGTGGCGCAGTGTGTTCTGGGCAGTAGCTGCTCTTAGCGGATCATCGTAGATCTTGGTTAAAGCTGTCTGGACCAGGATTCAAGGACCGAGTCATTAGTACGGAGAAGGTGATGGGCCCACTGCTGTGAACCGCCTGCTAGTAACGTAATTACTGTGTGTACTTTAGCACGGTCAGAGGCAAAGGTGCGAGGCTTCAGTGTAAACATCACTTGGCAAGCAGTAAGAAAAACTTGGAATTGGGACCTATCCCCAGAAAATTTGTCAGGCATTGCGATATGAGGTTCGGAGTTTATAGCCCCTGCAGGTGCGAAAGTATTAGACGGATCCAGGGCCGGTGGTGCAGAGTTCGTGGTCCAGATCGAAGTTCCTGTAGCTAATACCGGAGATCAGCCACTTTCGCCTGGAGTTCCCCCACAGTGCGATTAAGGGAGGTTAACTGGTGGGCCATAGACGTAATGGCCTCTGCTAGCCCCGCGGACTCCATGTATGGCTCAGATATTATGTCAGACACCAGCAAGTGTCTGTGTTAGCAAGGTAGAAGGAGCCCAGAATGCAGGACTATCGAAGGTATGAGGAACAGTCCAGAATAATAGTGGAGATAGGGTATGGGTAAAATTAATCAAAAGCACTCAAATAACGTAGTCAGGTCACAGGCAGAGATCAGGTACAGGCAGCAATCAATAGCGTAGTCAGGTCACAGGCAGAGATCAGGTTCAGGCAGCAATCAATAGCGTAGTCAGGTCACAGGCAGAGATCAGGTTCAGGCAGAGATCAGGTTCCGCCCCCAACCACCTCTTCCATGAGGTGCCGCCCCTCTGGGGGAATCCTCTACCCCCACTCCTCCCCCTCCTTCCTGAAGAACTCAGAGCGGCGTGCCGAAGTGCCGCCCCCTTCATAGGGACCTGGACCGCGCCGCCGACGTGTTCCCCGGCTTGGGCGCGGGGAGTGAAGAACACGCTGCCCGAGCCGGTGCCAGGGACCAGGAGCCTGTCGCGAGCTGACGCGGTCTAACCCGGGAGGTATGTCCCGGACCTCGGACGGCGCGTACCGTACGCCGGACGGTACGTGCCTGACAATGAGGGAGACCTTGCCTGTGACCTCATGGCACCAATGTATCTGCCATCTAGGGGGCCACAGAGCAATACAGATGTTGTGGTAAATGTGCTACAGAATCTACAGAAATGGTGACTGCAACGGGATATCAGGTCATATGAAAGCAAGAGCAACCAGCGAAGGGAAGTCTTGAAATCATGGCAGGTAACCACATGTATCAATCACCACACCATAACCTTACAGAATATGGTATTTTTTTATTATTATATATAATATTTAGATTATATGGCCTTGTCATCCTTAAAGTATTCTTCATCCTGGGTAATACCAGATTTTAATGAGTTGGATTTTTTGGAACACAGTGGGAGGGCTTCTGATACTGGGGTAGTCACCATAAAACCCAGTAAAAAAGAAACACCCAAGGCAAAAGGCACTGAAACAAATCCATGGTTGTAGAAGTCCAAGACAGGAGACAGCGAGCAACAACAAAAAAGAAGCCAGGATTGAAATTGAGTATCACACAGTAAAGTCATCAGCAGAGCAAGTGCTTAGTAATAGACTGCAGTAAACCTGAAACAAGGGCATCGGACAAAACTGACTTGATGAGTGTGATGGGATTATATAGGGCAGCAGATAATTACCACTCACCTGCTACCCATCAGTTTGGGAAGGATTATAAGGCCATTTCCAAAAAATTTAAAGCCCATCATTCCACAGTGAGAAAGAATACTCAAAAGTGGAAAACATTGTCAGTCTTCCCAGCAAATTCACCCCAAGGTCAAACCATGCAGTACTCAAAGAAATTGCAAAAAACCCAAGTTACTTCTCAGACTCTATAGACCTCAGCATGTGAAATGTTAATGTTCATGACAGTACAATTAGAAACAGACTGAACAAGTATGGCTTGTTTGGAAGAGTTGCCAGGAGAAAGGCGCTTCTTTTTAAAAATAACACCGCAGTACAGCCTAGGTTTGCGAAGTTGCATCTAAACAAACCACAAAACTTCTGGAACAACGTCATTACTTCCGTAATGCACAGTGCCACATTATTGTATATGGCCCAGTCCAAGTCCAGATCTCAACCCAATTGAAATGCTGTGGAGGGACCTTAAGAGAGCTGTGCATATACAAACACCAGCAAACCTCAATGAACTGAAACAATGTTGTAAAGAAGAGTGGGGCAAAATTTCTCCACAACAATGACTTATAAAGTCATACTGAAAATAATTACTTCAAGTTATTGCTGCTAAAGGTGGTTCTACAAGCTATTGAATCATAAGATGTACTTCGTTTTTCACACATATCTTCTCCATTTTGGCTTTATTTTTGTTGATGTTCATCTGAGGTTGTATTAACCTCATTTTAGACCTGCTAAGGAACAGATGATTGTTAATATGTCCTGTTATGTAAACCATAGAATTGAAAGAGGGTGTACTTCTTTTTAACACGACTGTATTCCATGAAGGGGATTGTGATAATTGGTTATCGATATAACTTTTAATTTACATACTAATCTGCTTAACTAAAATTTAAAGTAACAGGGGTTGTTTTTATATCATTGTGTTAAAAGTAAAGAACATAATTATTATTTTTTAATTAATATTGGAATAAGAAATTCAACGACATATTTTTCTTCGGCATAGCTTAAACCTGACCTGAGGTGGCAATCCTTAATGCCAAGCACCAGGATATGATTACGCAATCTGCCTATGAAGGACCTGTGCCACCTGGGGAAAATATGCTATGGAGGCTGTGCAGGCTAGGCACCGCCCTCCATCGTGTAAATGGGCTAGTGGAAAAGATCATCTTGTATCTGGTCCATTGATCAGTATTTCATCTAGGTGCCTGATCGTCCAAGACCACGATCTGCCCCTGATTTGTTAACAAAAGCATTGGTACCCCCACTGACCAGACACCCAGAAAAGGTCACTAATGTGAATAGACCCCATATGTGGCTAGGACTGGCATCCATCCATAAAGATACACGTTTACACATTTACACAGTGCATGTTTGTATTTCTATAGCTAAGTAGTGTGTACGAGAATGCATGAAATTGCTCAGAAATTAGTGGTGCGCAGATCAATGTTCAAGGCATGTTAACTCTTTCACAGCCTATGATCTAGATACAGCTCATGCTCAGCAATATTTTACAGCAAAGCACTGCTCAAAGTATAAATGAATCATAACAGCTCAGTGTCAGATTGCTAATGTATTCAGTTAATATATCTCTTCACAATGTGGCCAAAAAGTGATGCAGCCCTAATAAATCGCAGAACATCTGTGTCCTGTTGCCTGTGATGTCATCAGATTTATAACTGGAAAGATCATAACAAATGCCAGATAATAAGCATCATCCACACAGTCTGCCAAGTCTGTTGTTAAGAGGCATCTCAGAGGTAGTGGTCTCTAAATATAAAACATAGGATTTGACAGCAGATAAAAACCACTTGGCTCCATCGAATCTGTCCATTTCTTTACTGCTTTAAAGATTCAAACCTATTCTGGTTCTTGGTCTTGTCTTAGATTCAGGATAGCCGTATATGTGAATGGTTGAATGTTGCAGCTAATTCAGGCTTATCTAGAATATTAAGCGAATAGAATAGGTTATATGAATTTAACCTAATAAGTTAAAACTGAGTTTTTACGGTCGGGTATCCTGGTGCCTGAGCAAGATGGCCACACTTTAAGTTTCCTCCGTGTGATGAATGGACTGTGTATGAGTGTGTGTGGGAGTGTATGAGTTTGTGTATTGTGTATTGTATAGATGGTTGGGCTGTTGTTGGCTGTGGATGATACATTTCCAAAGAAAGTTGCCTCTTATGTTAAGAAGGATAATCCACAAGTGAAGCCTGTTTGCAGCTCTGCAAGCATAAATATGTAGATGGAAGAATATGTCCCCTAATCAAAAAAAGGCATAACGGGTCTATGAAACACCATGTCTGTAAAAAATGATCTGCAAACCGACATTAAAAACGGTCTGTCTTCACTTACCACGATGTACAACAACTAGATGCACGCACGGAATCCCTTGAACAGCACCACGAAAATATGGCGGCTGAGCAGTTGGTGGATGTAGACTTCATCTATGACAAATATAGATCTCTTCAAGAACACAACAAAGGTCTGGACAACTGATCATGACACTGCAACATTCAGATAAGAACCATCCCAGGGTCCCTACACCCCGATGAACATCATGCACTAAGGGCGAAGCCTGACAGACCTTCTGATGTAGTGCTTCTCTACGAAGGACGTTATCATGAAAGCGGTGAGGGATGGCCCTTCTTAATAGATGGTAGATGGTATCAAACCACAATTCTATACAGGTTTTGGGCCTTCCGCCATGCAGAAGAGGAAAGCACTGAAGCCATGAACCGATCTGCTGCGGCAACATGGCGTAAGGTACTGCTGAGGCTTTCCCTTTTGTTTAATAGTGGAACGAGAGGGCCCTACTTGTCTGAATCTATTGCCACCTCAACAGAGAGAGCAGGGTTGAAGCAACCCAAGGCAATTCTCAACAAAAGATCCACCCATGGGGACACCATGCTAAGCTCACCACAATGTACACTTGCATACAGCTTTCTACCATTGGGACTCTGATTATCAGTATAAATGATACATGATACATAACATGCCTGAGCTTTGAACTTACCTTATTTCCCCTAACCAGCAAAGCCAATGGGATACACGGGGAAGAAGGGTAATAGTCCTAAAGTCATGACACTTGAGCCTAGATGAACACAGGGTGAACAAGAGTCTACCGTCTCTAATTTGCACCCACTCTGGCTAGACTTTGGCGATGGAGCTCAATGAATTGATACAAACCTAGGTCTAAACAACTGTAGTCAACACTTGCTCCATGGACTAAGCTGGACATCTCTATGTGTCTCAGAGGAAATCAAACTTCTGTAATCGGAGTTTAAAAAAAAAAGTCTTCTCTTTTCACTCTCTGAATATGATGTCATAATGTCATTGGTGGAAAGAACCATCTTGTCTCTCAGATCCCCTGTAAATCCAGTGTAATCTCTGGATCCTCAAATAGAATTCTATTTTTAAGCCTTGTGCTTATCCAGAATAGTCACCAGTTCCATCTGGGCCACTCAGCTATAAACATCTACAGCCTGGCTCTCTGGCCCTGTTTCTAAGTGGCAAGCAGGAGTTAACACCTGGAATTATTTCATAATACTCCCACCAGGAATGCCCTGCTAACACCTCATCTCATCTCTCTACAAGTATGAATCCGACTGTAATATCCCATTATTCAATTCCTATTTCTCTGGTATGAATCCAACTGTAATATCCCGTTATTCAATTCCTATTTCTCTGGTATGAGTCCGACTGTAATATACTGTATGCTGTTTATTTTTTATTGGCACCATGTGTAGGGTTATCTGTTTTCTGCTCTAGTCCCTCCTTTGTAGATACTATCTCCCCACCCCTTTTAGATCAAATTTGTTAAGTGTTAAACTCCAGCTGATAGACTGCCTGTCTCCAGGTGCAGTACTAATTGATTACATTCAGTTCCATCTGTGCCACTCAGCTATAAACATCTACAGCCTGGCTCTCTGTGCCTTGGCTCTTGGGCCCTATTTTCCAGTGGTCCTGTTTCTAAGTCGCAAGCAGGAGTTAACACCTGGAGTTAGAAACAGGAGGGAGGAACTGCAAACACTAACAGGTAACCCACACGGATACAATATGCTCAAACTGTCTATCTTGCTCCTTCTCATCACCTCTCTGCTAAAACTAATCACCATATCCTATTGCACCGAGCCCCATAATGATCCCCACACCATCCTTATCTCATCCTCCCATCACCTATGCTTGGTTTGCATGATCTCTTATGTTTACTTAGAAACCTTTCCCCTTTTACTTCTACCGCTACCAAAACCACCCGCTCCTTTAAGTCCTACTCCCACATTCTCTCACTCTCACTCCTACTACTGCTTGCTGCCAGCGACATCAATCCAAACCCTGTCCCCTAACAATCCCCACCCTTTCTTGCTCACCTTCCCACAGTAACAAGCTACTTACTGGCCTCCTTCTCTCCCGACTATCCCCCCTCCAGCCTGTCCTCAATGCCTATGCCAGACTTATCTATCTCACCCGATGCTCTGCATCTGCCGCACCTCTCTGCGAGTCCCTCCACTGGCTCCCCATCCATAGCAGAATTACATTCAAATTACTCACTCTATCCTACAAAGCACTCACTAACGCCGCTCCCCCTACCTATCCTCCCTCATCAGCAAATATACTCCAGCCCGCCCTCTAAGATCCAACAATGACCTGCTCCTCGCATCTTCACTTATCACCTTCGCCCACGCCTGCCTACAGGACTTCTCTCACGCAGCACCAACCATCTGGAACTGTCTTCCCCGTGATGTCCGACTCTTACCAACTCTACCCTCCTTCAAACGCTCACTAAAAACTTTTCTCTCCAGGGAAGCCTACCACTGAGGTAATCATCAAAACTTCCCTCTCACCCACTTACAACCCTTATCTCGCCCCACATTAACTTAACCATGTAGTCCTCACCTCCTGTTTCTTACCGCTTATCCACCTAGATTGTAAGTTCCTCTTGTATCTGTATGTCAATTGTTGTATTGTACCTGTCATTATCTGTAACCTTTTCACCTTGTACAGTGCTGCGGAATCTGTCGGCACTTTAGAAATAAAGAATAATAATAATACTATATTTTTATTGGTTGATTGTTATCATACTCTGGGAACCCGGATTCCCTGCCAGCATCCTCTTCTTCTCCCCTGCAGGGTACATGTACTTATAAGACGGACCGCCTCATGGATTCCGCAGCGTTGTTATGGCGACGGAAGATGTGGTTACATTCCTGATGCTCAGGACCGACCCCGGGTTATTTAAAGCTGTCTCGCCCTTATGCTGGTGCTCAGTTGTGCTCCCTAATGGATGTTCTTGCTTCTCAGCATTCTTCTGAGCATTTCCCGTGTACCTGATTTATTCCGTGACTTGACCCCGGCTTGTTATATGAGCACCCTCTGGCATCGTCAGGGCCTCATGAACGTCCTTCTCTTTCTAGTGGAAGGATAAATCATGTACTATCGCCCGATATCAATACAGATGTAAAGCTGTTTGCTAAAATTCTATCCACCAGGATTGCTTCCTGCTTACCTCAATTAATAAATCCTGATCAGGTAGGTTTATCCCCAGGAGAGAAGCCCCAGATTACATAAAACGAGCCCTGAATCTGATACACCACTCCCAGTTAACTCAGTCCACAGCTCTTCTTTTGCTAGACACTGAGAAGGTGTTTGACCAGATCAACTGGGAGTACATATGTGTAATTCTTGGGTTCCTTGGTCTATCGCGATCCATCGTTGAGGGCATTTGAGGGCTATGCTGTTTCCTCTCCATTCCCAATCAGGAACGGTACGAGGCTAGGTTGTCCCTTTCGCATCTTCTCTTGCCCTATGCATTGACCACTAGCAGACACAATTCAGCTTAACCAAAACATTAGAGGCATGGAGGTGGGAAGTTTGTATTATATACTGAGTTTATGCGCAGATGATATTTTGCTCTCCCTCACTAATTATCACCCAAAAATTATTTAGATCTCACTTTTGGGCAGAATTTATAGTATTAAAATGATGCTCCGTTCCCCTACTTCAAGGGTGTCCAACCTGCGGCCCTCCAGCTGCTACAGGACTACATCTCCCATACTCCTCAGCTAGCCCCTGAGCATTACGGGAGATGCAGTCCTGCAGCAGCTGGAGGGCCACAGGTTGGACACCCCTGCCTTACTTAGTCTGCACTCTTCCCATACCACGGTGGACGTCGGCGCGAAACCTCTGCTGCCGGCACTTCCGCCGGGGCTTCTATGGTAGAGCACCGGAAGGTTATGCCACGCCGGTGCTCCACCATAGAAGCCTCGGCGGAAGTGCCGGCAGCGGAGGTTGCCTAAGCGCATCGCATCGGAGAGGAAGATCCAGGTCCCCTGCAGCGATGCAGGGGATCTGGAGCCTAACCCTGCTGCTTACCCGCGGCAGGGCTAAATGAAAAGAAACACCTGCCCAGTGCCCGGAACCGCTTGTCCTGGGCATCGGGCGGTATGAACTGCGCATCCCTGCGACAGAGGTAAATATAAACGTAACTCACCCTCACCCCAATGGGTTATGCAGAATAAATGACATGCAAAAATGACAAGAAAAAAATAATAATAGTGCACTCTGTATGATAAAATATAGCACATTTTTTTTTAAAAAAAATTTATAAAAAGACTCATTCTGATGATTCAGACAAAGACTGACTCAAATCATCAACGCCTGGTGTGATTAGGGATCACACACCCAACTGTATTTGAACGGAGATATCTACAAGTAGATAAAATCACATAGAGCAGTATTGCAACACATCCAAAATGGACCAGAAAAAGGTGGCTACAGTTAACGTCTCACCTTGCCTACAACCAGTAGCGTACCTAGCGGGGGGCGGGGGGGGGGGCGGTCCGCACCGGGTGCCGCTCATCAGGGGGGTGCCAACTTGCCGGCGCCCGGCACCCCTCCAGAGACGGACAGCAATGTCCGCCGCTGGAGGCGAAGGCTCGCAAGGGAGCGGTATCTGAGGTCTTTAACAGACCTCCGGCTCCCTTGAGTGATTTTAAGCCGGTTCCACCGGCTTAAAATCACTCAAGGGAGCCGGAGGTCTGTTAAAGACCTCCGATACCGCTCCCTCGCGATCTGCGCGGCAACTGCTGCTGTGCGCCGGGGTTTGTTGTCAGATCCCGGCGCACAACACTGAAGCCGCGCCCACCGCTGTCCGTGCCCTCTGAACCAGGAAGAAGACAGAAGAAGAGGAGCGAAGAGAAAGAAAAGGAGCTGACTGCTGTAAGAAGAAAAGAGGAAAGGTAGGAAATTATTCAGTGAGAGTGACAGTGAGAGTGGATTGGTATGTGTGGATTGGTATGTGTGGAATCTGTGGATTGATATGTGTGGATTGGTAAATTTGAAATCTGTGGATTGGTAAATGTGGATTGGTATGTGTGGAATCTGTGGATTGGTATGTGTGGAATGTGTGGATTGGAATGTGTGGCATCTGGAATGGTAAATGTGGATTGGTAAATGTGTGAGAGTGATGGGTGTTATGCTGTACCATTTCCAATGTCTTTTTCATTATATAATTATGCTCTAAAGTACATCATAACTCCCATCACTCTATGCTGTTCCATACAGTGGCAGAGCTGGGAGACAGAGGCCTTGCACCCCCACCGCAGGACTCCTGAAAGGTAAGTGAACTTCAATAGGGGGAGAGGGTAGATAGTTAGGAGGTGGTAGATACGGAGAAGGGAGTGAGACGGGGGATAGGGGGTAGATAGGGAGAAGGGAGTGAGAAGGGGTAGATAGGGCAGAAGTGGGTGAGAATGGGTAGATAGGGAGAAAGGAGGGTAGCAAGAATATTGAAATAAAGAGTCAGAATGAGAGAGCGAAAATGAATGGATTAATGTGTGGATGAATTGTGTGAATGAGTGAGAGAATTAATGAATTTGTGAGAATGCATCAATGAATATGTGTAAATAATTTGTGCGAAATAATAAATTATTGTGTGAATGAAAGTGAATTAGTGAGTGACTGTAAAAGTGTTTGTTAATCATAGGTGTATAGTTGATTTGTCAAAAAGGCAAAGATGGTATAAGCAGGGTGTTTATGGGACAAAAATGGCACAGGCAGGGTGTTTATGGGACAAAGATGGCACAGGTAGCATGTTTATGGGACAAAGATGGCGTACACTCGACTGTTTGGGATCAATGCTGACTCATACTGGGCTGTTTGGGGGCAAATATGGCACGTCCTATGTGTGTGTAATTTGGGTGCTGGTCAGGTTCTATGTGGGCAATGTGGACGCCGTTTTTTTTGGAGGGTTATTAAATAAAGCACTATTATATGTTCAGTAAATGTTATTTAAACGTGTTTATTTTACTTATAAGTGATTAATTAATTTTTTCAGATTTCTTGTTGTTTACAGTTGACATACAGTTTACAAATTGGTGCAATAAATATTCTTGTCAACATAATTTTGTAGATGTCTTTACATTTGGGGGGGGGGTGCCACTTACAGGACCCACCCCCGGTGCCAAATACTCTAGGTACGCCCCTGCCTACAACCTGTAACCCGGCTCCAGGGATAAAGAACACGTTACTGACTTAGGGCAGTACTCCCCCTTTAAGGTGATGGACAGCAGAGTGGATCCAGCAGAGTGAATGGAGTATATGTATATAAATATAATATAAAAGGTGATGTAAAATGTAGAATAAATACTTTATTAACCCCTTAAGGACAATGGGCGGTCCCAAAACCCATTGAAAACAATGCATTTTGAGCCGTACATGTAAGGGTTTTGTCATTAAGCGGTTAAATAAATTACAACACTATCATAAATATACTCTATTTAAGTGTCTCTGTGAATCCTCAGATACGTGTTTCGCCCGTAGGATTCCTCAAGTCGGTTTGCTCATCACACAGATGTCCACCAGCCAGCGACGCTAGACACCAGGGAGTCTGGGGCTGAATTGGTAAATTCAGGGGGGGGGGGTTACTTCTAGGAAGCAGAGTGGCATATCACTGGGCAGAGTGGCACTTCTAGGGGGCATAAAGCATATTAGGGACAGAGTGGCATATCTAGGGGCAGAGTGGCATATCAGGGGTTATAAATCATATCTGTGTCACAGAGTGGCATATCTGGGGTCAGAGGGGCATATCTATAAGTAGGGTGCATTATGAATTAAGGGGGGACCTTAAAATGGCTATTGGTTTTCTGTTTGTATATAACATATGCTGACAAACTGTATAATACCAAAAATGTTAAAATACATGTATTACTGTTCATTAGATAAGATACTGTTTTAGGTAAATAATGTTTTGTTTATTTTAATGACACAGAAGGGGTACAACAATACAGGGTGATACAGAAATCACATACAGTGAGGCAAAAAAGTATTTAGTCAGCCACCAATTGTGCAAGTTCTCCCACTTAAAAAGATGAGAGAGGCCTGTAATTTTCACCATAGGTACACTTCAACTATGAGAGGCAGAATGGGGGGAAAGAATACAGGAAATCACATTGTAGGATTTCTAATGAATTCATTGGTAAATTCCTCGGTAAAATAAGTATTTGGTCACCTACAAACAAGCAAGATATCTTGCTCTCACAGACCTGTAACATCTTCATTAAGAGTCTCCTCTGTCCTCCACTCGTTACCTGTATTAATGGCACCTGTTTGAACTTGTTATCAGTATAAAAGACACCTGTCCACAACCTCAAACAGTCACACTCCAAACTCCACTATGGCCAAGACCAAAGAGCTGTGGAAGCACACCAGAAACAAAATTGTAGACCTGCACCAGGCTGGGAAGACTGAATCTGCAATAGGCAAGCAGCTTGGTGTGAAGAAATCAACTGTGGGAGCAATTATTCGAAAATGGAAGACATACAGGACCACTGATAATCTCCCTTGATCTGGGGCTCCACGCAAGTTCTCACCCTGTGGTGAGCAAAAATCCCAGAACCACACAGGGGGACCTAGTGAATGACCTGCAGAGAGCTGGGACCAAAGTAACAAAGGCTACCATCAGTAACACACTACGCCACCAGGGACTCAAATCATGCAGTGCCAGACGCGTTCCACTGCTTAAGCCAGTACATGTCCGGGCCCGTCTGAAGTTTGCTAGAGAGCATTTGGATGATCCAGAAGAGGATTGGGCAAATGTCATATGGTCAGATGAAACCAAGGTAGAACTTTTTGGTAGAAACTCAACTCATCGTGTTTGGAGGAGAAAGAATGCTGAGTTGCATCCAAAGAACACCATACCTACGGTGAAGCATGGGGTGGAAACATCATGCTTTGGGGCTGTTTTTCTGCAAAGGGACCAGGACGACTGGTCCGTGTAAAGGAAAGAATGAATGGGGCCATGTATCGTGAGATTTTGAGTGAAAACCTCCTTACATCAGCAAGGGCATTGAAGATGAAACGTGGCTGGGTCTTTCAGCATGACAATGATCCCAAACACACCGCCCGGGCAACGAAGGAGTGGCTTCGTAAGAAGCATTTCAAGGTCCTGGAGTAGCCTAGCCAGTCTCCAGATCTCAACCCCATAGAAAACCTTTGGAGGGAGTTGAAAGTCCGTGTTGCCCAGTGACAGCCCCAAAGCATCACTGCTCTAGAGGAGATCTGCATGATGGAATGGTCCAAAATACCAGCGACAGTATGTGAAAACCTTGTGAAGACTTACAGAAAACGTTTGACCTCTGTCATTGCCAAGAAAGGGTATATAACAAAGTATTGATATGAACTTTTGTTGTTGACCAAATACTTATTTTTCACCATAATTTGCAAATAAATTCTTTAGAAAGTGAGACAATGTGATTTATGGACTTTGTTGTCTCATTCTGTCTCTCATAGTTGAAGTGTACCTATGGTGAAAATTACAGGCCTGTCTCGTCTTTGTAAGTGGGAGGACTTGCACAATTGGTGGCTGACTAAATACTTTTTTGCCCCAATGTAAATGAGAAAGATCAAATAAGTGTTGTCACATAAAATCAACCACATCATCAACGACCAGCCAATGCGGTGTAGAATCATACATGGAAAATCAAAAAAGGTGACACGAGAGATCAATCACATCGACGTCCACGGGAAAAAACAGAGTATACTCGGACTAGAAAAATCAAATAAATGGTGACACACGAAATCCATCACATCGACATACACAGGATAATATAGACAGGGGCGTACCTAGAGTATTTGGCACCTGGGGCGTATCTTGTATGTGCCACCCCCCCCACACACACACATACACTTTAAAACTGCATAGCTTCTAATATTGATGGGTGTACAACATAACTGTTATCTTTATATACTGAAGCAGACATTGACGGGGGTACAGCATTATATCTATCACTATATACTGAGGCAGACATTGACGGTGATACAGCATAACTGTTATCATTACATACTGAGGCAAACATTGACGGTGGTATAGGATTACTGTTATCATTATATACTGAGGCAGACATTGACAGTGGTACAGGATAACTTATTATATACTGAGGCACGCACAGACGGTGATACAGCATAACACCTATCACTATATACCGAGGCAAACACTGACAGGGTTTTCCTACCTTTTTTCTGTCACTTTTCTGTTCTTCCTTCAGTGTTGTGCGCCGGCATCATGCATTAACAGACCTCCCGATCCCTTGATTGACTTTAAGCCAGTTAGAGGGAGATCCTTGACCTCCCCAACTGAGCCTGCTCCTCCTGCTGCGGAAATTACTGTCCATCTCTGGAGGGGTGCCGGTGTGGTGGCACCTCCCTGATGAGTGGCACCCGGTGCAGACTGCAAACACCCCCCCCCCGCTAGGTACGCTACTGAATGTAGATGATACACATACAAGAAAAAAATCACATAAATGCAGTCACATGAAGCAACCACATCGACAGCATAGGGTATATCAGAACAACACGAGCACGGAAAGTAAATTAAAAGGAGACATATGTTTTCAAATATAATAAGCAGTGTCGTACATTGGGTAAGACAGGGGGAAACACAAATTGAGTCCACCGCCCTCCCGGGCCACAGTCAGGGAAAAAAAAAAAAAGGAGGATGCAGAGGAAAAAGAGGGAGAGGTATGGGGGAAAGTGAAGAGCAGGGCCGGCCTTTGGGGTGTGCGACCGCACAGGGCGCCACACTCCAGGGGGCGCCGCCGCCGCCGGGTCCTCCCCCGCCGCCGCTGCTGCCGCCGCCGCGGGGTCCTCCTCCGCAGCCGCCACGGGGTCCTCCGTCGCTGCCGCCGCCGCCGCCGCGGGGTCCTCCGCCGCTGCTGCTGCTGCCGCCCCCCCCCCTCTGCACCTAAATGAAAACATTGTTGGTTTTTTTTAACTTTATTTAACAACCTCCATGTTAAATAAAGTTTTTTTTAACTTTATTTAACATGGAGGATGCTAAATAAAGTTAAAAAAACCAACAATGTTTTCATTTATGTCCCGGGCAGGGGCGCCGAGCGGTTGCTCGTGAAGTTCTCAGCAACCGCTCGACGCCCCTTACTCTCCGTGGGGGGGATAGTTTGAAGGAAGAGGCAGAGGGGGGATAGTTTGAAGGAAGAGGCAGAGGGGGGGTAGTTTGAAGGAAGAGGCAGAGGGGGGGTAGTTTGAAGGGGCAGAGGGGGGGTAGTTTGAAGGGGCAGAGGGGGGGTAGTTTGAAGGGGCAGAGGGGGGGTAGTTTGAAGGGGCAGAGGGGGGGTAGTTTGAAGGGGCAGGGGGGGGGTAGTTTGAAGGGGCAGAGGGGGGGGTAGTTTGAAGGGGCAGAGGGGGGGTAGTTTGAAGGGGCAGAGGGGGGGTAGTTTGAAGGGGCAGAGGGGGGTAGTTTGAAGGGGCAGAGGGGGGGTAGTTTGAAGGGGCAGAGGGGGGGTAGTTTGAAGGGGCAGAGGGGAGTAGTTTGAAGGGGCATAGGGGGGTAGTTTGAAGGGGCATAGGGGGGTAGTTTGAAGGGGCGGGGGGGTAGTTTGAAGGGGCAGGGGGGGTAGTTTGAAGGAGCAGAGGGGGGGGAGTGAGGGGGGGCGCCAGAGGAGTAGTTCGCACAGGGTGCCGGAACACCTAAGGCCGGCTCTGGTGAAGAGACTCAAGAGTAGAAAAAGAAAATGGAGAAGTGGGAAGGAAGGGAAAGCAGAGAGTAGAGAGAGAAGGAAAAACAAACATGGATGAGGAAAACCACACACAGCTAAAGAGAAAGAGACTAAAGCCAGGATCGGCTAATCCACTCTACTTCAGGAGCTCAGCCATTGTCTTGGACGACAGAAATGATATCCAGCACACCCAGACCCCCGTGTATGCCTCAATCCTGTCAAGATGAGCTTCCGCACGTTTCCAATATAAGGGGATCAGGGAACGGGCAGCATTGAGAAGGTGCCGGATAACAGAGCGCTTCATGAATGACAGAGATCTGCCTGAGTGAAGAATAAGGCAAAAACCAGGAGTATGTAAAACCTCTTGATCAGACACCTCCTCTATACTGCGTAAGACACCCCTCCAAAAATATTGGATCCTCTCGCAGCTCCACCAGATATGCAGGAATGAGCCAATCTCCTCGCCTCACCTCCAACAGGTCAGATTACTCTCTGGAAAAATCCTGCTAATAGAAACCGGTGTTCTATACTACATGGAAGTTGATATGTAGTTGAAACCCCACCTTGTGGTATCTTCTCTTAAAATACTGTTTTACCATTCCACTATTGTGTATTTTTTTAAAAATATATATTTTTTTCTTTAAAATAGCACCAAACTTTAAGGGTACGGCCCATATTCGGGTGCAGCCTATATTTGAGCAAATACGGTATTCCATAGCATATTTTGTCTAGCCTTCTGTTGAGACCTTGTAGCTTAATGCATCCCCTGTACAAAGTTTACCATGCACCTGCTTCATTTATGAAACCTTATAGATATATATTTAAGATGTCTGACACAACTGGAGACTGTTTTACATGAGTGATTAATAACAAAATCAAAACTGCAAAAAACATTATTCATTATTTATAAACACCTAAAGGGTTATGTTTGCTAATAACCCTAAATGAACCTTTGTACAATAACAATATCTAAACACACCCTATAGCTTCCTAAGCATGCCAGGTTATTGAATCAAGCCAATTGCCTTTACAATTATTTTCCCACGGTCATATCATGATTTCTGTGTTTTAGACATTTAAAATAACTAAATACTATACTTGGATGGTGAAACATACCATGGTTTGTTGCTCATTGGAAGTGCCTATGTATGAATTTATTTCATACTGCTTTGATTTATATCATTGCTTTAATAATCCTCATGTATTTGCTATTCCTTAAAGGGACTCTCCAGCCATCACATGTGCTTTAATGCTTATGATAGCTGAGATGTCCCTTTAAATTTCAGTTGAGCCTTTTTTGTAAAAAATCCTCATATGCATTTGCCTCTTTGGAAAGGTATATAATGCAAATGTTATTCTTTATGTGAACCACTTTGAACCACACTGCAATAGATTGAAAACTAGTCTAATAAACACAACACACACATTTCAATATGTCCCAAACTGCCCTGAAACACAGCATCTTGGAAAGTGTAATTACTGACAAACCACTATGCAAAACATGGACTTCTGCCACTTACCAACATGCATCAGCCTGTGGGTTTAGCGGTGTTCACAAAAGGATGCCATAATGTTTGATCATGTTTCACTAATTTTTTGTAAGGCACAGAAACATCTCAAGGTAATTAGTTTCTGAAAGTGTTGCTGATGGCTCCTTGCCTTATTCAAAGCTTTCTTTAATCCATTGAAAACATAGTACTTATTATGCAAAACTTATATTGAATAAACCAAGGATAAACTCAAAGCCACACCAATCTCTCTGCTTAAAAAAATACATTATTCTACATTCACAAGACAAGGCTTCCCTCAGAAATCTTGTGATGCAGCCACATCCACAAAGGATTCTGGGTAGATGTATGCAAATATGGCTAACAATGATCATCCTTCACATCTTCTCCTTTAGCATATCTAAAACTTAGGTAAATGTTGTATTTACCTAAGTTTAAGATGAACAACAACACATGAGATATCAAACCGTGTTAAGATTTATTCAGCAAAAATAAAGCCAAATTCCTTATTGCTTCCATAAGCATTAAGACACTAAGTAGCAGACAGGTGCTGCTAAACAAATGCACTTGGTTAATTGATCATCATCAAGTGTGATCACCTATGAAAAAGGCAAAGTTTTAGCAGTTTACTGGTCTGGAGCATTCAGGTGTGTGTTAACGCAATGCCAAGGAGGAAAGATTTTTTTTGTAGCTGGCCATCACATGTAGGTTTGCATCTGAACAAACCAAAGGACTTCTAGAACAATGTCCTTTGGACAGAAGAGACCAAAGTGGGGCTGTTTTGCCATAATGCACGGTACATGTCATATCAGCACACACACACCTCATTCCAATGGTCAAGGGGTGGACGGGTGATGTTTGGGCTTGTTTTGCAGCCACAGGACCTGGGAATGAGGAGCTATGGTGGAGCACCGGAAGGTTACGTCACGCCGGTGCTCCACGATAGAAGCCTCTGGCGGTAGTGCCGGCAGTGGAGGTTGTCTACGCGCATCGTGGAGACGTTCACGGCTGCTGGAGAGGAGGATCCAGGACCCCTGTAGCTGTGCGGAGGATCTGGATCTTAACCCTGCCGCTTCCCCGCAGCAGGGCTAAATGAAAAAGAAACTGCATGTCCCGGGCATCGGGCGATAAGAATTGCGCATCCCTGCGCTAAACCCAGATTATAGGCCGCACCCCCACTTTAAAGACTTAAAGGGGTCTATTTTTTCCAGTTGACACACAGTTTACAAATTTGTGAAATAAATATTCTTGGCAAAATTTATTTTTTTGTGGAGGGGGGTGCCACATACAGTATCCGCCCCGGGTGCCAAATACTCTAGATACACCCCTGACTGCCCGTCCCTTTTCTTACCACAAGAACGTTTCACTTTTTAACCAATTGCAAAAAACATGTTTAGCCAATTGGCACATAAATGTATATCCTCAAATTAACTCAATTTACTTTCAGCACACTTCTTATTTTCCTAAACAAATAGATGTGCACCTTTAAATGAAACAAGCAGAAGAAATTAGCTGCAACATAATCTTAGTTTTTATGCGTGGATGTGAACAGTGTCTTCTCTGCCAAAGATTAATCTTTCGAATGCTAAACATATCTAATGATTTGCTGTATAAGTGAATTTGTCAATCCTCATTACACTGTCTCGTTTGGCTTCACTGTGTGGTTTTAGGGTAGCTACTGCTACTTTACTCCTTCTGTTTGTTCTTGTGTCCTAGACTATTTGTGTGCTTAGAGGTTATATGAATACATACAATGTCTACAACTGGATGCAGTATCTTACAGTTCAATATAATGTACAGTTTTCTGATTGACTGATCTTCATGTGTAAATGAATATATTAAATATATTAATCATGACGTGTAACAGTACTGTCCAGTTTCCAAGTTATTGTAACTCAGTAAAGCCTTTATTCTGCAGATTTATCCTTAAATCTTTTTACTGCATAATCATTACAGAATTGAAGTTGTATTTTGCTCAAAGTGTATGTTAAAGAAATCCAAGAGCTACCCATAAATCTAACTAACGTGTATGCACTTTTTACTCTTTCTAACTGGGAAGAAATAATGAAAAATCAAATAACCTTATTAAATTAAATATTTTTTTACATTACTGTAAAATATTTCTATAATATACACGCATTAATCACACTAATTTTTGTAGACAGAATATATATAATTTGAACAGTGTGATGTAATAGTTGCTTCATCTTAACAGTGTCTGTGATTTTAACTCCAGAGGAGGCATAAAAAACTAAAGCTGTGGCTGATAATGAACCCAAACATCATCTGCCAGATAAATTTAATGTGACTAGACAGCAGTACCAAGTTAACTGGAAATATTCACTTTAATGCACTGTATAAATGTTGAATATTAAGACTCTTCCCTTGGAATGTTACATTTGTTCTTGTTTCCCGTTATTTGTCCTATTGTGGCAACTTTGATTACTTATTCTAATAGACTTTTGTCATTTAGATCCAAAGTATGTTGGCTCTTAGATGGGGCTGCAGTGCTCCTCTATGCACTATGTTCTCAAAATAATTACACAATACAGCTTCACGATTGTGAAACCCTCCACAAACGCCATCCAACCGACTCCCTTATGCGCAAAATTAAGCACATCAAATTTCAATTATCAGAAATTAATGCCGACTCCACGGCTTATATGCTGATGAAGCTCAAACAAAAATTCTACACGAAAGGCAACAAAGCCGATTCCCTCTTGGCTAGGAAGCTACGACACACTTGACTCGGGCACTATATATTAACCTACAGTTGAAAAACATAAATAAAAACACAAGAGCCAGGAGGTCGTTGGAAAGTGTAAGGCCACAGCGCTTTATTACTGTGACAAAAAATGTAGAAAATTAGTAAAACATAAACATTGTTAAATAACATTTGTAGGGATGTCCCGCCAAATACCATACGGGAACCGTTGGGTCGGAACACCCTACCCTTGCAAAAAATTCCCCCAGGGACTGAACCCGTGGAGAAATTAACAATAAACATAACGTCGGCATAACAGCCAATTGTAAACATATCGCCTTAACGCTCAGTATTCAGCCATAGACTCTGTTCAGATAAATAAAAGCGAAAAAATTGGGGAGGGAGGGCGGGGATTCACTGCTTTAACAGATTCTCTGCTTAATAAGCTGGAAATTTTGTCTGACCAAAGGCGGGAAAGGGGGGTCCCATAAATAGACAGCCAGAAACCCCACCCAAGCAGGACAAGGAACCCTATAGGATGTCCTACGGATGACCCCTTTCTATATCCTGACAGCAGCTTACTGTTAATATAGGCCCAGTCATGCAGCCCTTTCTCTTATTATCCAGGGCTTGTCTTGACTCGGGCACTATATATTAACCTACAGTTGAAAAACATAAATAAAAACACAAGAGCCAGGAGGTCGTTGGAAAGTGTAAGGCCACAGCGCTTTATTACTGTCACAAAAAATGTAGAAAATTAGTAAAACATAAACATTGTTAAATAACATTTGTAGGGATGTCCCGCCAAATACCATACGGGAACCGTTGGGTCGGAACACCCTACCCTTGCAAAAAATTCCCCCAGGGACTGAACCCGTGGAGAAATTAACAATAAACATAACGTCGGCATAACAGCCAATTGTAAACATATCGCCTTAACGCTCAGTATTCAGCCATAATCTACGCGTTTGACCGCCTTAAACGCGGAGATTCCTCCACAACTGGACAGCACGTTCAATACCCGTGGTAACCTCGAGACACCACAGATCGGCTCCCACATCGCTCAGGTGAACACCGTCATCTCGAAAAAGCGCCGGGGAGTCAGTCGTAATCTCAGGGTGAGAAACCACCAGACCTCCTTGCAACGCAACGAAACGAGCAATAGCCCTATTTACGTTCAGGCGAGCCCTATTAATCCCATCCAACGACCTCGCACCCCTCCAAAATAACCTGGGGATGATCTCGGACCACACTATAATAACACCGGGCATAGAAGCCTGGAAACGAACGATATCACACTTAATATCTTTTTTGAGGCGCCGAAGGGGCACCGAACATAAATCGTTCCCACCCGCGTGGATAACCAAAATCTGGGGAGGCCTGTCAAGCCGAATAGCCCGCTCCAATTCGTAAGCAATCCCTTCCCAGCGAAGGCCCCGCACGCCCATCCAATGGATCTTCACTTCAGGCAGGACAAAACCCAACTGACGACCCGAACGCCGAAGTGCCGCTCTACGCTCGGCCCAAAAAACGTAGGAGTGGCCAACTATCCAAACTAAACACGTCCTGCAACCTAAAGAAAGAAACATAAATAACAAGACGTCGGAAAAGCAGAAAAAACACGATCAAAACACACATAAAGGAAAACATTCGCCACCAGACAGGAAGCCCCGCAACAACAAGCATCAAAATTTTTTTTTTTATTTTTTTTTTGGGCACATTTTTTTTTTTTTTAGGTTTTTTTTTTTTTTTTAATTTTTTTTTTTTTTTTTTACTACGCAGAAATGCAGACCCATAGCAATTAGCAGTAGGCGTTACTATTTTTTTTTTTTTTTTTTTTTAGTTATATCAAAAGGGGGCGAATATAAGACTTGAAACGGGCCGATTCCCAGCGCCCGATTCTCTTGATAACAGAATCGCACAGGCCCCATCTAGCTGCCTGAGTAGCCGCACCAATGCGGAAGGAATGAGAGCAATACTCATGAGGGGGAAGAGACAAAGCAGCCAAGCAGCGCCGGAAAACTGCAACGAATTGGAAACGGGAAAGAAAAGAGCCATCCTCATGAATCAGCAATGGCCCGTCACCGTGAGGTCTAATCGCCAAGTAGTTTCGTAAGCAAAGCAGCGGGCATAGATCACTACCGTCAAAACGCGCCAAATGCACCGTAAAGCCTTTTCCGCACTGGTCAGTCTTGGAGCGATGTATGCGTAGGCAAAGGCTGTCCATACTCGGGAACACGTCGCAGTAACGCAAGCCACCGGGGCAACGCCTATTCGGACAGACCAGCTCCGAAACTCGAAACGCCCCCAAAAACGCAAGCGTGAAACTCAGCTGAAAAAGCGTACTTTCATAAGCCGAGGAACAAACAGAAGGCAGAACACGGAACAAACGTTCCAATAGATCCAGCGTAACTGGGCGGCGAGTGTCGCGCTGAAAGTAACCCTTCTTGTAACCCTTCAGAGCCTGCCTAACCAGAAAGCATTTCGTGAGGTCCGTAGACCCCATAAGCTTAAAATAAAAAGCCAGGGCAGCCATTTTGCGGGAAATGCACGACACAGACACACCGCTGGAGTAAGCGTCCCCCAAAAACCAAAGCAAGACTGCCAACTTATCTTCATCCCGCACAGGGTCGCCGGCTACCGCCAACGTAGCCGACCATTCCTCCCAAATGCTACAATAAGCCGTCCACGTGCTGTCAGCCACAGAGCGTCGGATTAAGGCCATCGCACCACCACTCCCAAATCCCAGAGTTCCACAGGGCACTCCACTCCATCCGAATCCGCATCTGGGGCCAGGATCCGGAATCGCTCCAGCTGAAACCGAGACAGAGAGTCTGCAATTTCGTTCTCAACACCGGGCAGATGTTGAGCCCTAAGGTATATATTGAAACGTAAACAAAGTAAGACTAAATTGCGTAACAGCCGAACCACTGGAGGGGAAGAAGCAGTAACGTTGTTGATAGCGTGCACCACACTTAAATTGTCGCAATAAAAACGCACCCTTTTGTTGCGCAGTAAATCGCCCCAAACATAAACGGAAACCAATATCGGGAACAGCTCCAAAAAGGTCAAGTTCGCGGTCAACCCATCATCCCGCCAGCACTGGGGCCAAGCCCCCGCACTCCAATGCCCACGAAAATACGCACCGTACCCAGAAGAACCCGCCGCATTGGTCCAGAGGCACAACTCAGAATTCGAAACCTCGCTATCCAACCAAAACGTTTGACCATTAAAATCGCGCAGAAAGATGTCCCACACGCGCAGATCGTCCTTATGATCAGCAGTAACCCTAATAAAATGGTGAGGGGCGCGAGCACCGGACGTGGCTAATGACAGACGCCTACAGAAAATACGGCCCATAGGAATAATCCTACAGGCAAAATTCAGCTTACCAAGGAGCGATTGCAACTCCTTCAGGGTGACCTTCTTCTTAGCAACAACAACCTGGACCGTAGACCGCAAATCAACCACTTTGTCTAACGGGAGACGGCAGCACAAGACCCGGGAATCAATCTCGATTCCCAGAAATTTTATAACCTCAGAAGGACCCTCAGTCTTTTCGGGCGACAATGGAACCCCAAAAGAAGCCATGACGCGCTGCGTAGTTTGTAAAAGGACGTGACACAGCCAAGAGCGCGGAGGACCAATGCACAAAAAATCATCCAGATAGTGGATCAAGGAGGGAATACCAGATTCCGTCCTGATGACCCACTCCAGAAAACTGCCGAAAGTTTCAAAGTACGAGCACGAAATGGAACAGCCCATGGGAAGACAACGATCCACATAAAACTGCCCGTCCCACCTAAAACCCAACAACCTGAAACTTTCCGGATGGACTGGAAGGAGGCGAAACGCAGACTCCACGTCAGTCTTAGCCATCAGAGTACCAGCGCCATACGACCTAACCCAGTGTAAAGCCCGGTCAAAAGGGGTATACGAAACAACACAACATTCCCTATCTATGCCATCATTTACCGAAGAGCCCTTCGGATAGGACAAGTGATGTATTAATCTAAACTTGCCCGCTTCTTTTTTAGGGACAACACCCAAAGGGGATACAATCAAATCCGGAAGAGGGGAAAAAAGAAAAGGGCCCGCTATTCTCCCCAAAGCGACCTCTTTCCGCAACTTCTCGGTGACCACATCCGGAAAAGACAAAGCAGACTGCAAATTTTTAACATCGAACGAACTTCGCTCGGCCCGACAAGGAATACGAAAACCTTCTGTAAAACCGAACCACAACAACTCAGCAGCTACCTCATCCTCATAACGCTGGAGCCACGGTAGCATCGCGTGAGCGTTCACCGGAGTTCTCCCCCTTTGCAACAGTGCTTGCGGCGGAAGCGGATTTTGCCTTCTTAAAGCATTTAGATGAGGCATGGGAACCCCCACAGACCGAACACTCGTGTTTGTATCTGCAGGAAGCTCCCCACCGACACATACCCTGGTTGAACTGCCAGCAACAGCCTTTCTTATTGCCTGCCGAAGACGCGGCTGCTGAAGCACCCCCGGCAGTCCCTGCAAAGGGGTTACCCGAAGACCTGGCCGGGGCAGTAACCCGGAGCCACAAGGCAATGTCCTTGTGGTCCCAACGAATATTCTTACGGACTGACATACGCTGCCTAAATTGCTCGTCATAACGCAGCCATGCCATGCCCCCATACACCCGGTAAGCTTCTCCAATGCTATCCATATAGCAGAACAATCCTGAGCAATGCTCAGGGTTTTTCTCGCCGATGACACTTGCCAAGATAGCAAAAGCTTGCAACCAGTTCGTAAACGTACGAGGAATAAGGCGATAGCGCCTCTTTTCTTCCTCCTCCTTCTTACTCTCATCCCCTTTAGAGCCCCTATCCAAATTAAATTTCTCCAAGGGAAGAAGAGAAAAAATTTCCACATACTCGCCCCTCCATATACGCTCCCTCACTTCCTGCTTGAGATGTGCCCCAAGCGGGCCCTCGAAGCACACATACACCTCACCATGTGCCGAATCACCCACCCTCTCGGGCTTGTCAGAACTTTTTACCGTAGCCTTTTCCACCGTCTGCGGCGACGGCGCCACCGTGGCAGGGGCAGGCACAGGCGGAGCAGGCACTGAGCTGGCCACCGTGCCCAAAGGGGGGGGCAACACACCAGTGGGCTGTGGAGTATAACCACTCCAGACCGCCTGCGGGCACGGGTTACCAGCCCTGAACCTCTCCTCACATTGTTGTAAAAGTGAACGAAAACCCGAAAATAAATCCATAAATGGTAAAGGAGACACCTGTGGTAAAGGGTGAGGGGACGCAGCGCAGGAAACAGGACCCCCAACAGCAGCAGACAAAGGTAAAGAAGTATGTATAGGAGGGTGTTGTGCAACAGGACCAGAATCCTGAACATGCTCACCAGAACTGCTAGGTTGCAGGGGAGCCATTCCGGACGGAAGAAGAGGTTCTGCAGCAGCAGCGGCATCAGGAGCGGCAGAGTCGTCGGGAAACAGCAACGGAGAATAACCAGACGCCTGCTGAGATGTATCCTGACGAACACCAGCTTCTGCGGGCGAAGGAAGCGCCGCATGGCCCAACCGAGAGTGAGAAACAGCCGACGAATCCCTGCAGACACCAAAAAGATGGCCGCTCGCATCTTCTTCACCTCGGCGCCTCGATGACGTCACAGCCCGCGACGACCTCTGCCGGCCACGTGATGAACCCGGCATGGCGGCGGCCATATTGAAAGGAGACACGCCGCCGGGAGCAGGGACCACTACAGAAGAAAGAGGACGCCGTGACCGGGAAACAGACGGAGGAGAAACACGTCCGGACGATGAACGCTGCAACGGGGTAGGTGGAACCACATCAGAGGAGCCGTCTTCGTCGGAATCCCGCGCGACCGCAGGTTCCGGTGGACAGGGGAGGACAGGAGCCCGTCTCGCAGATCTTCCACGGCTGGCAGAATTCCGCCTGGACGTCCCTCCTGCATGCGACGGTCTAGTAGCGCCGGGAGAAGCAGAAAGTCTGGGTCGTCTGGCGGGCCTCCTGGAAACCTCGGGACTTAGCCGGGACGGAGGCCTACTCCTGCGGGCCCCAGCTGAAGCAGAAGGGCCAGCCGGCATGTCAGAAACTAACGAAGCCAATTTGTCTTGCAGCCAGGAACCACCATTGGCCACAGCAGCAGCCCTGATGGCAGCCAGCATGGCATCAACGTCCTGGTCAGCCATATGCAGGTATGTAGATATGAAGAATATAGAGATAAAGATAATGCACTGGATTCACTGCTTTAACAGATTCTCTGCTTAATAAGCTGGAAATTTTGTCTGACCAAAGGCGGGAAAGGGGGGTCCCATAAATAGACAGCCAGAAACCCCACCCAAGCAGGACAAGGAACCCTATAGGATGTCCTACGGATGACCCCTTTCTATATCCTGACAGCAGCTTACTGTTAATATAGGCCCAGTCATGCAGCCCTTTCTCTTATTATTCAGGGCTTGTCTCTCTCATTGTCCCGTCCCTCTCACATCATGGACCACACCGGCCGAGACATTCGTAACCCTTCCTAAATGGTGGAGACTTTCGCTGCCTACTACTCAAAACTATACAATCTTCACCACAACACTTCTATCTCTCAGCCAACACTCGCAGACATTCACACGTATCTCGACTCCACGCAATTACCTTCCCTTACACCTGATCATTTTGAGTCCCTTGCCTCACCTATAGAATTGCGTGAGATTGAGAGAGCTGTTTGCCAACTCAAAAGGGGTCGGCCCCGGATGGATTCACAGCTGTGTACTACCGTACCTTCTTACCCATTTTAGGGCCCCATCTTCTAACACTCTTCCGCTCATTCATGTCATCAGGCATTATTCCCCCCGAAAATCTCAGGACTCACGTCGTCACCCTGCCTAAGCCAGGCAAACCGGCCACTATATGCCCCAATTTTCGACCCATCTCCCTCCTCAATACCGACATCAAAATTTATGCAAAAATATTGGTGAACAGGCTAGCCCCCCTGCTACCTTCCCTTTTCAGTCCCGACCAGGTAGGCTTTGTTCTGGGTCGTCAACCCTCCGACAACACCCACAAATTCATAAACTCCCTTCGGGACGCAGCCAAACATAAACGCCCTAGCCTCTTTATCTCCTTCGACGCCGAAAAGGCGTTTGATAGGCTCCACTGGCAGTTTTTGACACGCACTCTACATAAATTTAACTTTCCCCCTCCATTCATACAGGCAATCTTGGCACTCTACACTTCTCCCACGGCCTGCATATCGATGATGGGTTTCCTATCCTCACCGTTTCCCATCACCAACGGCACACGTTAGGGCTGCCCCTTATCCCCTCTGCTATACACACTTGCGCTAGAACCGCTCGCGGCTAACATCCGAGCAGACCCCCTAATATCAGGATTCCCCTTACCCAACGGTGACACTAGCAAGCTCGGGCTATTCACGGATGACATTCTGGCATCTGTCACAAATGTAATCTAGGCATAGTGGACAATACATCCAGTGGCTAAAAAAGCGTCTCTCTTGCCTCTCTTATTATAGGTTTGAATTCATGCTGCAAGTAAGCTTTGCTTAAAACCGTCCTTTTCTTTCAACAAGATGGCAGATATATGTTGAACTCTCCTCTGCATATAATACCAAATAAATAGATGACTATGGCTACAATTACATACTCACAAATTCAAGTTTTGAAGCATTAAGTTGTGTATACTGGAGTTTAGGAAGCTTCTTGGCTGTACCAAGACAGCAGAGAAAGAGAGGCGCAGAAACGCCTCTCTTCGTCCCCGAATCTGTCTACAATATTCTGGCTTCTTGAGTACCAGCAAACGGCAGAGCCACAGCCCCATTCCTTCAATCAGGGTAGAGGGTGTGTGCAGAGCATCTGCCATTTTGCAAAGTACGTAGATAAAAAAGCTCATGCTGTGGAGAAGAGGACGAAGACAGAAGAACAAAAAAAGGCGATAAAAGTAGTGGAGCTGTGGAAAAGGAGACTGGTTGAGTAGAAGTGTACATATGAGTGAGTGGAAAACACAGTGGTTTTGATTTGTTCAATAGGGTCATCTTATATTTAGGCCCTTTTTCTTTAAAATTCAAAGTTTGGGGGGGGGTAATGAATCCTCAAATTGCTTGCTTTTTTCAACTCTACTCCTGCAGTTCACTGTATGAGAGTTGAGTGTGATTTTTTTCAAGTGCAATTCTAGTTGGATTTTGTCAAATTTTTCCTGCTGCATTTTTAGTCAACTTGCGTTGCATTCTGCTTAGCGAATGATAACCTTTGTGTTCTTCAGTTCTGCCTGCTTTAATGATACCACAGCAATGCAACATTCAGAAATGTTACCAATTTCGCACATTATGTATATGTTTCCCTATGGTATCTTTTTGAATGTTTAAACACAACTATCTCTCTGAACAAGACTCTGGTGTCTATTCACTAAAAGAGACAGGACAGTTATGGTGAGTTACTGCTCACACCAAGATGGCTGCTTAGTCTTGCAGCTCCTAGGACAACACGGTTATGGGCAAAACAAACAAACCGGGGACTGCCCCTAGGACACCAAGCACCCACGAAAAGCACTTACCTCCCTCAGTTAGGGACTTTTGTCATGGTTCCCATGACCAGGATTCAAGGGACTCTATGGCAAAGACGGCATCCTTTCCTGTGTGTCCTGCCAGTGTTTGTTCTGACGCGTCATCCTTATGAGGCCTCCTCATAAGGACATGAAATCCGCTTCTCCGCACCCTCCACATCGGATGCAGCATTGCAGGCAGACCTAAAAAAAATTACCAACAAAAGCAGATCTAATCTACCAGCCTTGCAAGGTATCTGTTCTGATTTCACAATGTCAGACGAATTGGTCAGAGTCTCTTTGCTAGAAGATGACAAAAAAAATGTTGTGCTACAGTGGATTCTCTCTCTATGATAATACAAGATCATTCTACCACAATCTACCATACCATCTAAGACGGCATGTTGAGGACCTAGACAACTGGGTTAGGAGATGCAATCTGCTTTCTGCGTGAAGACGTTACCAACTCTGAAATCCCAGGGATCTATAAACCATCTTCAACAAAATTCTAAACCACCAGTTCACACCACGATATCCTTTTTTGTTTAATGTTTTTTGCACGCATAACCCTTCATTGTTGTACTATTATTTAGCACCTTTTGTTTTCTGGGGACCTCTGGCCTCCATAATTCTATACTGATTTTGTATGGTCAGCTGAATATGAAGTATTGTTATTGCCCTCTCATTCTTTTTACACTGACTACGGTTCTTTTGCCTTACCTCCCTTTAGCTGTAGATACGTGCACTATACATCTTTAACAATCCACAAATCCGGCTAGTCGACTGTACTTATATGTTTCATATTTGTCTTCAATTCCTTGCACTATGTTGAGTTGACAACCCTGCCACACTATACGCCTGTTTACCATATACCACACTAACATCCACATTATACTACACAGTTATCTAAATTCGTTCTTTTCATATTTTTTAATGTCAACACCCTCACTCTGTGGGGGGCGTGGGGGTGTCCAGAACTTCTGACAAGTTACCATTGTGTCGTATACACTATACCCACAGACCCAGTTGGGGTTTAGGTTATAGGTCCTAGGCCATGTTTTGGTCTTATACTCAAAACCTGATGATTCTACATCCCTCTCTTGGGACTCTAGTGCCTAGAAATGTTAGTTTCTCATGTTTATGCTTGTGTTCTTTTTGTAATGTTCCCTCCTTTCATTTGTTTAGTAATGATCCAGTAGTTGTAATAACGCTTGTGGGTCTCTCCACTGTGCTGCACCACAGCTATTGACTTCCTAAATTTAGCCACTCTTAACGTAACAAACCCAAACAACGCTCTAAATTTCTATTGCATCTTCACACCACTAAATGTCAAATGGTATTAATCCACGAGGCACATTATTATTAAACACTCACCAGACAAGCCAGAAGGCTTGTTTTTTCCCTCATGGTGCTGCCACAACCAAAAGGGATTCTGAGTAGGTGCATGCAAATAAGGTCAACAATGATCATGTCTGGTGTCTGTTGGTGAGTGTTTAATAATGCTTCTATTACCCCCTTAATTTTAAGTGGAAGGGTTTTCCATCACCTTTACCCACCAAAAAGTTTGTAATGTAATTTCTCATGCTTCTCATGCTTCCCCAAGCCTCAAGTATTAAGCCAGCATCACAACCTCATGCTGAAGAGTCCCATTGAGAACGAAACCGCTGTCCATGAGTGATGATCCGGCTACTGCACCTCTTGCCCAAGTTATGTCTTGTACAGCGGACCATTACTTTCAAGGGTTCCATGTATAAAGTGGATATAGAGGCAAAAGGTGATCATTGTTGACCTTATTTGCATGTGCCTACCCAGAATCCCTTGTGGTTGTGGCAGCACCATGAGATTTCTGAGGGAAAAAACAAGCCTTCTGGCTTGTCTGCTGTCTGTAGGTGAGTGTTTAGTAATGCTTCTACTACCCCCTTAATTTTAGGGTAAATCAATGTTTATTGAGGTTTTCAAGTTTCATGGAAATAGGTCGGGGAAGGGGTACAGAAAATCAAAAGGAGTAAAGGGGGAGGGGGAGAGAAGGGGGGGGAGAAGTGAGCAGGCACAATTCCCACAATACAGTGTACAGATATCACATCGGCTGAACATGAGTACAAAGCAAAATGGTAACAACATCCGAGCACAGCGGGTAATAAACAGCACGGCAGGAACAAGGAGCTCCACAGCAATAGGACACATGGTCACAAATACCCCCTCCGCAAAGACATAGCGCACGAGAAAAGGGAGCGCGGAAACACTCCGGTACTCGTAACTCATAGGGAGGAAGCCCAGGCGGCGCGCCTATGAGCCAGAAGGAGCAGAGGCACTGGCGCCAGAGAGCAGAGGGCAGCCAAGCGCGCCGAGGCTAGCATCGCAACCAGGTAGGTGGGGTGCAATGGACACAGAGACTGCCTGTCACATGCGCGTGGTGCGGGGATGCGGTAAGGTCATATGACGAGGGAGCGGGACGAAAGCAGTGCAACCTCGAGTGAATGCAGCTGGATAGCGTGCGTGCGGTCAACTCCAGCGCCCGGGAGCAGAGCCCAGTACATGTAGGGAAGGAAGGCTGCAAGGGCAAGGGAGGGAGGGTGAAAAAGGGAAAGAAGAAACGGCAAGGAAAAGAAAAAAAGAAAAAAAAAAAAAAAGGGGGAAGACAAAGGGGGGGTTTGATGGACGCCCTGTAGGGGCAAAAAGGCCATGGCGCGGATAGAGGCAACCCGGAGACCCAAGCTCAGGAGGGCACGCCGTCAAGCTACGGGCGAAACTGGGGACTAGCGAGTAGTTGCAACCAGTGAAACCAGATGCGATGATGTTTGTCAGACCTGTCCGTGACAGAATAGATCAGTTCTTCAAGAACGCGAGTCCGCTCCACCCGCCGGACCCACTCCCGGATCGTAGGGGGGGAAGGATCACCCCAATGCAAGGGGATAAGGGCTTTCGCGGCCGTCAGGAGGTAGCGGACCACAGAGTTCTTGTACCACGAGATCGGATAGGGCACGTGGAGAAGGAGGAGGAAGTCCGGCGAAAAGGGAATGTCCCGGTCGGTTAGGGATCGAATATGGGAGTGAATGGTCGACCAGTAGGCAGCCATGCGGGGACAAGACCACCACAGGTGAAGCAAAGAGCAGGGGGATGCGCCACATCGCCAGCACTCATCTCTCCTATCGGGGCAGAACCGGGCTGTGGTCGACGGGGGCCTATACCACAGGGCCATCAGCTTGTACGACATCTCCTGGTCCCTGTTGCTAAGGGAGCAACGGTGAGTGAGCACGCATATCTTCTCCCAATGGTGTTCGGTGAGGGTGAGTTGCAGAGAGGCTTCCCATTTGCTCTCATGGGGCGGGGGAGAGGGAAAAACAGCCGAGAGGAGGAGGCCGTAGAGGATCGAGACGCCATGAGATGGGGGCGTCGGTTGGGTGCACAGCGCCTCAAACTTAGTGAGGTCCCTAAGGACCTGGTGTCTACGACACAGGGAACGAAAGAAGTTGCCCAGTTGGGCATAGCGGAAGCGAGCAAGGGCTGTGGGTGGGGCCGGACCCACCAGAGCCTCCAGGGGTTGGAGACCCGATGGGGAGAGGTAGGCGCGGATGTCCTGCATCCCTCTGGCGGCCACCTCAGGGAAGATATCGCCACCCACGCCCGGGGGGAAATCGGGATTGTCACGAATCGGAGTAAGAGGAGACGGGAGAGAAGAGATAGAGGTGGCTCGCAGCACTGAATGCCAAACACTGAGCGTCGCTCTTATGAAGGGGTGAGGAGCCGCCCGCTGGCGGGCGCACTGCGCCTCCAGCCAGGGTAAAGAACTGAGCGACGAGCCCAGCAGGCCACCCTCCACCTCCAACCACCGCTTCCCACCAGAACCACAGGCCCACTCCACAATCCGCAGGAGATGGCAAGCCCTGTAATATGTGCGCGGACAAGGAAGAGCCAGGCCACCCCTCGACTTAGGCAGGATCAGGACATTGTATCGAATGCGGGAGGATCGGGGGCCCCAGATAAAACGGAGAAAGGCGGAGCGGACAGAAGCAAAAAAGGAGGGGGGAATATGTATGGGCAGAGTCTGGAACAGGTAGAGGAGTCTAGGCATCACATTCATTTTAATAGTATTCACCCTACCCATCCATGTGACAGTGAGTCGAGACCATCTGCGGAAGTCGGACTGTATGGCAGAGAGGAGTGGCAGGAAATTGATGGCGTACAGCCGCGAGTGATCAGGGGATACCCATACACCGAGGTATTTCAATTTATCATCACACCACGCAAAAGGGAAGGCCGCGCACAACGAGGCACGGACATCATCCGGCACATTGACGCCCAGGAGCTCCGATTTAGACATGTTGATTTTAAAGTTAGAAAGTTCACTGTACCCCGCAAGCTCCTTCAGGACAGAGGGCAGGGAGACGCGGGGCTGGGCCAACGTGAAAAGGAGGTCATCCGCATACCCCAAGACCTTGTGGTGGGAATGCCCCACCTGGAGGCCTGAGATGTCCGGGTTCAGACGTATCGCCTGCAAAAGGGGTTCCAGCGACAACACAAACAGCATCGGTGAGAGGGGGCAGCCCTGTCGGGTCCCGTTACGGATGGGGAAGGGGTCGGAAAGGATACCATTGATGCGAAGCCGTGCAGAGGGGGCAGTGTAGAGAGACTGGACCCAGGTCAGAAAGCCCGTGCCAAAGCCCATGTGGCGGAGGGTGGCCAGCATAAACGACCAGTCCACCCTGTCAAAAGCCTTTTCGGCATCGGTGGAAAGGAAGGTAAACGAGGCGGTAGAGGACCGTGCATAGTGAAGTAGATTAAGAGCGCGGATGGTCCCGTCTCTAGCTTCGCGTCCCGGGATAAAGCCAGATTGGTCGGGGTGAACGAGGGAAGGCAGGAGGGGTTTCAGCCGGTTCGCCAAAATTTTTGCAAATAGCTTAAGGTCCGCGTTGAGGAGGGAAATAGGGCGGTAACTACCACAACAGGCAGGGTCCTTTCCCTCTTTAGGGATAAGGGAGACAGTCGCAGTCAGCGTATGTGGGTGTATGCGCCCACCGTCCAAGATAGAATTAAAAGCCTCCACGAACCGTGGGCCCAGCAAGTCACGAAATCGCGAGTAGTAAAGCAGAGGGAAACCGTCTGGTCCCGGGCACTTCCCGGATTGGGAGGACTTGACCGCGAAAGTGTATTCCGGGAGAGAGATGGGGGCCTCCAAAGCAGCCGCCACGTCTGGAGTCAATTTGGTGTGAACCGTGCGGGCGAGGTAATCTCGAAGACGGGTACCGCCGGAAGGGGACGCCCGTCCGCGAGAAGGGAGGTTGTAAAGACCAGTGAAAAAATCAAGAAAACATTGAGTGATGTTGGAGTGAAGAGAGTGGATACGGCCATCTGCTGACCGAACCTTAGGGATATAGGTAAGCGGGCGCGCGTGGCGGAGGGCCCGGGCAAGGTATTTGCCGGGTTTGTCGCCGTGTTCATGGAAGAGGGCCCGAAAACGTTGGTACGCCCTATGGTGTTTGCGGTTTAAGAGGACAGCTAGACGTCCCCGGAGCAACGTAAGGCGCTGTAGAAGCTCCCCAGATGCTGTGGTCTTGTGGGCCCGTTCCACCACTGCTATCTGCTCACAGTGAAGCAAGTTCCTTACCCTCAGCCTTCTTACGCTGGGAACAGAGGCGAATAATAAGTCCCCGGAGCACACTTTTGTGCGCTTCCCAGACTGTGAGACGGGGCGTATCTTCAACCAGGTTTTCGGTGAAGTAAAGGGTGATGGCAGAAGTCAGTTCGCCACATATCGCAGCATCAGAGAGGAGGGAGTCATTCAGGCGCCACGACCTCTCCGAAGGGCGGAGAAGGGGCGAATCCAAAGTCATGATAACCGGGGCATGATCCGACCACGTCCTGAGGCCGATGCTGGCGCGGCGTAGTAGAGTGGAGTGTTGGTAAGGGAGAAAGAAGTAATCGATTCGGGAGTAGGAGCCATGAGGCGTGGAGAAGAAAGTGTAATCTTTAGTACTAGGATGGAGGGCCCTCCAGCAGTCAACCAGACGATGACGGAAGAGGAGGGAGTTAACCTTACGCGGGATATGCGCCGGGGACCGAGCGAGGCCGGTGGAGACATCAACGGTTGAAGAGCTACGTTAAAGTCCCCACCCAGCACTAGGACACCCTCACTAAAGTCCTGCAAGCGTGACAGGTAAGCCTTCAGGGCCACATGCTGGCCTCGATTAGGGAGGTACAAGTTAGCGAAAGTATAAAGTTGGTTGGCGACGTGCCCTTTAAGGAATATGAAGCGGCCCTCCGGGTCCGTCTGAGTCGCCAGTTCCTGAAACGGGACCGATCCAGAGATTAGGATGGCGACACCCTTTGTCCTGGCACCCGTGGTATCGCTAAAAACGCCCCTCGGGTAATAATGGTCGGCTAGTCTAGGAGCTCGACCCTCCTGGAAGTGCGTTTCTTGGATGAACGCAATGTCAATTTTCTCCCTCCGGAGATCGCGGAGCAAGTGAGATCTTTTCTCAGGAATGTTAAGGCCCCGCGCATTCAAGGTCAAAAAGGCGAGTGGCCTCGTACCGGACATGGTGGAGGAAGTAAAAAAGAGAGAGAGAGAGAAAAAAAAAAAAAAAAAAGGAGAGGGGGGGGTTAAGGAAGGACAGAGGATGGAGGAAAGAGGGAGACGGACAGGTGGCAAAAAGAAGGGGGGAAAATGTCGGGGGAACTTCAAACACTAAGTACGTCAGTCGAAGTGGGAAAAAAAAAAAAAAACTGCCGTATGGGCAGAGAACCCACTCGATAGCCGAACAAGACGTACGGTGTGGGATCGTGTGACCTGGCAACAAGAAAAAACGGTGCAACAGAGCCGAACTATAGAGAACGGCAACGAAAGGCGAAAAACGACAACTAGTCAGACCACCGCTGCCCGCGCGGAGCTACAGCAGCAAACCCGTAACGACGGGGCGCGCCCAGGAGGGGGAACAACACCGGGGGGAGCGTAGAGTGCACTCAACGCAATGGCGGGGAAGGCGCAGCAAGAGGTAGGCTGACGTTGCGGAGGAACGCCAAGGGGGGGGACCCCGACATCGGCGCGTGAAGCTGCGTGATGAGGGAGGAGGCAGAGAGGATGCAACAACCCGAGAGGGAAAGGGGGGGGCAGCATCGCGCGGGTGCAGAGACTGTGATTACGGCGGAAAACATGGCATGACATGCAACATACAGCATAGCAGATAACTGTACCTATGAGCTGTATGAGATACAAACAGTGAGTATTAGACCACGCCCTAGACATAAACAGCAGCGCGCAGGGCGCATCTTCGTACAACACTTGGAGACCAGCGCCTACAGTCGAGAACCGTGAGGCACAGAGAGTGCGCAAAAAAAAAAAAAAAAAAAAAAGGGAAACCAAGAACAATGCATACACGCGAAGAGGTGCCACGCGGGTGTGTGCAGCGGCACTTTGTGTGCGTTTCAGCACGGCCGTGTAATGTGTGGACGCGAGCGAACACAGGCGCGGTGCGCGTGTGTGCGGGAGTATGGACCTAAACTCTCGTGGCAGCGGGAGAACACGGCAGTGCATACAACATACAACAAAACATAGGACTGTTCTCATGAGCTGTATTATCTACGAACCCTGAATAGGATGCTACACCACAGAGGCAACCAGCAGCGCTTAGGGCGCATCTCCGAGTAACACATTGACAACATCGCCTACAGACGGTAAACGTGTAGCGAGGCAAGGCACAGTGAGACATGAGTGTGTCGAAAAAAAAAAAAAACAATAACAATGCAGATAGGCAAAGAGGAGCCGCGTGGGCGTGGGCAGTGGCACTTTGTGTGCGCTGCAACACGGCCGTGTAGTGTGAGGTCGTGAGCGAACACAGACGCTTCGCGCGTGTGCGCGGGAACATGGACCCAAACACCTGTGCCAGCGGGAGAACATGGTAGTGCATACAACACGCAACAAAACAGAGGAGGTTTCTCAAGAGCTGTAATATATACAAACAGTGAATAGAATGCTACACCACGGAGGTTATCATCAGCGTCAGGGGCGCAGCGCTGAGCAACACATTGATAACATCGCCTACAGGCGGCAATCGTATAGCGAGACTAGGCACAGAGAGTCAGGAGCGCGCCGAGAAAAAAAAAAAAAAAACAAAACAAAAAAAAAAAAAAAAAATGCATATACGCAAAGAGGAGCCGCGTGGGTGTGGGCAGTGGCACTTTGTGTGCGTTTCAGCACGGCCGTGGTAGTGTGTGATCGTGAGCGAACACAGACGTGTTGTGCGTGCGTGCGGGAACATGGACCCAAACTCCTGTGCCAGCGGGAGAACACGGTAGTGCATATACCACATCACAAAACATAGGACAGTTCTCAGGAGCTGTAATATATACAAACAGTGAATAGAATGCTACACCACCGAGTTCATCATCAGCGTGCAGGGCGCAGCGCCGAATAACACATTGAGAACATCGCATACAGACGGTAATCGTATAGCGGGACCAGGCACAGAGGGTCAGGAGTGCGCAAAAAAAAAAAAAAAAACAATAACAATGCAGATAGGCAAAGAGGAGCCGCGTGGGCGTGGGCAGTGGCACTTTGTGTGCGTTTCAACACGGCCGTGGAGTGTGAGGTCGTGAGCGAACACAGACGCTTCGTGCGTGTGTGCGGGAATAGGGACCCAAACACCTGTGCCAGCGGGAGAACACGATAGTACATACAACATGCAACAAAACATAGGACTTTTCTCATGAGCTGGAAGATATACAAACAGTGAATAGAATGCTACACCACCGAGTTCATCGTCAGCATGCAGGATGTAGCGCCGAATAACACATTGAGAACATCGCCTACAGACGGTAATCGTAGAGCAGGACTAGGCACAGATAGTCAGGAGTGCGCGAGAGAAAAAAAAAAAAAAAAAAAAAACCCCAGTGTGTATGCGTGTATGTCAAAGTGTGTGTGCGTGGAGGAACAGAAGGTGGGCAATAAAACACCCCCCTCCAGGTAGAGGCAAATGAGACACAAAACAGCCCCCAGTGTCCTTAGGGAGAGAACCTGAAAGAGGTCAAAAAAGCAGTCATATGGAGTCCACGAAGATACCGGGATACCTCTAGGCCCGGGTAGCCAGCGGAGGAGAGCAACTCACGTATTGCGGCGGTGCCCAGGGCGCAACAGTCACTCCTCAGCATCTCTCAGACGGACCCGGAGCGGCGGCTCCGGTCCGCGATCCTCACCCGGACGGTCCGAGGGGCGTCGGGAACGCGGGACGCGACGAGAACCGCGAGGAAGCGAAGGCCGTGAGGGCGCATCAGCCGGATCCAGGCCCGTCAGGGACCAGTCGGGAACCCGCAGCTCGGGGAGGCCCAAGGTCGTCAGGACGGCGGGGAGCTCGTGGTAGTGGCGGAGGGTGATGGTAGTGGCGCCTTGGCGAATCATTAGGGCAAACGGATGGCCCCAGCGGTACGGGATATGCAGCCGCTGGAGCTCAGACGTCAGAGGGCGCAGGGCCCTGCGGGTCTGCAAGGTGAGGTCTGATAAGTCATTGTAAAAGGAGACCGGATGACCACGTAGGGGCCACGTGCCAACCTCTCGTGCCCGTGCCATGATGGCCTCCTTCAGCGGGAAGTCGGTGAAGTGGCAAATTATGTCTCTGGGCGGTCCAGTCAGGGTACCTCGGGGCCGGAGGGCCCGGTGCATCCTGTCGATCACTCCGGAGGCCTCAACCGGGCGGCCCATAAGGTCGGAGAGCAGGCGAGTCAGGAGAGCGGGCAGGTCTTCGGGGGCCTCAGCCTCGGGCACCCCCCTGATCCGTACGTTCTGTCTGCGGCCCCTATTTTCGACATCCTCGAGGCGGCGGCGAAGGGCACCAATGTAGAGGAGGTTCTGGTCAGTGGAGCGCTGGGTGAGCTGCAGCGCGCGGCGATCAGCCGCGGAGGAGTCCTCCAAGGACAACACCCTGCGCTCTAGAGCCGCGAAATCGGCGCGTAGTGTGGCCACCTCATCTCTGACCACCTGCTTCAGCTCCAATATTAGAGTGGAGAAGTCCGTCTTCCACGGTGCCGACGAGAACAGCTGCAGTACCTCTGACGCAGAAGACTGCGGAGGGAGAGGCGGAACAGGGCGATCCTCGTCGTGGGATGGTGAGCCAGCGGAGGAGCCGGCCTCGTGGTCGTCTGAGGCCTGCGAGGTAAGATCAGCAGGCGTTCGGAAATATTCCCTCAGGGAAGAGGAAGCCGGTTGAGAACGGGTCCCTGAGGTGGACGGGTCCGAGCTGGGCTTTTTGGTGCGGCCCATCGTCGGGGTGGCAAGTGATAGCTAGCAAAAAAGGGCGAGCAGCGGCGGAGCAGGGGATCTAAGCAGCCATCTTCTCCAGCAGCCAGCCACGCCCCTACCCCCTTAATTTTAAGTAGAAGGTTTTTCCGTCGCCTTTGCCCACCGTAACTTTTGTAATAACACTTTAAAGTTAACAGAGAGTACAAACTTTTAAACAAACTAATTATTCTTTAATTCTTGTCTAGCTCATCCAACACAAAAACTAAAGGAGTAGCAATTTTAAAACTACCCATTTCCAGGTTTTGCTCAGCAGAGAGACTCAGATGCATAGATAACCTCTTTATATACCATTTTCATCTCCCGCTGGTATTCTCTGCGCATATAGGACCCACAACCATTAGCGACCATGCCCTTATCCACTTGAAACTAAACTTTGCCAACATGCTCAAGAAAATTTGGAACTGGAGGTTTAATGGGCACCTTTAAGCTAATCCTGGCCATATAACTGGTTTCTCTGCCCATTAGAATAATTTTTTTAAGGATAATAATACACCTGATGTCCCTATCCCAACTATTTGGAAAGCCCATAAGGCAGTTATGCAGGGACACTTAATACAACTTGGTACAACAAAAAAATTTTACAGGTAACTAAACAAACCTGGAAATTTGTTTTAAGTATGCAATGCTTCCTTCACTCCAAACACAATTGTCAGCCCTTAGGACCCGCCTGTTAGCCCTGTTAGATGCTAGGATCAAGCATAACCATTTGCTGACCCGCATACGCTTTTGTGAGTTGGGAGATAAACAGAGGATATTTACATATAGTGAATTAGAGACACCTCTAATAAATTACACTTTTAGGCACTACTCTTCCTCCTCCCTTTATAACCTGCCTCTCTTGCGAGATGATCCTCCTTTTGCAGTGTCTGAAGCCATAGATTGTTACTAATTGTCTCAATACTCTAAGCCCCTATAACTAAGGAGGAATTAGAATATGCAATTAAAGATACTTCGCAGGCCAAACACCCAGGCCCCGATGGCATTATGATTCAGTATTACAAAAAAATCTCCTCTGTGTTTGACCCTCAAGTGGCTTAACTCTCTAGCTCAGGGCTCGAAGCTTGACCCTCAAATGAACAAGGCCCGTATAACAGTTATACCAAAATCTGATAGAAATTGGATTTGTGCAGTAGTTATCACCCAATTTCACTCAGAAATGTTAACTTAAAACTATCTGCAAACATAAAGGCAACTAGGTTAAAGACATAACTCCCCCAATTAATTCACCTTGACATGGGGTTCATCCCAGGTAGAGAGGCACAAGATAACACAATTAGAGTCTTCAACAGTGTTGCACACTCTCAAATATTTAAACTCCCCTTTGTATTGGTCTCCATGGATGCTAAGAAGGCGGTTGACAGGGTGGCCTAGCATTTTCTTTTCAAAGTGCTATGGAAAATTGGTTTGGGAATTAATTTTCTTACATAGATTAAAGCTTTATATTCTACCCCCACGGCTCATGTTTCCGTCAATGGTATATTTTCATGGCAGGTCACCCTGTCTAATGCGACGCATCCTGGTCATGGAGCCCCTGGTAAATACCATTCACGAAACTCCAAATTAGGGGTATATTTGTGGGCAACCAGTCCCACAAGCTATCCATTTTTCGAAAATGACATGTTCTAATGTTGACTGACCCATTTCAATACCTTCCCCAAGTCATCTTTGCACTGGACAATTTCCATAAACTGTCCAACTATAAAATTAACTTTAATTGGTCAGCTGCAAACTTGTTTGCCCTTTAAGTGGTGTGATGTATCCATAAAATACCTGGGTTTACACATTGCCAAAGATCTTACCCTACTCAAAAGTCTAAATTTCACTCCCCTGCTGGAGTCCCTCTCAACTGATCTGCTTTGGTGGGGCTTTCCATATGTATCCTGGTTTGCCAGAATGGGGGACCTTACCCATCCTTCTCCTCAGGGTGTTAGGAGATATTACAGGATATTTATTCAATATATCTGGAGGGATAGTTCTCCGTGACTGTCCTTCACACATCTGACTAGACCAAAACTGGGGGGGGCAAAATAGGTTTGCCTGACTTGGAGCTTTATTGGAGAGCCTCTCACCTGCACAGGGTGGTGCAGTGGACTCTTTCAAAACAATGAATTTTTTTTCACCCACACCCTGCAATAGTCCTTCCCTGTTTGGCTGAGGCCCGTATGATATCTGACTAACTGGTCGCCCTACGATTTTGGCCACCCTTAAAGTGTGCAAAAGACTTCTTCTTAGGAAAACCCTAACGAGTTTCCTGTGCCGCTTGCTCTCCTTGACTTTTAACCCTGAGTTCGAACCAGGTGGGCCAGCGGAGTGTATGTCTTACCCCCCCGGGTATACGTGTCCTGAGTGCAACTCATTATTTTGGGCTCTTCCATGAACTTAAGACAGTACCCAAATTTTTTATTCCATCAACTTAAACATTATATTCAAACCGGTTTATCTATCTAAGGCCTTATTTTCTTGTAATGCACTCTTACACTCTTGTGGAAATACTGTTGCGACTTTTATGCTGCGATACACTTGGCATATGTAATATGTAAGCTATATTCATGTATTCCAAACATATGTTTAATATCCCTTCCTTCGCTATTCATTATTAGTGGCTGACCTCAGTGAGCTTCTTCTGGAGGAAGGGGTTGGCTGGTCCTGTGTAATGGATAGTTAACTCTCCTTGTCCATTAAATTATACAAACTGCAGAGCCAGCCCAGCCCTTGTTGCTGGAGAAGCTTTGCTTTGAACATAAATAGTAAAGTGACAGTGCTGAAACCAAAGCTTTCCTGATAATTCTCCCTTTAGTTGATACATCCTTGTGTTAATTCTGAGTTTCGGGACCTTACCCATGGCTGTTCATTCATCTTGTCCCCTATTGGCATCATTGTGTACATATAGGCAATCTTCTGTGGCTCCTAGATGCATCACTATGAGCACCATGTTGGGCTATTTAAACCAGATGCAAAATGTGTTATCAAATTGTTGGGTGATCTCTTTGGGTATGACCTTGGCTTTTTTTGTGAAATTGCTTGAACTCTGTCTGACTTTTTTTGCCTGCATCCTGGGTTGCGTTTTTAACTTTCATTCTTTACCCTTCGGCCGGGAGTGTAGACTTCCTCCCTTAGGGTTTCCTTAGTTGACTCAGATGATGGGTCTGTCTACAGCCATTTTTATTGAATATTTGGTCAAATATCAATCAAGTGAGTTTCTCAAATAGTAAAAAAAGTTTAGTAACCAATCTGTATGCAGACTCCACTTATTAAGAACATTCATAGTATGTCCTCTGGTCTTGCAGCACCAAAGAACAAACTACTAAAAATGGTTAGCATCTAGGCAGGGCTACACTAGAGATTAAGCACTTTAAGGACAGTGACTGATAAAAGTATAGGTGCAGCTGCTGGCTGGATACACACTGTCACTTTTAAGAAGGGCTTTCAGTTTCTGTAGCAACCACCTATCGGTGCGTTTATATATATATACACTTTAAATGCCGGGTTGAAATAGCATATTCAACCAGGTAAAAACATTTTTTTTCCAAAATTCTGTCTAAACAGTTAGTACTTACAGGGGCAGCTTTTGTACTTTGTACAAATTAAAGCTGCTGAAGTAGGTTCTTGGAATTTAATTTTGCTTATATGTGCTGTTCTATTTTGCCAAACGTAATTCATTAGTAAGTAAATATTACTCACATCATTGTTAAATGTTAAAACTATTCACAGATATTTTTTCAGTCATGTCAGCTACCATAAACAAGAAAAGCATTTGAATACATGAGTAGTACACACTACTCATATTTTGTGGTTTCTTGTAAAGCACCCTAGACTGCCTAATATCCACAGGACAAAAGCAGTTTCTGCACTTTTTTATCCTGAGTCCTGAGGATGGACGCTTAGTTGCCTAGTAACCTGGGAAGAAAATCTTGGGGTGAAACAGACTGGTACCTGTTGCTAGGATACTGCATACTGAACAGCTCAGACATCACAAGACAGCAAGAGACTGAGACGAAATGTTAACCACTTAAAAAGCGACAAATGGTAATATGTATATCAAAATGTGTGCTCTTCTACAAAAAAAAGTCTCCTGAGCACAGCAACAATACATTATGATATGTTTAGGTGCTTAAGTATGTATTTAGCTAATAGGAATGTGAATATACTTGTTTAGGGTCCTTTAATTACTACACTAAATTAATACTCTGCAAGTAATTAAAGCAGAATTTTCATTTTTTGACTGTACTAAAATGTCTTAAATTATTATAAACTTCCATTTGAGAGAACTAATAAGGCACAAACAAAGGGACAGAACTTAAACTGTAAAGTAGATGGGTGGATATATTAAATAATACTGTGTGTGCTGTCCCACCTCCCCCCACACATTAATAAGGTTTTGGTAGCAGTATAAACTGCTTTGTGTGCCCACTATGTAGGAGGTGAGAGTAGGTTCTCACCCTATTGAGAGTGTGCCTTGACGTGGCGGGTGAGCTTAATTATGCTTTGGCCAATTCATATAACCAAAACCTCTCATTTACATTATGTTTATATATTTGTTGCCAACTTTATTAGGGTAAGAAGCGCAGACAGTTTTTGTTTTTTGTATACATTGTACAGCCAATACACTGTTTTTTGCAGCATGCTTACACCTGTTTGGTAGGCCTCGTATTATACATTTGTATTATTTGAGCCTGTGACTAGCTTAGCGCACCGACATTTTTCTTTTCCCTCATAAGTTGCTAACAAGACTGGCTGAAAAAAAAGGAAGGGGAGAGAAAAAAAGAATGTGACACACCTACAGACTTACTTGCACGTTGCAGCTAAGTGCAATTAGATTTAACTGGCTTTGAAACTATCTTCATTAATTTTACACTATGATAAAGATTTTAACTTGTTAAGATTCCAAGTGAATCTGATTCCAACAAAACTGATTCCAGTTATCACTGTTTTAAAGTAACACATAAAAAGCCTCGTGTACTGAATTTCAGCAGCACTCTTTTAAATGCAGAAAGGCTCTTGCATGTCCTGATACACTAGTCAGTACTATGGACAGAGACTGAGCCAGCCTGTAATAAATGATGACACGTACTACTCATTAAGAGCACTTCCATTTATCTATTCAATTGCATGGTGCATGGTGAATGAATCCCAGTCATTGTTCCCCTTTTCTCTCCGACTACAAACTGTAACCGATTATATTATAAATAATGCTTTGTGGAAAATGTACTAGTGTGGTTAGCTGTGATTAACACAGTAACTCTTTCCATGTTCAGACATGGAACGATAAGATCCATCAAAACACTTATCTAACTTACCGTTGCTAGCTGAACACGCTTCAGCAGCTTTTTATCAGTAAATACCGTTGGCAAAATGTACCCTCTGAGAACATAACTTTTACACAAGATACAAGGGTACACACACCTTGTCACCACCATTTGCCTTTAAAACAGCATCAGTTCTTCTAGGTACACTTGGACAATGTCAGGGATTTTGTAGTGATATAGTTAGATGTATGATTAAACAAAGATACCAACTGTGGTGTCACTCGGGGCAGAGGCGGTCATGCCCCCCCTACAAATTATTGTGTCCGCCATGTGCAACTGAAAAGTCCCAAACAATGATGGAGTCATTAAGATTATTCTTACGTTACTGCATTTTCTCACACGTGCCTAAAACTTTTGCACAGTACTGATATATATATATATACAGCCGTGTGAAAAAGAAAGTACACCCTCTTCTATGGTTTTCCGTAGGAATTAGGATGCTTTGTAGCAGACAGGGGCTGCTAATCAAATGCCCATGCTCATCAGCAAGTGTGACTACCTCTATAAGGCTAGGTTTCCACTTGGGTTTTTGTCCGGCGTTTTTTTCTTGATGAAAAACGCCAGGAAAACTGCCAAGAAAACTGCCACTGCATTTACCTGCGTTTTGGCGTTTTTTTCTGGAGTTTTTTCTGGCGTTTTAGCCTTTCTGTGGAAATTGCTTTTTTTGACCTTAGGCAGTTTTTCCAGCCTTTACAAGTTAGAAGTTTCACCCAGCTAAAAGGGATTAGGATAAATGGCAAGTATCTGCCCTCTCCTGATGTCATTTACTTGGTAGACCCTTTTGTCTCTTTTCTGTGGTTTGTAAGGCATGCTTTATTTCGAATGTCTGCTCCTCTGGGAAGATTGGCCCCAAATGATGGTGCAAATTGTTTGCTGTTGCTTTTGGCACGCAGGATCCAGTCGCGTATGTTCGTTTGTAATAGCATGTTTGTTCCAAATGGTGTAAAATTCAATATGAACCAGTCCAGGACTTTGTTTTGTGTGAAACTGTTTGTTTTCAGCCTATTGTAGGACACACAGATACTGGGTCCATCCTCTGCATTGTAACTGTGGAAAAAACGCCATAAAAAACGCCAAGGCAATAAACCCACATGGCTTTTTCATGGCGTTTTTTCTCTCCCATAGACTTCTATTGGAGAAAAACGCCAAGATTTCCTTGCAAAAAACGCCAGAGTGTCAACATGCTGCGATTTTGAAAAACTGCCACAGAGCCCAAAAAAGCAGAAAAACGCCAAAGAGGACTGAAAAAACGCCAAATAGAAAAACGCCAAGTGGAAATGGCATTTTGCGATTTCCCATTGAAGAACAGCTAACATCTGGCTGCAGCCGTTTTTCACTAAAAAAACGCCAGGTGGCGCTATTGGCGTTTTTATGGGCGTTTTTAGCAAAAAAAAAAAACAAGTGGAAATCTAGCCTAAAAGCCAAAGTTTTAGCAATTTGCTGGTCCGGAGCATTCAGGTGTGTGGCAACACAATGCTAAGGAGGAAAGACATCGGCAGTGATCTTAAAGAAGCAATTGTTGCTGCCAGGGCCAGCCCAAGGCAAAATGCCGCCTGGGGCGAATTTTAAAATGCTGGATATCCCAGCAAATTAATTCCAAGGTCAGACTGTGCAATCAGGGAAAAGAAAAAATGTCGGTGCGCTAAGCTAGTCTCAGGCTCAAATAATACAAATGTATAATATGAGGCCTACCAAACAGTGTGAGCATGCTGCAAATACAGTGTGTTGGCTGTACAATGTATACAAAAAACAAAATACTGTCTGCGCTTCTCTCCCTAATAAAGTTGGCAACAAATATATAAACATAATATAAATGAGAGGTTTTGGTTATATGAATTGGCCGAAGCATAATTAAGCTCACCTGCCACGTCAAGGCACACTCTCAATAGGGCGAGAACCTACTCTCACCTCCTACATAGTGGGCACACAAAGCAGTTTATACTGCTACCAAAAACAGACTGTGCAATGCTCAGAGGAATTGCAAAAATCCAAGATGTTAAATGTTAAAGTTCATGACAGTACAATTAGAAAAACAATGAAGTATGGCTTGTTTGGAAGGGTTGCCAGGAGAAAGATTCTCATTAAAAGGAAAATGACAGGTCAGCTTAGGTTTGTAAAGTTGCATCTGAACAAACCACAATACTTCTGGAACAATATCCTTTGGGTAGACAAGACCAAAGTCGAGATGTTTGGCCATATGTCATATTCCAACTAGAAAAGCCTCCAAAGTAAAAGATTACAAATAATCATGCCTTAAGTGTTTAGCCTAAAGGAAAAAACCCTCATTCACTAAACAAACACTTGAATACCCTCCAGTCATCTTATAGAAGAAGTTATGGAGGACCTTACACAGCAAGTGGCCAACCTGTTACACTGCCTTCACAAGTTGCAGCAAGTATTTGTTTAATTTAAAGAGACAGTACGTCAAGCCCTGGAACATGGATTTTCTGAACTATATGTACCTTTTCCTGACAAATTCTCCGGTGGCAAATCCAATTTTACTGCATTTCAAATGGATTGTGAAATATTGTTTGGATTAAAGCCACGTACTTACTCCACAGACTTCATTAAGGTGCGAGCGGCTGTATCTCTACTCACATGTCAGCTGAAAACCTGGGCACATCAGCTACTGTATAAAAAAAGCCCTATTTTGGAAACTTGGGGTTCATTCATAAAAACCATGGGCCTTTACCCGATCTGTTCAAGACACACACCTCTCAAACAACCATTCCCGCCAACCACAATCTCTCCACAAAATTTATACAGATTCACTGAGAACGCCTGTGGAGACCCAAAGAGAAGAGAGCCCCTCAGAACATCACATTGATGTCTCTTACCCAAAAATGGATGAGGAAGAACCGATGTAAATAGGGATGACTCAGAGAACTCAGTCTCCTACAGAAAACATCAGAAGAGTTGAAGGCCTATGCTTTTACTGCGGTGAAGATGGTCATTTCATTAGCTATTGCCCCATACGTCCTCCACGGCCTCAAAACTCTCATATAAATTCAATGGTTAGTCTTCCCATTACTTAAGCAAGTCCCCGATGTTGCAACCATGTTTGTTCTCTTCTAACTCCTCATAGTGTCCCTCTTAGTGAGAAACTAGACCATACTGTTCCTAATAAACCCATTATTGAGAAGTCACCAAAGCTTAATCCTTTATTATATTCTGAAACATTACCTGACAAAATAGTCTCTGTGACCTCCACAATTCCTACTGTGCCTAAGTAACTTCTGCATTGTGTTCAATTGAAGAGTCCATATCTCCTGACTGTACTTGTGCTTCTAATGGCACTGTAGTATGCAAACAGGATCTTGAGACTTTCGAGACAGCTGTCAAAGCTAGAAGTTGCAGAATCACGATGATGTTGCTTTCTCCAAGGAACTAGGAGTTGTCACTACAGTTTCAGCTATCCCTGATGATGGTGATGTTCATTCATTCTTCAGCGAATCCGTGTTTTGTGTTCCTGCTCCAATGGTTCTTCAAAGGGCCAGACGTGGACGTAAAAGATCCAAAAAGAGAAGAGGAATATGAAGTTGAAACCATCCCATCTACCCAGATAAACCCTAAGGCTCTCGGAGGTAGCCCATATAGGGGGGAGTCTGTCATATTCCAACATGATCTAATGCCTACAAAAGCCTCCAAAGTAAAATATTACACCATAATGCACAGTGCCACGTGTGGCAAAAACCAAACACAGCATATCAGCACAAACACCTGATACCTACTGTCACGCACGGTGGTGAAGGGGTGATGATTTGGGCTTGTTTTGCAGCCACATGACCTTGTAACCTTGCAATCATTGAGTTGACCACGAACCCCTCTATATACCAAAATATTCTAAAGTCAAATGTGAGGCCAATGAGAAAGAGGACTAGAAGGGGAGAAATAAAGATAAAATAGAGATTAAAAAAGGGGGAGCAAAAAAGACAGAGGTTGGGGTGGGATACATAGAAAGGAGAGAGATGAGATAAAAGGAATTGAATAGATAATAAGAAAGGGAAGGATCTGTTTATCTAAAAAGATGAATAGAAAGGAGCGAGATAAAGGGGGTAACAAGTGTGTTTTTATGTGTGTTTATGGGTATACATGTGTGCTTAGAGACAGACATTTGTTAGTACCTTATAGGCTCGATTATAGGTCGCACCCTTAAAGTTTGGTGCCATTTAAAAAAAATCATATTTAGAGAAAAAATATACATTAGTGGAATGGTAAAAAAGTATTTTATGTAATGAACAGGAATACAAAACATTTTGGAAAACCAATAGCCATTTTAAGGTTCCCCTTTAATTCATAATGCACCTTACTTATGCTTATGCCCCTCTGCCCCCCAGATATGCCACTCTGCTTCCTATATATGCCACTCTGCATCCCCCCACCGACTTACCAATGCATCCCCAGACTCCCCGGTGTCTAGCGGGGGCAGCCGTGGACGTCTGCGAGACACGCTGTCAAGGGTGAGTTGGGGTCGGAGCGCAGCACAGAGAGACACCGGGTACAAGGGAGTAAAGTAAAGGGCAGTCCAAAAAGCAAAGTCCAGTATTCCAGCCAAGGGTCAGAAAGTCCGTGAAATCCAATAGAAATACGCAGCACAGCAAGGGTTAATCCAAATAGCAAACTCCAATAATCCAGCCAAGGGTCAAAAAGTCTGTGAAATCCAAATGTAGAATAAAGCAGCAGCAGGGTAAAGAAACCGGTAGGGAACTTGAACAACCAATTACTGAAGGTACAGGGCTGCAAGTTTAAATAGCCCGCCAAGTTGTACTCCTTCCCTAACCCCTCCTTCCCCCTCATCTCACTGTGTCTGTCTGTCACTCCCTACCAGGGCCGGCCTTTGGGGTGTGCGACCTGTGCGACCGCACAGGGCGCCACACTCCAGGGGGCGCCGCCGCCGCAGCGCGGTCCGATGCCACTGCCGCCGCGGGGTCCGCCGCAGCGCGGTCCGACGCCCCTGCCGCCGCGGGGTCCGCTGCCGCCAGTATGGGGGCACCCGGCACCCCTCCAGAGACGGACAGTAATGTCCGCCGCTGGAGGAGCAGGCTCGCAAGGGAGCAGTATCGGAGGTCTTTAACAGACCTCCGATACCGCTCCCTTGTGATCCCCGCGACAACAGCTGCTGTGCGCCGGGGTTTGCTGTCAGATCCCGGCGCACAGTACTGAAGCCGCTCCAACCGGTCTCCGTGCCCTCTGACCCGGAAGAAGAGAAGACAGAAGAACTAAGAAGAAGAGCGAAGAGGAGGCAAAGAAACTGAAAGAGGAAAGGTAGGAAAGCATAGAGTGACAGTGAGAGTGGATTGGTGTATATGTGTGGTTTGGTATATATGTGTGGTTTGGTATATATGTGTGGTTTGGTATATATGTGTGGATTAGTATATATGTGTGGTTTGGTGTATATGTGTGGATTGGTGTATATATGTGTGGTTTGGTATATATGTGTGGTTTGGTATATATGTGTGGTTTGGTATATGTGTGGATTAGTATATATGTGTGGTTTGGTGTATATGTGTGGATTGGTATATGTGTGGATTGGTATGTGTGTGTGGATTGGTGTATATGTGTGGATTGGTATATATGTGTGGATTGGTGTATATGTGTGGATTGGTGTATATGTGTGGATTGGTATATATGTGTGGATTGGTATATATGTGTGGATTGGTATTTATGTGTGGATTGGTGTATATGTGTGGATTGGTATGCGTGTGGATTGGTATATATGTGTGGATTGGTGTATATGTGTGGATTGGTGTATACGTGTGTGGATTGGTATGCGTGTGGATTGGTATGCGTGTGGATTGGTATGCGTGTGGATTGGTGTATATGTGTGTGGATTGGTATATATGTGTGGATTGGTGAATATGTGTGGATTGGTGAATATGTGTGGATTGGTGTATATGTGTGGATTGGTATGTGTGTGTGGATTGGTGTATATATGTGGATTGGTGTATATGTGTGGAGTGGTGTATATGTGTGGAGTGGATTGGTATATGTGTGGATTGGTATATGTGTGGATTGGTGTATGTGTGTGGATTGGTGTATATGTGTGGATTGGTGTATATGTGTGGATTGGTGTATGTGTGTGGATTGGTGTATGTGTGTGGATTGGTATATATGTGTGGATTGGTGTATATGTGTGGATTGGTGTATGTGTGTGGATTGGTAAGGGTGTGAGAGTGATGTGTGTTATGCTGTACCATTTCCAATGTATTTTTCATTATATAATTATGCTCTAAAGTACATCATAACTCCCATCATTCTATACTGTTCCATACAGTGGCAGAGCTGGGAGGCAGAGGCCTTGCACCCTCACCGCAGGACTTCTGAAAGGTAAGTGAACTTCAAAGAGGGAGAGGGTAGATAGTTAGGAGGGGGTAGATAGGGAGAATGGAGTGAGACGGGGTACATAGGGCAATCATACTCCTATCATGCCAAGTAGTCTACGAGTACATCCTGGAATCTGCGGGCATGATAAGAATGTGATTGCTGTTAATCATATATATATATATATATATATATATATATAAATATTGTTATTTAATTGTTTTGTTATGTGTTATGGTGTGGGGGGGGGGTCATATTCGGTTTCGGCCAGGTAAATGCTGCACTTTTGGTTTCAGTCCAGAATTCGTTTCGGTGCATCCCTACTACTAAGCCAGACAATGAAGTGGTAGGCCTACACCACATCAATGTTTGGCGTAGTATATAGTGATTGGGGTTTTGTTACAAGTTTTGATTCCTTTCTTTTTTTGGGATGGGGGGGGCGCCAGACGAGTAGTCCGCACAGGGCGCCAGAACACCTAAGGCCGGCTCTGCTCCCTACTCCCCGCCCCTCTCTGGTTGTCTGCGGTTAGCCCGCAGGATACGCCCCCCCTGGCTGCCTACAGCGGTCTGGGACCGCAGGACACGCCCACCCGCCATTCCACTTGTCCCGGCATCTGCGGCCCGTGGCAAGAAGAGGCAGTCTGTGACTGCGTGCAGCGCGGCCGAAGACGCGGGTGCTCGGCGGTGTCTCCGCCGGGCGAAGACCACCGCTGGTGACCGGTAGGGACCTGACACACGCGTAGCTAACCTCTGCTGCTGTTAGCCACTTCCTCCGGGCCTTCTATGCCGGTGCTCCATCATAGAAGCCCCGTCAGAAGTGGCAGCAGCTGAGGAAGCAACAGGCGTCCCACCGGCTGCCAGAGAGGAGGATAGAGATCCCCTGCAGGGCGGCGGGAGATCCTCCTCTCTGGCAGGGAGTGAATGTCTGCGCGATACGCTCAGACAGCCTTTGCTGCTGCTGGCCGGTACTTCCGCAGGGCCTCTATGGTGGAGCACCGGAAGGTCATGTAACGAAAGTGCCGGGAGCAGCGGGGGTTGTCTGCATCATGCAGACGTCCACTGGCTGCCAGAGAGGAGGATCCCCCGCCGCCCTGCAGGGGATCTGTATCCTCCTCTCTGGCAGCCGGTGGAACGTCTGTAGAGTGTATATGTAGATAGACTCTGATAGTCTATTCATTACTGTTACTGTTTTAGGCATAGAATGAATAAAGGGTGTGTGTGAGCCAGTTAGGGAAAAGCCCTGAAAAAGAGAAGACAACTGTGTGTACAATCTGAGTGCTGGGTAAATCCTGCAAAAGCAATCTTGGCAAGTCCTATGTCTGGGCATAATCTGGGTGCTTTGGCAAATCCTGTAGGTACAATCTGGGTGCTGGGGGAAATTCTGTGTCTGTGTGCAATCAGGCTGCTAGGGCAAGTCTTGTGTGTGAGCAATCAATCTGGGTGCAGCAGCAAGTCCTCATGCCTCTCCCCCCTCCCCCCCGCTTCACGTGGGCAGCAGGGTCCTGGGAGCAATGCTGCATTATCTTCAGCTATGTATCCACCTGCAAAATAATGGCATGTCTCTCTAATGCTTGAAACAGCAGGAAGGGGCAGAGCCTGCCACCTCAGGCAGCTCTACAGAAAGGGCAGGCATTGGGGAATGCTTAGCCTTATATCCACCTTTTCAGCAGGAGGGTCTCTCCTGGTGAGTGGCAAGTGGGGGTACCTCATTTTGACCCTGATAAAAAGCCTTGTGTTTTGTGCCAGTGCCCAGTAATTCTGTTGTCTCTGCTACAGTGAGCTTGTGCTTGTGCTTTATTGTATTCCTTATTAGTCTGATTTTGACCATGTTTAACCCTGTATAAACATTACTGCCTGCCTACCGACCTCTGCTTGCCTTGGACCTTGGGCTAACCTTATTCCGGAGTTGTGCTCATGCTGCTCTCCATGTGTCTTTTACCTTATCAGTATCTGTGGTCAGTGGTGACAAAGTGGGTAGGATTTTTACAGCATCAGTGTCCCTATTTGTTCAAAACTCTTGGTTGATACCAAGACAAGGTCAGGTAGACCAAGAAAGATTTCAGCCACAACTGCCAAAAGAATTGTTCTGGATACAAAGAAAAAACCCACAGTTAACCTCAGGAGAAATACAGTATCTCACAAAAGTGAGTCCACCCCTCACATTTTTGTAAATATTTTATCTTTTCATGTGACAACACTGAAGAAATGACACTACAATGTAAAGTGTTGAGTGTACAGCCTGTATAACAGTGTCAATTTGCTGTCCTCTCAAAACAACTTAACACGCAGCCATTGATGTCTAAACCTTGGCAACAAAAGTGAGTACACCCCTAAGTGGAAATGTCCAAATTGGGTCCAAATATTTTGTGTGGCCACCATTATTTTCCAGCACTGCCTTAATCCTCTTGTGCATGGAGTTCACCAGAGCGTCACAGGTTGCCACTGGAGTCCTCTTCCACTCCTCCATGGCGACATCATGGAGCTGGTGGATGGGACCCTGCGCTCCCCCACCTTCCGTTTGAGGATGCCCCCAGATGCTCTATAGGGTTTAGGTTTTGAGACACGCTTGGTCAGTCCATCACCTTTACCCACTGCTTCTTTAGCAAGGCAGTGGTCGTCTTGGAGGTGTGTTTGGGGTCGTTATGTTGGAATACTGCCCTGCAGTCCCGTCTCCGAAAGGGAGGGGATCATGCTCTGCTTCAGAATGTCACAGTACATGTTCCCTCAATGAACTGTAGCTCCCCAGTGCCGGCAGCACTCATGAAGGCCCAGACCATGACACTCCCACCACCATGCTTGACTGTTGGCAAGACACATTTGTCTTTGTACTCCTCACCTGGTTGCCGCCACACGCTTGACACAATCTGAACCAAATAAGTTTATCTTGGTCTCATCGGACCACAGGGCATGGTTCCAGTAATCCATGTCCTTAGTTCAGCAAACTGCGGGCTTTCTTGTGCATCATCTTTAGAAGAGGCTTCCTTCTGGGACGACAGCCATGCAGACCAATTTGATGCAGTGTATGGCGTATGTTCTGAGCACTGACAGGCTGACCCCTCCCCTCCCCACCCCTTCAATCTCTGCAGCAATGCTGGCAACACTCATACGTCTACTTCCCAAAGACAACCTCTGGATATGACACTGAGCACGTGCAATGTGCCTTTAAGTTGAATCAGATGAATAGCACCTTGTTCCTATTTAAACTGTATCCACCCAAGCCTCCCTGCACTTTCAATGTGTTAAGAAAACCTGCTGTTAGCTGTTTTGTCTTTTCCAGGTGCTATTCCAAAGCATTTCCAAGCTGCTTCCACTGTCAAGGAGACCAGCCTCTCTCCTCCATCCTAAACTGGCTGACTATCTGAGACTGATTCTCCACTTCCTCTCACTCCTGCGTATTGAGTCTATGCGTGTTTCAACAAACCACACTACATCTGATTCACGTCCTCCTGAGACCTACTTACCCTCAACGGATCCACAGCTTCTCTGGCTCCCTTCGGGACAGTAATCCTCAATCTAATTTCTGGTTTCCACCTCCTATACTCCCGCTCAGACAAAACGTTGCATACTGCTAAACAGACTGTTTCGTTATTCTCAGTTGTCTGTCTGACTGCTTCAGATCCAGGATTGGATACTTTTTGTTCGTTATAGTTACATTGTTGCAACTATCAAGTTACAAACTATGATTTCTGCTATTGCTGCAAATACCAGGAACAAATTGTGTCTATTTAGACATTTATAAATCAATCTAAAACTGACATTTTTATTAACAGTTAAGTTACCATACAAGAAACCATAACACCATCTTTATGTAGAGCAACAATATTTTTTTTCAGATCCTCAAAGAGTTCTTTGCCATGAGGTGCGATGTTGAACTTCCAGTGACCAGTATGAGAGAGTGTGAGAGCAATAACACCAAATTTAACACACCTGCTCCCCATTCACACCTAAGACCTTGTAACACTAACGAGTCACTTGACACCGGTGAGGGGAAATGGCTAATTGCGCCCAATTTGGCCATTTCCACTTAGGGGTGTACTCACTTTAGTTGCCAAGGTTTCGACAATAATGTCTGTGTGTTGAGTTATTTTGAGGGGACAGTAAATTTACACTGTTATACAGGCTGTACACTCACTACTTTATATTGTAGTCATTTCCTCAGTGTTGTCACATGAAAAGATATAATAAAATATTTACAAAAATGTGAGGGCCATACACAAGGGTTGGGATGGTGAGGAAGACTTCTTATGCATACAATAGATGCTGCTAGGGGCAAACAAGGACAGGGCTAGCTCCTTAATAGCATTAAATGAGTTAGGAGTGGAATTGTTTGGCATGGTTGAGCAGCACTTCCTGCCCCTGTAAAAATGAGAGTGACCCAGAGAAGCAGCCCTTTACCCAGAGAGTCTGTGTCAAAGTTGGTGAAATCCTAGGTGTGCCATTTGATTCTGAATTCTGTCTCCAAGGGTGATCAACAATGTGGTTGAGTTTGTGTCATTGTGGCATAGCACTAGGGTTTTTATTGAGGTGGTGAACATAAAAAATAAAATGCCACTCAATAATGGCAATGGAACTGGTTTTCAGGGCTAGTTATTATTCCTAGCCCGGCCACCGGTTCCAACAATTTGTCTAGTGATTATAGATTATGCTTAATGGTCAAGGAATAAATATTGGTCTATTTTTAAACATTTTCTAAATTATTTTATACAGATATGTATGTTCTTTTGGTAGCACTTTTGCATATTAGCAACTAATACATTTTATATAATTGTTATAGACTGTATTATGTAATAACTAAATTAATCTGTATGTGGTTCAGTACACAATATTATAGAATAAATATGTGTTTATGTAATTAAAAATCTACACTGTTCTTTTCAATAAAACCGTTCTGGTTCTTAACATGGGAGAAAATGGTTCCCATGTAATTCTTACAGATGTATTTGTTAGTCCAACTGGTTTGCATTCTGCAAACCAAGCTATGTGGGTAAATAAGGTCCATTCAGAAACTGAGAAAGACTTTGCAAAAAACACTTTGTGAACTGTCAATAATATTGGTTTGCGCTCCTCAAAACATGTTAATATGCAATAATATAAATATTTAAATTTAAATTATAGGACAATTTGTTTTCCTTCATGTTAATTTTCATATCCATGTCATGTTTACCAACCTTGTTTCCTCACCAAAATATCTGACTCCTCCAACCACATATTTTCAATGTACACTTGTGCTTCAGAAGATACCTCTTTAATAAATAATACCATCATAACATTTATACACATACACCCTGGTTCCACCAAAAGTATTCCATGGGTCATGGCAAACCAAAAAATAAAAACTACCAAGGGAGTAAAGCAAAATATAAAGCAATACATTTGATATAAGATACTTTATGTGTGGCTGTTACAAATTGTTGTTTCTTAGGATTTTGAAGAAAAATAATATTCCTTTCTGCACGGCATCTAATGTTCCTTATCTGCTGCTTGTCTTCTTTTTTACTAATAATAATTCCAGCACAGTTTTTTTAATTACTTGTATTGCTTAAAAACACCTACATCTTCACTTACAATGGTGAACTTCATATCTGCAGATAAAAAAAAGTTTATTGGAACAATATGAAACAAAATCAACTTTTTGTCAGTGCTTCACTACGTTACTGTATTTGCTCGATTAGAAGACGACCCCCCAAAATTTTAATATTAATTTTTAGAAAAAAAGAAAAAGCCTGAATATACTACTACTATACTACCCTACAGGAAAAACCTTTACTAGTAAATATTAATTCACATGTAAGCTATTTTTTCATATTTAATAAAAACTTTGATGGAGAGAAATGCATTTCTTGTTTTTATTTCCTTTTATTTGCCAACCTGCCCCATAGTTATGCACATCTGCCCCTCGGCTTGCTACTCTGTTCCCCAGATATGCCTTATACCCGCATATGCCACTATGCCCTCCAGACTTTCCAATGCATACCTATACTTGCCCCCGTGCTCCAGACTCCCTGATGTCTAGTGGGGGCAGCCAGTCAACGTCTGCGTGCATTGCACAGACATTCACCAGCTGCCAGAGAGGAGGATCTAGGTCCCCTGCAGCACTGCGGGGGATCTGAATCTTAGTTTTAAAGTCAGACCTCTATTTGAGGTTGAATTATAAGACAGCCTCGAATATAAGACAAGGGGTATTTTTCAGAGCATTTGCTCTATAAAAACAACAAACAAACAAAAACTTTGTCCTATATTCAAGCAAATAGGGTAATAGTATATTGAATGGTCAAAGATAATTATATTTTTTCATAGTGCTTCTTATTTTAAAAAGGCTTTTGATAAAATATTATCTATACTACTTGGCAGCAGGTTGTTTGGAACTTTACTCAAGCGGTCTTGTACATTTATAGCTTCAGGATTTCTACCCATACAAAGAAAAAAGGGTAATTTTCATCAAGCCAAATTGTAAAACAGCAAACAGGATCAGGATAAACCGGGGTTAAAGGGAATAAATATCAAAATAATACAGGAACAACACAAGAGTGTTACATCAAGTGAGAGCAGTCCAGCACGAAAATGAAGCTGGAGTCAGTGACATCATGCTCGTGTGCGTAGATTCGCAATCACATGGTCGTGCACAGCCAGAGAGGCTGAGGAGGGCCTACTGCAATATCAATTGCTTGTGCAAGGTAGCGGGGATGTGGTACAGTAGCCTACTACCTCGGAAGAGCCTCTGGCAGGGGAACGCTGTGGGAAAGTCTTGGGTGACATCCCCACTGCCATGGAAGTGTGTGTGTGTGTGTCTGGGTGTCGGTGTGACAGAGCCTGTCCTGGTGTGTGTGTTTGGATGTGGGTGTGGCAGAGCCTGTCCTGATGTGTGTGTTTGGGTGTCAATGTGGCAGAGCCTGTCCTGGTGTGTGTGTGTTTGAGCATCTGTGTGGCAGAGTCTGTCCTGGTGTGTGTGCTTGGGCATCTGTGTGGCAGAGCCTGTCCTGGTGTGTCTCTAGGTGTGGGTGTGACAGATCCTGTACTGGTGTGTGTGTGTTGGCTGTCGGTGTGGCTGAGCCTGTCCTGGGGTGTGTGTTTGGGTGTCGGTGTGGCAGAGCCTGTCCTGGGGAGTGTGTTTGGGTGTCGGTGTGGTAGAGCCTGTCCTGGTGTGTGTGTGTTTGGTCATCTGTTTCCTGGCACTTTACTTACTGTAGGAATAAGTAGAACTATTTAATTCTTACTTATCCAGAGATAAAACGCTCTCCTGAAATTGTAGTCACTTCAGAGGATAAAACTTTCTAGGCCCAGAAATCAGTTAGAGGAAAAGTAAAGGTTTTGTGTTACTTATTCTATTTCAATCTGCATATTTTATTGAAAAGGATTAGTGGCACTAAATTGTGGCGTCAGGTGTATCATGACATTTTTTAGTATACGGATGTACTCCCAATCCCATCACATAAAATTCTATCTCATACATCTGCTCAGCTCTGATGTCATCTTTATCCATTCCCAGGAATTTATTTGGGCTTTTAACACTTTTGGTTCCTAGGAATAAAGAATGAAAAAAGATTGATTTATAGCTATTTGGATGGTAAATAGTGTGGCTCAGATAGTGTGCCGTGTTCGCACAAGAGCTCGACCACGTGATACAATACATGGGGCTGGTGTCCAAATATTTCCAGGGCTGCTTTTCATTCCCAGTCTGGCCTTGCCGCCAGGGCCGTCTTTAACACAGGGCAAAAGGGACAGCTGCCCTTTGAGGAGCCGAGGAGTTAAGATTCTGTCTGTCCTGCCTATTTTATTTATTTCCATAAAAAGGCCCACCAAAATCCTCAGCGCCAGGCCCATGCTCTTAATCCAGCCCTGGCTGGTGGGCGTGTGGGACATTACTGAACACGAGGCCCGTCACCACTTCCTAATTTTGCACTATGCAAGGCATGGCCCTGAATTAGCCTCAAGGTCTAGCTTAGGTGTACAGTGGCTATATGTGAATTTGCCAGAAAACACAAAGAAAGACATATTCAAAATGCTCTCCTGCTAGACTAGCTGTTGGTACATAAGGGCAGTTTGCATATACTGTACTATTTGCAGAAAAAAAACATCAGTTACCAAAATATGCATGACCGTTTATTTAAAGACTGGATTAAAGCAATGTGATAACACTTTTTACTTTTATGGCTAAGGAAAAAAAATATGAAGCTTATTAATGTCAAAAAGAATCTCAGACCTTAAATCAGAATACAGCTCAGATATAAAAATAGCATTTTAAGAAAAACAGACCAGCTTTCTGGTCTTTTTAATCAATAAAGCATAAAATTATACGTATGGCCTTTCAATTTGGCTGTTGTGCCTGTTGCTAAAAATAACATTTATTAGACATAATCAAGGTAATCTAAAAGGTATGTCAGGACCAGTATGCACATATGTGAATTCCAGCATTGTGTTAAAAAAGACAAGCTCCTTTCTCTTGCTGGCCCTAAGCGATTTTAAGGGCCTGGCTATATGGTTACTGTAGACATCAGATAATGTAAAGATATATATAGATAAATGTGTGAACGCCTACAAAACAACAGAAGAAAGAGAATATACACTGCCCTCCATGAATATTGGCACCCTTAAAGTAAATATGAGCAAAGAATCCTGTAAAGAAAATCTTTTGTTTAACTCTGATTTTTTTCTACAAAAAATACACAAAACTTCTCTGCTCTCATGGATTTTAAACAATTGCACATACTACAAAGGTTTATCCAAAAAAATTAAATATATGTGTGGCACAATTATTGGTACCCCTATGATTTCATATGAAAAAAATATATTTGAAGTATGTCCCCCATGGATTTTTGTTTGGAAATGGAGTGTCTAAATTGTATTAATGTACCGTAATAAATCTCAAGGGATCACAACTAAAGAATTGCAGAAGTTAGTTGCCACTTGGGGTCAGAAAGTCCCCAAAACTACAATCCGACAACACCTACATCACTTACAAATTGTTTGGAAGACGATTATTCTCGGCAGTTTTTTTAAAAAACTTTAGGCATTTTGCAGGCAGATATATTTTGGCCATCAATATATCGGTGCATCCCCCTTTTCTGATGTGGCTATGTGATGGTGTGGGGCCAGCCCCGGACTGGGAAAAAAATAGGTCCGGGCATTTCAGACTGAGCAGCCCATTTTTATGAAAAAACATGAAACGTACACATACATAATACTTGCTCATTCAACATGGGAAGCCTGAAGCCACAATTTAGTGCGACTAATCCTTGAAATAAATATTATAAATAGTAAATAACACAATACCTTTTTTTCCACTAAATGATTTCAGGGCCTTGAATGTTTTGTCCCCTGAAGTCACTACAAATTCAGGAGGGCATTTATCTCTGGATAAGTAAAAATGAAATAGTTCCTACTGTAAATTAACCCCTTCGTGACAAAGGCTGATTTTACTTTTTGTACCCTTCGTGACAATGGCCGTTTTAACATTTCTGCGCTGCTCGTGTTTAGCTGTAATTTTCTTCTTTCCCGTTTACTGAACCCACACACATTATATATTGTTTTTTTTCAGGACAAGAAGGGCTTTCTTTAGATGACATTGTTTTGATTGTATCATTTACTATTAAAAAAAAGTATAAAATATGGTGAAAAATTTAGGAAAAAATGACTTTCTAACTTTTAGTTGAAAAATCTTTTACTCATCTATAAAACGTAATGAAAAAACCTGCTAAATAGATTCTACTATTTGTCCTGAGTTTAGAAATACCCAATGTTTTTATGTTTTTTTGCTTTTTTCTACACATTATGGGGCAATAAGTACAGGTAGCGTTTTGCTATTTCAAAGCCATTTTTTCCAAATCTGGTAATTCTTCCCCCCATGTGCCATTTCGGGTATCTTCGAAGCCGGCCAATGCAATTTACCCCATCAAGTCATTTTTTTTGAAAACTAGACAGCCCAGGGTATTCCAAATGCTAGTATTTTAACCCTTTCCAAGCACCAATTCTACCATCAGTCTTTGTCAAACTTTATGGTAGTATTTTTTTTTTTGCATTTGTTTGTTCACACACATTTTACTTCAGATATGAATAAACAGGTTCTGGTATATGTCACTATCATAAAACACCCCAATATGTGTTTAGCAACATCTCCTGAGTACAGCGATACCTCACATGAATGATTTTGCCTGGCTGTTTGGGGGCAAAAGGGCCACATTTGGAGAATGCGCATTTTCAATGTTGAACTTTGGCGTTTGGCGATCAGCTGCCCATGCCCTATTTGGTACATCTTTGAGCCGGGCCATTTCAGTATGCCCAATAAAGCCATATATTTTTGAAAACTAGACACGCCAGGGTATTTCAAATGCTAGTATTTTAACTCTTTCCATGCACCATATCTACCACCAGTCTTTGTCAAACTTTGTGGTAGTCATTTTTTTGCATTTGTTTTGTCACACACATTTTACTTCAGGTATGAATTAAAAGGTTCTCGTATATGTCACTATCACAAAACACCCCAATATGTGTTCGGCAACATCTCCTGAGTACAGCGATACCTCACATGAATGATTTTGCCTGGCTGTTTGGGGGCAAAAGGGCCACATTTGGGACATACGCAAAAAAAAAAGCAACGTTTCAGCCAAACAGGGCCTTTTGAGCTTGACAAAGGCCCTGTTTGGCCGAAACGTTGCTTTTTTTGTTTTGCTTTCTCTGAATAAAGTAACCTAAGGATTGGAAGCTGATTGGAGTGCTGGGGTTCTTTTCTGTGTTCACACACACACACACTAGGACAGGCTCAGCCACACCAACGCTCAAACACACACCCCAGGACAGGCTCTGCCACACTGACACCCGAACACACACACTAGGACAGGCTCTGCCTAAGGATTGCTGAACCATTTCTTATGACACCCAGACACACACATCAGGACATGCTCTGCCACACTGACACCCAGACACACACACCAGGACGGGCTCTGCCACACCGACACCCAAACACATACACCAGGACAGGCTCTGTCACACCAACACCCATACACCCACACACACACACACCAGGACAGGCTCTGCCACACCGACACCCAAACACACACACACCAGGACAGGCTCTGCCACACCGACACCCACACACACACCAGGACAGGCCCTGCCACACCGACACCCAAACACACACACCAGGACATGCTCTGCCACACTGACACCCGCATCTCAAGGGTTTCCACGGACGGTTTCACTTTGGTATTGATTTATGTGATGGTCGCTGCCACCAAAACAGCCTGCCTGTGACATCTTTGCCACCAAAACAGCTTGCCTGTGACATCTTTGCCACCAAAACAGACTGCCTGTGGCATATTTGCCATCAAAACAGCCTGCCTGTGGTATCTTTGCCACCAAAACAGCCTGCCTGTGGCATCTTTGCCACCAAAACAGCCTGCCTGTGGCATCTTTGCCACCAAAACAGCCTGCCTGTGGCATCTTTGCCACCAAAACAGACTGCGTGTGGCATCTTTGCCACCAAAACAGACTGCGTGTGGCATCTTTGCCCCCGCTTACACACCCGTGCTATCAGACACACATATTCATTCACTAATTCACAGATAATCATTCACTCATTCAGATATTCATTCATACATTGATACTCATTAATTCCCTCATTCAGATACTCATTTACATATACTCATTCACAAACATTCATTCACTCACTCCTTCACAGATACTCATTAATTCACTCACTCAATCTCACATACCCCTTCGTACGGCTTCCTTCCCTCCCCTTACCTGAACTGATGATGTACGCGCCGCTCACAGACTTCCGCGGACAACCGGTTCTACTGCACAGGGGAAGCAGACGTGCAGCAGGGTCATGTGACGTAGGTAACGTGACTCCGTTGGATTCCTGCGGCCCCCTGGCGGTAGAAGAGACGCTGCTCGCGCGCGTCTGCCAGGTAAGTAGCGGGCCCGCTAGTAGAGTGGCGGGTTCGGTCACAGTTGCTGCGGGCTTAAGGGGCAGGTGTCCCTTTTGCCCTGCGTTAAGGACGGCCACATAGGCCCAGTCAGTCCGGTCCTGACTGGGCCTATTTTAAGGTAGGGGCCTGGAGCTGCAGCTCCATCAGCCCCTATGTCAATCCGGCCCTGCCGCCGCCCGGCCCATCGGGTAAATGCCCGGTGTGCCCGATGGCCAGTCCGGGCCTGTGTGGGGCTAACCACAAACAAGGGCAGGGCTAGCTGCATAAGCAACATGGCTAGCCATATGGTGATTGATGTTAGCTGCGACAAGTGCGTGGCTACCCCAGATACCATTACATGGGATGGTTAGTGGGGCGTGACTAAACACTGCTCCTTTGCCAAAGAAAAGGACAGTGACCCGGAGACCCAAGGTATAGGCTCATTAAGCTATTTTTAATAGGCAGACATCTCTTTTAGAAACTACTGCCTGCTGAGAGTGTACCAATGAGTGCGCAACTCAGCAACAGTCACGTAACTGGGTCCTTCGTGCCGAGCCTAAAAGACCAAATCATCAATGATTTTTTATGGGATACAGCAGACGTTTCCTGTATGCTCTCTTAAAGTGCTTGGTGCTTTTCCAAGTGCAGTAGCCAATGTTTTTTTTTGTATAGAACGTATTTGATCAATTATAAGACGACCCCCCAAAATTTTAATATTTAGGAAAAAAAGAAAAACCCTGAATATAAGACTACACTATAAGAAAAAAACTAGTAAATATTAACTGACATGAAAACCATTTTTTTCATTTTTAATAAAAACTATGATTGAGAAAAATGCATTTTTGTTTTTATTTCCTTTTATTTGCCAACCTGCCCCAGTTATGCACATCTGTCCCCCAGATATGCTGTATACCCCCTTATATGCCACTCTGCCCCAGATATGCCTTATATAACCCTATATGCCACTCTGCCCCAGATATGCCTTATCTACCCCTATATGCCACTCTGTCTCCAGAAAGCCCTTATACCCCCCTATATGCCACTTTTACCCTCCCTGACTTACCATTGCATCCCTAGACTTTTCCCCATGCTTCAGATGTCTAGTGTCTCGTGGGGCAGCCGGTGGAGGTCTGTGTGATGCGTGCAGACAACCTCCGCTGTGACTACCGGCACTTCTGGAGAGGAGGATCCAGGTCCCCTGTAGCGCTGTGGGGATCTGGATCTTAGTCTTGTAGTCAAACCTCTATTTTAGATCTGATAAGAAGACAACCTCGAATATAAGACAATAGTTGTTTTTTTTCCAGAGCATTTGCTCTGAAAAAAATCTTGTATTAAAATCGAGCAAATAAAGGTATAGTGGTGTGGAAAAGAAAGTACACACTCTTTGAATTCTATGAAGTCTCATTCCATGTCTGACTTTCTGCACTATAAATTAATGCTACGTTCCTACTACTCTACGCTCAACCTTGCTAAAGAAACCTACTTCACCTCCCTGTCTCACACCCCTAAATGACTCTTTAATACTTGCTTCAACCGATCCTTACTACCCCTTCCACTAACCTTAATGCATCTGACTTTGCCACATTCTTCAATAATAAAATTCAAACTATCAGAGATGACATATCTGCACAGTCACCGCCCTGCCCTCACCCTCCCTCTGACGATGCGTCCCCCTACCCACTGACCTCTTCTCCCTTCGCTACATTAACTAATTTCTCTGCTGTCACTGAAGAGGATGTACATGTTCTTCTTCTTTCCTCTTGCCCATCCACATGCCCCCTTGACCCGATCCCTTCCCATCTCACCCAGTTCCTTTCATCTACCCTTGTCCCTACTTTAACTCATATCTTCAACCTTTTCCTCACTACTGGATCTGTCGCATCCTCCTTCAAGCATGCTAACATTACTCCTATCTTAAAAAAAAGTCCTCCCTCAACCCGACGGATCTCTCCAATTACCGTCCCATCTCTCTGCTTCCTTTCACCTCCAAGTTTCTTGAAAGAATTGTTTATATTCAATTAAGTACGTTTCTAGAGTCCAACTTCCTGCTTGACCCTCTTCAATCTGGTTTTCGCCCTCCACTCTACTGAGACAGCCCTTACTAAAGTTACTGATGTGTAATATAGGTATCAGGTAAGGAACCCAGTATGCATGGATCAGTGGACGAGAAACAGGGCAGGCACAACTGGAAAGTGATAGCGATCAGACTTTAATCAGCAAGCGAATCCAAACAGAAATACTGAGCCTTACTTAGGCAATAAGGCACGGGAGCAAACAAAGTACATATAGTAACAGGAACTGAAATGCTGAGTCTCGTTTAGGCAATACGGTACTGGAGCAGGCAAAGTTCATATAATAACAGGAGCAGGATTGCAGGACTCACTTAGGCGATAAGGCACTGGAACAGGCAAAGTCCGTATGTTAAAAGGAACAGAATTGCAGGATTCACTTAGGCGATAAGGAACTGGCTACTGTATCCTCCTGCAGGTACTGAGCAGCAGGCAGACACGACAACCGAGCACCGAATGAGAGTCAGTGCTCGGTTTTAAACGTACCACGCTCTCATGTCCCGCCACCAGCCTCTGACGTCACTCCGTGAGCGTCCCTCTGTCAGCATGGATGCAGAGGATAAGAGGGCGTGGTGAGCGTGCGTGTGTGTGCCGCCCTCCCTCTGGAGGACGGGGGAGGTATCGTGAGCCCCCGCTACACGCGGGCGCTCAATAGCGGGTACTCAGGAGAGGAGTTGCATTGTGGCTCGTGACATAATGACTTACTCACTGCTAAATCCAAGGGCCACTACTCCATGCTAATCCTACTGGACCTTTCTGCTGCTTTTTGGACCACCCTCTTCTCCTTCAAATGCTTCATGATCTTGGCCTCCGAGACACTGCTCTCTCCTGGCTCACTTCCTACCTCTCTGATCGTACCCTTCAGCGTCTCTGTCTCCAGTAACACTTCCCCTCCCTCTCTCAGTTGGGGTACCCCAAGGCTCAGTTTTAGGACCCCTTCTGTTCTCTCTTTACACTTCCTCACTTGGTAAACTGATCTCATCCTTTGGCTTTCAATACCACCTGTATGCTGATGACACCCAGATCTATCTATCCTCCAATGATCTCTCTCCCTCTGTCTTAGATCATGTAACTAACTGCCTTGCATCTATCTCTACCTGGACTCTGTCTGACCTTTCGTTTCCATCTTAAAAACATTGCCCGCACCCATCCCTTCCTAACACAGGATGCCACTAAGGCGCTCGTCCATGCCCTGATTATCTCCCTCTCACATTGCTTTACTAACGTCTCTCCCCTTCTGTCAGTCTCTTCACTGGCTGCCTGTGCGCTTCAGGATTAATTTCAAAATCCTCACTCTTACTTTCAAAGTCCTTCACAGTGGTTCCCCTCCCTACATCTCCTCACTCATCTCTAAATACACTCCTAACCGGTCTCTCCACTCATCCAATGATCTCCTTCTATCCTCTCCTCTGATTTCTAGCTCTCATGCAAGATTTCTCAAGGGTTGCCCCTATCCTCTGGAATGCTCTCTCTCGGCCTATCTGTCTTTCTCCATGCCTTTATTCCTTCAAAAAATCCTTCTTTAAGGACGCTTACAACAAGTGTGGCTGGTCCCTAACAGCGGCACTTTTACCTAATGTGTAATACACCCTATTGTAAGCTTGTTTGAGCAGGGACCTCCTCAACTTTTGTCTCTGTTGGTCAATTTGTTATGTTACATACTACTTGTTATGTCCTGTCTACCCATTGTACAGCGCTATGGAATTTGATGGCCCTATATAAAACAAAACAAAAATAATAATAATAATTATAGAGTCAAACGTGAGGCCATCTGACAGCTAAAGCTTGGATGAAATAGGTCATGCAACAGGACAATGATCCCAAGCATGCCTGCTAATCTACAACAAAATGGCTGAAAAAGGTGGTGTAATGACCCAGTCCAAGTCCAGAACTCAACCCGATTGAAATGCTATGGCGGGATCTTAAGAGAGCTGTATATAAACAAATGTCTGCAAACATCAATGAACTGAAGCAACATTGTAGAGTGGGACAAAATTTCTCCACAACGATGTGAGAGGCTGATAAAGTCATACAGAAAATGATTACTTTAAGTTATTACTGCTAAAGGTGATTCTACAAGCTATTGAATCATAAAGCGTACTTAGTTTTTTACACATTGCTTCTCTATTTTGGCTTTTTTTTTTGTTAAATCATGACACTGTAATATGTCATGTGTTGGTGTTTTTCTGAGGTTGCATTTACCTTTTCTTGAGACCTGCTAACGAACGGATGATTGTTATTATGTCCTGATATGTAAAACCATAGAATTCAAAGAGGGTGTACTGTCATGGACCATAAACTCTCACTGTACATTAGCCAAAATAGCTAAAACTCTGAGTGCGAGTACATTACATTTTATTGTACATTTATCTTGCTTACTAGGCAGTGTAATTGTTTTGGTGACATTTAACTGTTTAGGGAATGTAAGGTATATGGCAGAACCTGAAATGTAAAAACAATTTGTGCGCTTAAGTATTAATCTCCACAATTACAAAGTCTGTTGCGACTGATCAACAACAAACAGCAATTTAACTGTAAGGCTTAGATTTCTGTTTGGTAAAACACACTGATATCCTCAATAATCGGCCTTGAATGCTTTTTTTCTCCTGTTACAAGTCCATGCTCCTAATTTGTCAAGTGTTAAATCACAGCAGTATGACAAATATCCTGGATCAATTTTAGTTATTGCATTGAAGATATTTAATGAACCATAACTTCCTTTTATATGATATTACTATGAGACCACATTAGCTAGTCTGTCCTGTATCCATGCTGATAACAATCACATGTGATGTACTATCCTGCAGTAAGAGAGAAGAGTATCAGATTCTTAGTTGCACACCACATATATTGTAGGGTAGCACCTCACCTGGGTTGACCAGCAACAAGTTGAGAGCATGTGTGTCCCAGAAAAAATGGCTGATGCAGTGGCACTACAGGATGTGCATTGAGGATGCAGAACAAATATTTTTTGCACATAAGTGGTTACATTAATGGAAATTTTAGTTCCGTTAAGAACTGCCATCCACAACAAAAAATTTGATCTTTAAAACACATGGATTTTCATCTCAAAGTAGGTTTATCCTCTCTCTCTCTCTCTACTCTTTAAGAAGAGAAGTAAAATTGTAATATGTAAGAAAAGCCATAATAGCACAAAGCTGATAATTTGGCTGCTGATTTTGTGCAGATGCTTAAAACTCTGTAACGATAATGTATTGTACCGTTATACAGTGATTTTCTGTGTTTGAAATAAATAATCAAAGTGGGGCTATCCTTCTCAGATGTGACATAACCCAAGCTGGTAGTCTCGCCATATGTACCACACATTATTTCCTTCTAGCATGTCTCCACAATATTCACAGTTTCACAATATTAACATTGAGTACTATTGCTCAATGTAAAAACAGCCTTTTTATCTTTTAACAGTGCTCTTCTTAATACTTTTTGTATTAGTTTTTTGTTCAAATCTATGTTTCTTATATACATCACTATTTAAGCAACCCTTTCTAATTATACACTGTGATGGGAAATAAATCCGATTAAGCATTCTACATTGTTAAAACCACTCCCTATAGACAAATGCATTACACATAAACTTCAAACAGGCACTATATTACAGTACTGACCATCTTAAGAGTTACAAATGGGGTCTTTGCTGAAATTTTATTTACATGTTTTCAAAGTAACAAATATTGTACTGGGCTTCCTTTTTTATGGTATTAATACCAAATATGATTGTATACACATGAACGTTACACTGAAGCATTTTTATTTTAAATAATATAATTAAGTAGATTAATGAGGAACATGGAAAAAAATAGTAAAAAAAAAAAAAAGGAAACTATAAGGGAACATATAATTGGCTTTATAGGGTTTGTGTTTCACAAGAGTTTTATAGCTGCCCAAAGCGGAGTGTGATTTTGATCACAAAGGGTTATCATAGTAAATACACGACTAATCAAAAACCAAACAAGAAATAATTATGTTAAGTCATGCATCACTAAGGTCAAATAGTGTTGGATATGTGATAAGCCAGATACAAGCATGATTTACTAGCAGAAATCTACTTATGTTATTTCAGTTCACTACTTACCAGATGTCGAAGCTTTAATATAGGTGCAATATAGGTATTCAGTTTGTCCACAACTTGTTTATGAAAGGGGAGGAATAGCCAACTCCCTTATTACAGAAGCCGCGATCCACCACAGCAGATTCATTTTGGCCAGTCATCTGTTACACAGTCAGATAGTCTGCTCCCAGCCCTTTAAAGAAACACGCGCATTCAACCAACCGCAAATATCAATTCAACTAAAAGAAAATGTAAAAAAAAAAACAAAACAAAAAAACTACAAAATCCACAAAATATAACAATTCGAAAATTAGTCTGAGGAAACATCCTGACATATCTTCCTCATCTCATCTGGCAGTCAACTTTTTCAGAAATGTGTTTTCTATCCGGTGCATAACGAGTTAATCGCGTTATTATGAGCATAACAAATGCATCTTTTTTTTATCAAAGAGATCAATCTATAGCGATAGAATGATTTATTGCACGAAATGGAGCAAGACAAATACAAAAAAAAACTTTGCATAGATACACCATTTAACTCAACCGTTCAATTTAGTTGTCAATTGTGAAGATCTGCTGTTGTGCTGAATTATACATAGGAAAATATATCAGCAAGCATCTCTGAATCAGTGGATTATGCCAAAAAATAATAATAATAAAAACAAATATATATATATATATATATTGGACCACCCTACAGCATTGGATTAAGGTGACCATGTAGGCTGTATTTTCCAGGAAACATAAGTATCACAGATTTCTCACCAGCACAGGAAAAGTGCTGCTCTGCAGTATGTGGAATGGATAAACTTGTGGAAGGGAATCAGCTAATCAGGTATACATCTCACACACTGAAGGGCAGTACTTTACATGTGTTTGTTAGCTAAGCGTGTCCTGAGAAACATAGTTGATGTGGTCACTTAATAGATGGCGAACACAATGGATAGGTAAAAATACTCTTTTTGTAACACACAACAACTGGATTTAATAACCTGATGTCTATTAAGCTCAGGTAACTAGATGTCAGTTCCCACATTAAATGTGATAGGGAATTTTGAACTAGCAACAAGAAACAGCTTATAAAAATCAATAAATAAGGACAGAATTATAGATGTACAGGCCAACATCCAGTATGAATATTTAAAAAAAATATTAAGAAAAAATAATTAATAGACATACCTCAAAGTATATTAAGTGTCCTTATTTCAGAGATATTTTACAGAATGCCAGATTAGCCCATTCATGACAATTGCTGATTTTATTTTTTGTACCCTTTCTGAAAATGGCTGTTTTAACATTTCTGCTTGCAGGACAAGGAGGGCTTTCTTTAGATGTAATTATCTTGATTGTATCATATCATGTACTATAAAAAAAGTATAAAATATGGTGAAAAATTTAGAAAATAAGGACTCTGACTTTTACTTGAAAAATCTTTTACTCAAATATAAAAGCTAATGAAATAGATTCTACTATTTGTCCTGAGTTTAGAAATACCCAATGTTTTTATGTTTTTTTTGCTTTTTTTCTGCACGTTATGGAGCAATAAGTGCAAGTAGCATTTTGCTATTTCAAAACCATTTTTCCAAATCTGGTAGTTCTTCCCCATGTGCTATTTCGGGTATCTTTGAAGCTGGCCAATGCAATTTACCCCATCAAAATTTACCCCATATTTTGAAGACTAGACACCCCAGGGTATTTCAAATGCTAGTATTTTATCTCCTTCCATGTACTAATTCTACCACCAGTGTTTGTCTAACTTTGTCGTAGTCACTGCCACACAACATCCCAATATTTTATTAGTAACATCTTCTGAGTACAGTGATACCACCCATGAATGGGTTTGCCTGGGTGTTTGGGGGTAAAAGGGCCACATTTGAGGCATGCACATTTTTCAGTGTTGAACTTTGACATTTAGTGATCCACTGTCCATGCCCTATTTAGTACATCTTTGAGCCTGGTATGACCAATAAAACCATATATTTTTGAAAACTAGACATCCCAGGGTATTTCAAATGCTGATATTTTATCTCTTTGCATGCACACTTTTTACCACCAGCCTTTGTCAAAGTTTGCAGTAGTATTTTTTGTATATATTTTTACGACACACATTGTACTTTAGGTATGAATTTACAGCTCCTGGTATATGTCACACAACACAACAATATGTATTCAGCAACATCTCCCGAGTACAGTGATACCCCACATGCATGGGGTTATTGGGTTATTTGGGGGCTAAAAGGCCACATTTGGGCCGTAGTTAGGGTGAGGTAAGTGAGGCACTTGCCTCGGGCTCAGCTGCGAGGGGGTGCACAGCCGCCCGATCAGCAGCTGCAGCCTCCAGGACTGGTTGGGGAAATCACAGTGTTTCCTGGGGTGGGGTCACAGTGTTTCCTGGGGTGGATGTTCGGTGTCGCTGAATGCCTCGCTATAAATCTGAGCAAAAATGTTCACAGTGCTTACTAGGATATTGGTAACAGAGGACATACAAAAATACATACAACATAGCATTAACGTAAACAAGGATCAAACACAGAAAACTTACACAAAACACAGTCTCAGTGATAAAAAAAATAAATATAACTTCCAAATGTTAATCTAAAAGACTGTCCATCTGCTCTCGCAATGCTCCTAGTAAGTTTTGTCATAAAAACCTGACAGGGAACTCCTGTCTGATACTTTGAAATGCCATATTTTATTGTTATGGCACCTTAAACACGTGATCATGTTCCCCCTGTTATAACAAATGTGTTATCTTCTCCTCTACAAGAAATAAGACATTTGGGTGTCAAACTGTGGAAGAGAGGAGGCTGTGAGCCTTGTGCCCAGAGACCTTATAGACAGTACTGTGTGAAAACCTCTTGTAATATTTACCATGTTTTCTAACTGAGAACCGGAGTAGCCAGTCAGTGTACCTGAGAGGACAATTTCCGTTTGGTTAGACTCCAAGCTGGAGTAGGATTTGATTTTTTTTCTGTATAATTGGGAAGCCTAGTTTAACCCCTTAAGGACAGAGCTTTTTTTTGTGCCCTTCATGATAATGCCCGTACACATTATATATATATATTTTTTTTTAAGTACAAGAAGCGCTTTCTTGAGATACCATTATTTTGTTCATATTATCTAATTTACGATATATATGCAAAAAGTTACAAAAGTATAAAATATGGTGAAAAAGCACTTTTTCTGACTTTTATTTGAATAATCTTTTACTCATCTGCAAAAGCTAATGAAAATACCCAATGTTTTTATGTCCAAAATAAGCCATGGGGCAGAATGATGCCAATTCCAAGTTACAATACAGAGTAAGTATCAAACAGGTTTTCACACAATACTGTCTATAGGGTCCTCTCTTCCACAGTCAGACATCCAAATCACTTTAGAGCTGTCTTTTTTTTCTTGTAGTGGAGGAGACCATTACATGCATCTGAGAAGGGCTGTATTTACAGTATTAACCCCTTCAGGCAGGGAATAGAGAGAGCTCCAGACTTTGGCTTACATAAAAATGTCTGTCCCATTGCCACGTATCCTCCCCCCAGTGCAGTACAGGAGTTTGAATCAGTCTTCACGGAGAGGCAGTGCACTCTAGACAAAGTATCAGTATTAGCATGTAACAAACCTGTCCTATGTCTGAAGGGCTGAAAACCTGAAAGCAGGGCCGGCCCTACAATGGAGCCGACTGGTGCAATTGCCCCAGGCGGCACTTTTGAAGGGGCGGCACTTTGCCGCCCCAAGCGCTTTAGCGTTTTTTTTTTAAGCGGAGGAGAGAGAGGGGCGCCGAGTGGTTTTCGCTTACCCGCTCGGCGCCTCTCTCTCCTCTGCGGCGAGTCTCCCTGTTCGGTCTCGGTGCCGGCTTGTAATGCCGAGCGCCGGAAGTGACGTCAATTTGCTTGACGTCAAAGTGACTTGCGTTTTTACCAATCCCTTCCCTACAATATAAACAAGACACACTTGATGGACAAAAGTATTCAATGTAGGTGATTCAGCCACACCCATTACTAACAGGTGTATAATATCAAGCATATACGCAGCCATATCCATAGACAAACATTGGCAGTAGAATGGGTTATACTGAAGAGCTCAGTGACTTTAAACATGACAGTGTCATATGATCCCACCTCTACCACAAGTCAGTTTGTGAAATTTCTGCACTGCTAGATCTGCCCCTGGTCCACCGTAAGTGCTATTATGGTGAAGTGGAAATGTCTAGTTGTAGTAACAGCTGAGCCAAGTGCTGAAGACCATAGTGCATAAAATTAATCTGTGCTCTGTAGCATCACTCACTACAAAGTTCCAAACTGCCTCTGGGAACAACATAAGCACAAGCACTGTGTGTCAGGAGCTTCATGAAATGTGTTTCCATGGCTGAGTAGCTGCATGCAAGGTTTGGAGCACTAATCTGGGTTTGGCAGATGCCAGAAGAATGTTCCCTATTGGAATGCATTACTGCAGACTTTGGTGGAGGAAGGATAATGGCATGGGGCTGTATTTCAGGGTTTTGGTTAGGCGCCTTAGTAAAGGATAATGGTAATGCTACAGTATACAAAAGAAATTAGAAAATTGTATGCTTCCGACTTTGTTGGAAATGTTTGGGGAAGGCCCTTTTCTATTCCAGCATGACTGTGCCCCTGTGTACAAAGCAAGGTCCATAAAGACATGGTTGGATGAGTTTGGTGTGGAAGAACTTGACTGCCCCACACAGCCTAACCTCAACCCCATGAAACACCTTTAGGATGAATTGGAAATTGTAAGCCAGACCTTCTTATCCCACATCAGTGCCTGACCTCACAAATGCTTTTCTGGATGAATGGGCTAAAATGCCCACAGAAATACTCCAAAATCTTGTTGAAAGCCTTCCCAGAAGAGTGGAAGCTGTTATAGCATTTATTGAGAATGCAATGTCATAAAATTCTCATTTGATGTTATGGTCAGGTGTCCCAATACTTTTTTCTTAGTGTATTTTGTATAGGGTATTTTGCTTCCATGCGACCAATAGTGCATTTTGCAGGATTAGCAGTAATGACAGCTTTCCTTTATCTGTTTAGTATTGCATCTACCTTTCCCAAGTGACAGTCCCATTCTTGGCTATGGATGACTACATGTTCAAGGTCTAGCGTACAAGAGGCAGAAAGAGCAGCCCCACCTATAAAATATGTGTGTGTATATATAGTATATATATATATATATATATATATATATATATAAAGCACTCTCAAAGGATGGTCAGCACTTCAGTCATTTATGACTTTCATCAGGACATGGTTGAACCCCGGGTTGCCTTCATTCTTCGTGGCATACTTTCTACAAGGTGCTGGAAATATTCCTCAGAGATTTTGGTCCATATGGACTGTTACTGTCAGGGCTGCAGAAGACCGTTTACCCCGTTTGTAGTTGTTTCCCCCTGTTTCTTCAATTTCCCCTAGTAGTACAATCACGCCCTGATGTTAAAAACCCAGCGGATCATCATTTCCTGTGCACTGCGATACCCGCCGAAAATTGAGACTGTGTCACTACGGACACCCGTTGTTCCACCACATCGCTCTTTCGGGGTAATGCTGTGTTCGTGGTGGGCAACAATTGGTTACATAGAGGAAGCTCGTTTGAGAACCCTAGATTTATCACTAATCATTAGGACTGGCTTCCACGCAGACTATTCCTGGGGAAGTTTCTGACGCTGACGTTTAGGGTCCCGACGTCGGATCACGTAGCTTTTTGGAACATAACATCCTCGGACCCTGAGCTATTGTACCCTGGGATTGACGCTGCTTCCTCTGGATCACCTCAAAATAGTGACTCTTTGTCGGATGGGTATTGTTGGCCATAGAAATACATGGAGGCGCCAGGCTTTTGTATGGCAGGGTAATGTTTGGTTGATGTGATTATGCCGCTTATCTGATAGAGTTCGGTGTATATAAGGCTGTGTGTTAGGGTGAGCTGCTATGATAACTTATTGTCCTTTTTAGGACAATAGCAACACTGTGTATCTCAGCTTCAGCTAGCCATTGGTCCTGCTCCATCTAGTCAGCGCTAGACCTGTCCAGCGCTGAAAGGGTTAACCACGGAGTCTCGGGTCGTGGGAAGCATGTTTTGGCAGGTGTACCCTGTCGGGGTACAGGTCGTCCCATCACATGAAAATAATGGCATCACGCAGTTGCTGCAGATTTATCGGCTGCACATCCATGATGCAAATCTCCTGTTCCACCACATCCCAAAGGTGCTTTGGGTGACTGTGGACAGTGGGAGTCTCCAGCTTTCATATTAAGGGGGGCATATGGGGGGACAGGGATCAAAAGTAGGGGGGGCAATTATAAAATTATTTTGACTTCATGTATAAGTGACTAGTGTTGTGAGGACAGCATAGCCAACTCAGGCCTGGGAAAACTACTTATCACATTAGTAAAAGATAGAATTGATGAATAGAAGTAATCCATAATTTAATACAAAACCATTTTCTCAATAAATTGCATAAGCTCATATTTACTATAGAATTTGTTTCTTTGGTGTATTTCACAACACCATGTGATCCTGTTGAATTCCACTAATATTAACTTCCACCAACCAAACAGTTACTTTCGCACACATTAGAAAAATGGGTGGGAATTTAATGGTGTATAATGTCAACCAAAGGAGAAATACTTGAGTAACTTTGAGTGATGAAGATCACTAGCTTTGCTCAACAGTGGACAGCGTTGTTGTACTGGTTTTGTATCAAGGTAGAGCGTACAGTATTTCTGTACTAAAAAGCTTTTTTTTCCATACAGAAAAGCAAATGAACATCTAAATCAAAATATTCTTGTTCATTTTGTACTTTTGCCTTGCGTAGGAAAGAGAAATAAAAGGTTTTTTACTTATGTGCTTTGGCAAATGTTTGTCAGTTGGAAGCTACAGAGAATGAAATAGCAGCAATTAATTACAGCCACCGTGTGTCATCTCTCCAAATAGCTGTTTCAAATGTTTTTGTCAGGAGTATTCTGTTACTGACAGAAAACATTTCGGTTAAACTAATATTAAAAAGAGCCCAAAACCAGCAGCAGAATACCAGTGACATTTGTAATTGATTAGAGTAGAGATGTTCAGTGTGGATGTAATGGGCTCACAGGATATCAATGAATACAATCACTATAATACACATCTGACACAATAATACCAATGTGCCCTAGAAGGCAAATAGTACAGGCCATCTGGGGCATACCGGCTTCTCTTCTTCCCTCAATTCTAGTAGATAGTGATAACTGATATGTGTGGGGCTCATTAGACTCAATAGCACATTCTGGCCTAAACTCACTAGGGGCACTTACATAATGGACTTTTACAGAGACCAAAGATCTCCCATATAACCAGAAAAGATAACATTCAGCTAAATTTAGGACCTACTGGGACAGTAGCTGGGGGAGCTGCTCTGGGTCAGGCCTAAGGCAGTCAACTCTTATCAGACCCTCTGGAAATCTGTTCCGCCTATCCCCTGGTTGGTTGGTGCGCACAGCCGCCCGATCAGCAGCAGCAGACTAGCTGGGAGATGGCAATCTCCCTCTAGTCGGCTCAACATTAGGGAGTGCGAGGTCTGTCACTTCAGACCTCGCTTTACTACTCCCTCACCACTAAGCGCCGGCTATTGCTGCAGAGTGGGATACAGGATGAAGGCAGGGTACATGTATATGTGTGTGTAAGGACAGTGTACATGTATGTGTGTGTGTAAGGGCAGTGTACGTGTATATGTGTGTGTGTAAGGGCAGTGTATATGTGTGTGTGTGTGTGTGTGTAAGGGCAGTGTATGTGTATATGTGTGTGTAAGGGCAGTGTACGTGTGTGTGTGTGTGTGTAAGGGCAGTGTACATGTATATGTGTGTGTGTGTGTGTGAGGGCAGTGTACATGTATATGTTGCCGTCATTCACAGGATGGCATTAACAATAGATCTGAGGTCAGAGGGTCTATCCAGACCCTCTTGTGAACTCTCGAGCTCCTCCTGCAGGTTGAATGCAGGTACTGCATCCAACCATGCAAGGTCAATGGAGCCCAGCTCACTAATGAGTGATTAGTAAAAAAAAAATAAAAAAAAATTTAAAAAAAATTTAAAATTTTTTTTTAAAAAAATGTTTAAAAAAATAAAAATAATATGGTAACATATAAAAATCCCCACTGTCACCAAAAAAAAAAAAAAAAATTAATAAGCAAGTCCTAAAATTCTTTATCTTTACAAAAATTCCAGCATGGAAAGAGTTAAAATATTGGCATTACAAATGCCCATAGGGTGTCTCGTATTAAAAAATCCATGAGTGGATGGGGTAAATTGAATTGGCCGGGTTCAAAGGTGTCCCAAATATGGGACATGGGGGCAGTAGGATCAGATGTCTAAATGGCCAAAAAATACACACCTCACAAAGGCGGCCTTTTACCTCCCAAATAACCCAACAAACCCATGCATGTGGGGTATCACTGCGCTCAGGAGATGTTACTGAACACATATTGGGGTGTTGTTTGACACGGACATATACCAGGAGCGATAATTTTATACCTGAAGTACAACGTGTGTGGAAAAAAATACAAAAAAATTTACTACCATAAAGTTTCACAAAGGCTGGTGGTAAAATTAGTGCATGGAAAGGGTTAAATTACCAGCATGTGAAATACCTTGGGGTGTCTAGTTTTTAAAAATATATGACTTGATGGGGTAAATTGCATTGGCCGGCTTCAAAGATACCCGAAATGGCACATGGGGGGAAGAATTACCAGATTTGGAAAAAAAGGTTTTGAAATAGCAAAACACTACCTGTACTTATTGCCCCATAACGTGCAGAAAAAAGCAAAAAAACATAAAAACATTGGGTATTTCTAAACTCAGGACAAATAGTAGAATCTATTTAGCAGGTTTTTTCATTCGTTTTTGCAGATGAGTAAAAGTTTTTTGTTTAAAAAGTGAGAAAAAGTAATTTTTTAACAAAAAATCCCCATATTTTATCATTTTTTTTATAGTAAATTAGATGATATGATAAAATTAATGGTATCTAAAGAAAGCCCTGTTTGTCCTGAAAAAAACAATATATAATATGTGTGGGAGCACGAAATGAGAAAGAAGAAAATCACAGCTAAACAGGAACACCGAAAAATGTTAAAATAGCCATTGTCCCACAATATACTACGAGGAATAACCCCTATTGTCCTTAAGGGGTTAAGTGGCGATGCAAGCACGACGTTGTAAAGTGCAATTGCTTGTATTGCACTTTAGTTCCGCGAGATTTTAAAAAAAAGTGTCCTTTCACATTTTGAAATGTTGGGAGGTATGCCCTCCTCATGCTGCCCTGCATAAAGGGAAAAACTGCCCTCTCTCATGATTGCAGTGTGAACTCCAGAGTCTGTGTATCAATGATCATTGGCCTAAATGTTTCAATTCAAAGTGATTTGATTGCAATTACAGACTTTGTAATTTAAAATATTTATTTTATTTTTAAAATCGGATGACTGGTTAATGACTCTTTAGGTCACTGACTATTGATCAGTTTCACCAATCAGAAACCAGTGATCTAATCATTCCTATGACTAACAATGTCCAATAACTCTAACTTAACCCTAAAATCTAACTCTACTTATCTATAAACAGTGCCCCAACAATACCTCTTATGTTATCTCCTAACCTTTAATCAAACTGCTAAAGATAAGCACTAAGGTGTTTTGGAAATTATTTGTGTGCAAGGTGGTTTATGGATGCCAAAACATAATTAATTAATTACCCCCAAAGCCAGAGAAGGATTTCTGGCAAAAAACATGCCATATGTGCAAAAAAGGTGGGACTCCAGTGTGCACCATTAATCCTGAAATGTGCATAAACTGTGAAAAGGTAGAGGAAAAAAAACCTCAAAACCCTGGGTTCCCGTTTGTGGCTGTGTTAGTTTACCTAGATAGGTAGGTTTGCTGACTTTGAGATCCCTCAGGTAAAATGCTCTTACCGAATGTATAGATTGTCGGATTGTATGGGTAGACCTTCCCCTCCAAACAAAACAGGGACCACATTCCTGGTTCAAGTGTAAAACAAAATGAAAACCACTTTGTTTGATTTGGGGGCTTCTTGTGATCTATGTGCTCAGGAGAAGAGAGAAATTAACATATTTTGCTTTACTCATTGTTCCAGAAAGCTCAGCATGTATCATTCTTTCCAAAACGTGCCTGATACGTGAAAAGGTAAAGAAAATATCCTGAAATTGCGTGTTCTCATTAGATTTGTGTTTGTGGTGGGCACCTAGAAAGGCAAGTAAGGTGCTACCTCCACAGGGCATTTTTGGCTCATCTATGCAAATTCTTCAGCTACAAATGTGGCGTAATCAGAGATTTATAGAATAAGGGTCACTGCTCCGTACTTCTCACATTCTAAAACACTTGATACAAAATCATGAAGATGCAGGGGTGTAGACAAAACCCATATGATTTAACATAAGCATATATTTATGTGCATTAAATCTTTGTGTTTGAGAAGCCCCTTCTTTGATGTACAAGTATGTTGATGTTCTGAAAGTGGCCTATTGCATGCATTCATGAGTGCTGGAGCCAAGGAATTATTCCAAAAAGAGATACTGAGATGGTGGAACATTTATACCCTCCACAATGTTGGGTGTCCTGAGTATTTGTAGGTCATAATCTGCAGTAGTGTCAGGAATAGTTGAAGTTTGATTTACATGGCATGTTAAATCTGAGAGGTTTTTTTTAACTATATGATATTTGTATTGAGAGATAATTTTGAACCTTTCATAACTTCATACAAGCGAACCAAAATTGTATGGGGTGCAGGTACATCCTACCTTTTGGTGGACTTTTATCCCAAACGCCTGCATATGCACTTTTGTGCTTGAAAAATTGTGAGTGCATTTTTATTGGTATACTTGTATTTTACCTTGAGATACTGCACCATTTTAAGTTTGTTTTTTAGATTTTCATATGAAGAATTTTAAAGATTTTACATAGTCCATGCTGATGGGTTGGAATCACCTCCTTTATTTGTGAGTGCAATATACCACTTGACCACTATATTGGACATACCATCTACACTATATTGTGTTGTTTCTTTTTTCCCTTTATATGTACCTGCGCCCCATACAATTTTGGTTTGCTTATACTTTTACACTTTGAGGAAGAGTGTCCTTTGGGTAGCTGCGGTCCATACTTGGGAAGTATTATTTAGCTTATTACTTTACTTATTATTCACCACATCTCACCATAGTAGCACGTAATTTTGTTTTTTTCACGGTGTCATTTATAACTTCATACAAGAATACATATTTACCTTTCAAATATTTAGAGCTTCCTTGTTAACCAAGCAATCAAGCAGCTACACAATGTGTTTCTGTATGAAACTGCCAAATAGGCAGGATGGACTGATGCAAAATGTACAAGTCAGCTTAAAACAGGATATCAATCCACAGAAAATTAATATTAAATGGGACTAGATGTTAAGAATCAGTACTCTTTTTTGAGGAACTACTTGGATTCTGGGATTTGTCCATACCATGTCATTAATCCATTCTGTAAATGCAAAAGCATAAATTACAGATACACTTGCACTAATGTATATTAATATTGAAATGCTGTGATTATAGTTAAACACTATTTATTGCACCTCATTTTTTGTTTTAATACTAATATAGAAAAGTCAAGAAACAAAAATGGTGAAACCTATGTTATATAACATGTCATTGTAACATTGAGCTTTGCTGTCTTTTTTGCGATACTAGTCATGTAAATAAAATGCTAATAATAATACTAAAAAAGAAATATTCTTCTATTCCCAGAACAATAAAACACAGTGAGAAAGCGAAATATACAGAGGGTCCTTCACCGTCATCCCAGGTCTGTTCTCTGCCAGTTCTAAACGTGAGCAGTTTAAATTAAAGAAATTAGTGTTCTCTTCCTATATATTCTCACATTTAGCAAGGGTATCAGGCCACTCAAGCATCCATACCCACTTAATTACTGTGATTATGCAGTTTCTCATTCCAGAAGCAGACATGCCTCTGAAAGGTCATTCTGACTTTTATTGGCTTTTCAGAAGATTATTTTTTTCTGTTTAGAAGTTTCAGCTGCAAAATAGTCGATGCACCACAAGGTTAGTATCTAACTTTGACCCCCATGTATAAGTACTTGCATATTGAGTGCATATTATTTGTACACCAGATGAACCCTAGGCTAACTATATCAGCAACAACTTGAAACTGGTAGCACATAAATGAATGTTAAACCAGATGTGGAAAAGTAAGGGTAAGCACTGGCACAAGCTAAACCAGACTCCAGCTCAGTTTGCAGTGCCCGAAAGGAGCCTGATAAAGTCATTCTTAGCCAACATAGGTGGCTATGCATGCCAACAAGGACCCTGGAAGGGCTGTCCACCAGAAAATAGTTTGAAGTTATTGTCAGATCAAGGATGAAGGTAGAGGGGAAGGAGATTGAGTGACCCCTAACAGTAGCTAGGATATAAGTAGGGAAATGGAAGGGGATAAATGTGGATGAGGTTGTGGGCAGATGGAAGTAGTTTGCCAGGACAGAACAGACCTCTTCTGGGCCCCTGCTCTCTCTCATTCCGAAGGTAGGGTCTGCTAACTAATTCGAACAAAATGATGCTGCCAGGCAAACAACATCAATAATGTGACAAACCTCTCCAAATTCCTATTGGGAGCTCTTTTGGGGGCATTACCACCTCCAAGCACTCAGCTGCAGCCTCTCTCTCAGCGTTGCAAGGAAAGAACCAACCTGGCCCTGGAGCCATCCTTCACCTTGCTGCAGAGCAATATACTTCAGCCATCTCAAAAAAAGAGCTGAGTCTTATTGTGCAGCTCCCGTGCTATCACAAACTCCCCAATACCCCACCCTGTAAGTGGAACCACGTAATGACTTCTTCTGTTTCATCTGTACTGCCTTATTCTGTCATGCTGTCTTTTGTGCACAAACACAAGTAGTTTTATTTTTAAAAGATGCTTTATGTCTCTATTTTCCAGGAGAGGGCAAGGTTCAACAGGCTCACGTAACGTCTCATTATGTAACGGTGCTGTAGTACCACAGCACCTAGCACTGTGTACCAGCTGCATTGAACACAAGCTGGGGCTTCATAGAGTAAGATTGGGTATGTTAGTGTGTCTGTTTGCCTTTGTTAGTTTGGGAGTACCCCTCCCAAGTTCAGGCTCTGGGTACTGCATACTAGACTCGCGCATTTGTTTTGTACGAATGCGTCTTCGTTACGAATGTTACAGTTTCATCCATCTGTCGAATAACGAACCAACAAATGCAACATCGGACGAAAGAAACTGAAAAACAAATGTGCGCAATATGAAAATGTGTGTTCATTCATTCCGTCGCTGTGGTGCCATTTTAACTACACTAAGAGGAAGAGAATCTGGCCATTTTGCCTGCACTAAGAGGAGCAGGGCCGGACTGGCCTACCAGCAGACCCACCTTCAAAACAGCCGCTGAACGGCTGCGAGCGGGATTGAAAGCGGCACCTGTCCTCCCGCCGCTGGCGCCATATGAAGTTAAAGGGGCCGACCTACACAGCCGTGTCTCAGCAATTCGTCACATGTCTTAAAAGGGGTGGGACGAAGAGCTGAGGCACGGCCATTGGGCGTCATGGTGCGTGCACCGGCCCCTTTATAATGCCAATATTTTAATTCTTTCCATGCAGGAATTTTTGTGAAGATATAGCGTGAATTGTAGGACTTGCTCATAAAAAAAACTTTTTTTTTTTGGTGATAGTGGGGAATTTTTACATATTACCATATTTTGTAATTTTTGTAGAAAACATTTAATATAAAATACCAGCATTTGAAATAATTTGGGGTGCCTAGTTTTAAAAAATATACGGTTTGATGGTGTACACTGAATTAGCCGGCTTCAAAGATCGTCCACTTAGGACATGGAGGCAGTAGGACCAGATGTCAAACTTCCAAGTTAAAAAATGCACATTTCCCAAACATGGCATTTAACATTTAACCTCCCCAACGAGCAGCATCACTGTACTCGGGAGATGTTGTTGAACACATATTTGGCTGTTGTTTGACAGTGACATTTACCAGGAGCTGTAAATCCATACTTGAAGTACAATTTGTTTGATTAAAAAAACACAAAATTATTTACTACCACAAACAGGGGCCCCCGGGTCACCCTGAATCTTATGTAAATGGCCGCATGACCACTGGGTGTGTGTGGGTATGTTTGGGTTTCGGTGTGGCAGAGCCTGCCCTGGTATCTGTGTTTTTTGGTGTTGGTGTGACAGAGCCTGTCCTGGTGTGTGTGTGTGTTTGGTGTGGCAGAGCCTGTTCTGTTGTGTGTTTGGGGGTCGTTATGGCACAGCCTGTCCTGGTGTGTGTGTGTGTTTGGGGGTCGGTGTGACACAGCCTGTCCTGGTGTGTATTTGGTCATCTGTTTCCTGGCACTTTACTTACTGTAGGGATAAATTGAACTAGTTAATTTTTACCTATCCAGTGATAAAACGCCCTCCTGAATTTGTAGCCACTTCAGAGGACAAAACTTTCTAGGCCCAGAAATCAGTGAGAGGAAAAGTAAAGGTTTTGTGTTATTTCAATCTGAATATTTTATTAAAAAGGATTAGTGGCACTAAATTGTGGCTTCAGGCGTCCCGTGTATGATTACTTTTTTTTAGTGTACTGGGGAACTCCCAATACCATTACATTAACGTCAATATGCGTTAGAAAATTAGGAAAAGATTGGCATGGATGGTGGGCTGATTCGGTGGCGCAACGGACCACTTGATTAGGCCTGCCCCCCAGGCCTTAGGCTGTCAGCCCTCCCCTGACCACAAAGTATGACAAAAGGTGGTAGTAGAATTAGTCCATGGAAAGAGTTAAAATACCAGCATTTGAAATACCTTGGGGTGTCTAGTTTATGGTTTGATGGGGTAAATTGCATTGGCTAGCTTCAAAGATGCCCGAAATAGCACATGGGGCAGAATTACCAGATTTGGAAAAAAAATGGTTTTGAAATAGCAAAACGCTACTTATACTTATTGCCCAATAACTTGCAGAAAAAAGTTTTAAAAAAAAACATAAAAACATTTCTAAACTCAGGACAAATAGGTTTTTTTATTAGCTATTTTAGATCATTAAAAGATTTTTTAACCCCTTCAGCACCGGGACGTACCTGGTACTTCCTGGTTACTGGTCACCGGTAGACCGGGACGTACCAGGTACGTCTCCTCCAAAAAACGCCCCCACATCACCACGATCGCGGTGATCGTGGAGGCGCTGCTGCTGCTGTCTGCCCAGGAGTCCTGGGCAGACAGCACAGCCTCTCTAAACCCGCCCCCAAGCCTACGATCACTCCCACGGAGTGATTTTGTAGGCAGAAACAGCAATTGCAGAAAAATCTGCAATCGCGGTTTCAGCTGCCACAGGCAGCTTCAGGGAAGGGGGGGGTGTTGAATGGGTCCCCACACAAGTGTGGGGGCCTGATCCAACACCCCCCTGCTGCCTGATCGCTCCATGAGAGCGTCAGTGCAGTGTTAACCCCTGGCATTGAAGGGGTTAATTCCCGTTTTGTAGGGGGCTCTGCTGCTGGTGGTCTGCCTGGGAACCCAGGCAGACCAGCAACAGCAAAAACGAGCCCCCAGAAGTCCTCTGATCAGTCCTGTAGGACTGATCAGAGAGACTCCTCCCCTACAATCTCCAGTCTGTTGGAGATTGTGTCCCAGCTGCCAGAGGCAGCTTCAGGGACAGGGAGACAGGGTTCTTTGGTCTCCACATGAGTGTGGAGACCAGCCCCCCCACCCTCACCCTTCCTCAGTTAACCCCTACCCCCCTCTTCCTCAATTAACCCCTTCAATGCTGCGATTGTGTATGACCCCCATCGCAGCATTGCAAGGGTTAATATTAGTCCCCACAAGCTTGTGGGGACTAAATACCAGTCAATGCTGTGCTTCAATGGAGCATCAGCATTGAAAGAGTTAAAAAAAAATGTAAAAAATAATAATAATAAAAAAAAATTAAAAAATAAATTAATTTAAAAAAATTAATAAAATAATAATAATAATAAAAAAATAACAGCACTGGCCTGAAAGTCCAGGGTGCTTCCAGGTCAAATGCTGGGCTGATCAGATCGCTCCTGGCCAATAGGAGTGATCGGATCATTATGGCAGCCCACGGATGACCCTGCTCTACAAAGAGAGAGGGGTCATCTAGGGTAATTATGAAAAAACACAAATTGAAAAATCATAATTATTACCTGATCACTTGTCGGTGACATTTTAAGTCGCTGAGTATTGATCGGTCTCCCTGATTGATGTCAGCGGCCTAAACCTGTCACTTACAAGTAATCTGATAAAAAAAAATATTTAAAAAAATGTAAATGCACATGTTCCAGTTTTGCCCTCATAGCTTCCTCAAAAAAGGCATGAACCATGCATGTGAGGCCTTGTTGGACTCATGGGATGTTGGTGAACAAAATGTGGTGCTTTCTTCCACTGTTGCACTTATGCTGTGCAAGAAATTCAGTGCAACATTGAAATGTATGCGTTAAAAACGCAATAAAATAATTTCCCTGTGAAGTTTGGCAGACATCAGTGAAGAAATGGCTAACTGAAAACTGTCAAAACTACCCTAGTTGAACACCTTGACTTGTCTACTGTTCATAAATATATACTTTTATGGGGTAATTTACAGTGGGGGGCTTCCAAAATGTCCCAAATGGGATATGGGCCCAGGAAACCAATTTCTGAAAATTCCAAATGTGAAAAAGAAAATGCGCATGTTCCAGTTTTGCCCTCATAGCTTCCTCAAAAATTGCATGAACCATGCATGTGAGGCCTTGTTGGAACCGGGGGATGTTGGTGAACACAATTTGGTGTTTTTTTCTGCAGTTGCACATATTCTATACAAAATATAATATAAAATCTAAAGCAACATTGCAACATATGCAAAAAAAACAAAAAAATATAAAAATACCTCAAAATTTGGCAGCAATTGGCGATAAAATCCCTGTTTGAAAAGTGTCAAAATGACCCTAGTTGTACACCTTGACTTATCTATTGTTCATAAACATATAATTTTGGGGGGATAATCAGTATCTGTGACAACTATTGCAGTTATTAGCCTACCATGCCAAATTTGAAAAAAATTGCATTTCAAAAACGTAATGCATGCCTTGCAATATTTGCCTTATACTGGTCAAAATAGATAAAAATCCTGGCCGTGTTGGGTGGTTTCCAAATCAGGACAACTTAATGAATATATTTGGGATAATTTTTTCCCATTGGTTCAATGTGTGTACAATTTGTATGTATACAAAACTGTAAAAAAATGCGTTTTTTTATTTTTTCCCCACTTTTTCCAGTTTATTTCAAATAAAACAATGTACTACCCAGCTTAATATGGTTTCAAATGAAAGCCCTACTTGTGCTGAAAAAAACAATATATGATTTGTGTGGGTGCACCAATTGATAAGAGAGAAATTACAGTTGAAGAAAGACATGGCAAAAACACAAAAACGGCTCCGGTCCTTTAGCGACACCCTAGCTTAAAAATCCCGGTCCTGAAGGGGTTAAATAAAAGTGAGAAAGTGTTTATCATTTATTATTATTATTTTTTTTAAATAGTAAATCAGATGATATATCACAAACGCCCGTCTTGTCCTGAAAAAAAACAATATATAACTAAATATACACTAAATGGGAGTGGAGAAAATTACAGCTAAACACGAGCACCACGAAAGCGTTAAAACATCCTGGGTCACAAAGGGTACAAAAATAAAAAACAACCTGGTCCTTAAGTGGTTAATGTCCAGCTCATGATCTAAATCTACTAAGCAACAGTATTTCAACAATTAAAACACAGTCACACCCTGACCAATGCCTAATTTTGTCACTAATATTTATCAATGAGTATAATAATAATCATGTTGTCCACAAACTAGGTTTTGCTGGTAGCGTAAATGGACACCTGTCTTAATAAATTCTACTCAGGAACAGTATTTCAACAATCCAAGTTATTGTTTTGTGTTCTCTAAAAACTAGAGGTTTTGCATACGTAAATTTTTACATGAAAAAGGTCTGCTGTAGTCCCTGTACCTCAATAATAAACTAATATGCAGTACACTAGAGCTTCTCAGATAGCACTACAGTGTTGAATTTACTTGCAGTATGGTAAATGAGCAATGATTGAGGATCAGTCTCTACACTGTCGCGGACTGTCTCACACTCCCACTCTTATCTGTCTGCCACTGACAAGTTAAAATGGCATCAGCAAACTTATATATCTAATACTTCCCTTATCCTTGTAAATGCCAGTTGCCCAAAGTTGAAAAAAGTAAGTGAAGAACCCCACAGGCTGTTGGGCCTGTCAATCACAACCATAGCCATCAATGACACCCCCTGGTGACTTTTGGCTACCTCTACCCTATTTATATGTACGCTCCTACACACAGTCCCTTCCCACTTTACTTCATTAAAAAGCACCAAATGGTGCACAACCAGCTTGTAATAGGCGGCAAAACATGGCAAATGAATGGATAAAAAATTACAGAAAATTCTGCGATTTTGTAATTCTTTTTTGTTTCATGGGGAACCTCCTCGCTATCAGAAATTCGTATCAATGCACAAAACAGGCAAATTTTATTAAAAATCAAAGTTCATATGGATCCAAATGCACAAGTCTAGTACTTATCAGTTAGTCTGGATTTGCCGGGTCCATTGCTCATACATTTGAACAGCGAAGTAATCTTGAGATACCTGTTTACTACTATGTCTAAAAATGCTTTAATGAGCTGGCTGCTGTTCATTATTATATGCACTCATTTTGTATTGGAGCTGTTCCATGATAAAGGCTATAGCGAGTTGGAAAGTTGGATGATTGTACATGTTTTCCGCTTAGAGGAAGTCCCATGATGCACTAGGTTCATTGAAAATAAGAGTGTAGTTTTGATGGGGTGTTTGGGTGTTTCTAATAAAGAGAAAAAAAGAGGGGTTGCTATGCTGCTGTAGATATATTTATATAGGTTTTATTAAACTGAGCAAGTGAAACAGCACACTTAATAGGAAAAATACCCTGAAACTGAAAATAAGCTCCCTGAAGACCAACAGATGCTTAAGCACTGTATAAAATATAAAACAAAGGGGTCTATTCATTAAAAGGAGAGATGAGGAGAGTTTGCAGTAGGAGTTGGGGTTTCAACTGCTTCATACGCATTATTCAAATGACAACTCTCACTTTAATTAATAGGCCCCGAAGTGTGGAGGGTCTAAATAGTTATCGCATACCCATGCAATTTTAAGTGAGGATCCAGCCATAGACCTCATTAATACACCAGAATCCACACCCTTTGAAACTGCAAAAGTTTCATAACACAAAGGCTAATGCTGAGGTTTTTAATACTTTTCCTTGCTATAGCTTCATTTTTTTTATGGAGGCTAAGATCAGCAGTTTTGAAATCATAAGTTGTGAACACCAGGTAGGCCACAATAACATATCATACTTCAGTTACACTTTAAGTCCAATGGCGGAAAAAAGGTCATAATAGCGAGGTTAAAATCAGTTAAACCGCGTATATATTTTGTCTTCTGCCACAGAGAGCCACAGACCCCATACTTATCCCCCTCCCTGTCCTTTGATAATACCTCTTGTTTCACAGACGATTACTAAAATACAAAATAATTCCTTTATGATATCCGGTCTGGATTACTGCAACTCTCTACCTACTACCTCATCCTCTCCAGCCTTCCACCATTCCAATCCACTCTGACTACTGCCAGAATAATCTTCTAATCACAATATTCTCTCACTGTGACAGCCCCTTCACCATTGGTCCAAAGAAGATGAACCAGCAGAAGAGTCACGGGCGGTTGTGGAAGTAATGGGGCACAACCCCTGAAAAGCAGCCCCAAACCATTATGCCTCCTCCACCAAACTTTACAGTTGGCACAATGTAGTCTGACAGGTAACGTTCTTCTGGCATCCCCCAAACCCAGACTTGTCCATCAGACTGCCAAATATAGAAGTGTGATCCATCAATTCACAGAACAAGATTCCACTAATTTAGGTCCAGTAGCAGTGTGCTTCACACAACTCGATTCAGCGCTTGGCATTGTGAGGCTTGCATGCAGCTGCCCGGTAATAGAAACCCATTCCACGAAGCTATTGCCGCACAGTTTTTGTGCATATAATAAGGGCATTGGTAGTTCAGAACTCTTCACCTATGGAATCAGCAGGGCATTGACGACTTTTAGTCATCAGGCCCCCAGCATGACCGTGACTTTACATGGTCTTCGGCTTCGTGGCTGAGTTGCTGCTGTACTTAATCGTTCCCACTTAAGCCATCAGTGCATACAAATTACATTTGTTTGAATCACAATTTATAATAGTAATTGTCATTGTGATAAATAATTGATAAACCTTTTTAACACTTGCTAATGTTTTACTTACCATTTGCAATTGGGGACTAAGCAGCTGTTTACAAACTCACAAACAAAGGCCACTAAACCCAAGTTAAGTTTCAATAAAAGGATACACTGTGGAAACTAACTCCCTAGTGATCGTTCAAAAACAAAATAACAAAAATGAGAAAAAAAACCTTAAAATCTCTGTTTATTCTAAATTCAATAAAACTGAAATAAATATATAAAGTAGCGGGGGAAATCTAATCATCCCTAGTATGAGCTGTAATAAGTGAAAGAGGGGAAATCACTACCCTCAGCCAAACACATTCAACCAGAACCCTAACACCGTAAAATATCAGATCACATGCAAGATTCATTAGGCTACATCTTAATCTGACCTCTCTAAAATTAGGGAGCGTCGGCCCAAAGAGCTAGTACGGAATCATCCCATTGATGTTATGGCTAAGATCCCATAATGAATCAATGGAATTACATATAGTAAATTGATACAAAATAGAGTGGCTATTTTCCCACTACTTTCTATATTTATTTTTATTGAATTTAGAATAAATGGAAATGTTAAGTTTTTTTTTTAATGCTTGTTTAAGACTGCCACCTTTTAGAACTTGCATTTATCATACGGATGGATGACAATACACCGCTTGACAGACTGTTCAAATAAAGTCAGAAATCATTTAACCATGGAAGAATTACCATCTTAGTAAGGCTGAACATCATACTGCCAACATAGTACCGTATTTGCTCGTTTATAAGACGACCCTCCAAAATCTGAATATTAATTTATGAAAAAAAGAAAAAGCCTGAATGTAAGATGAACCTATATGAAAAAAGTTTTACCAGTAAATGTTAATTCATGTAAACCATGTGAACAATTTTTTTAAATAAAAGCTATGATTGAGAAAAATATTTTGTTTTTATTTCCTTTTTTTTTTTTCAACCTGCCCCCTCAGTTATGCACATCTGCCCCCTGGCTTGCCACTCTGCCCCAGAAATGCCTTATACCCCCTATATGCCACTGTGCCCCATGATATGCCTTTTAACCCTCTAAATGCCACTGTGGCCCATGATATGCTTTATGACCCCCTATGTGCCACTCTGCCTCCAGAATTGCCTTATACCCCTATATGCCACTCTGGCATTTAGGGGGTTAAAAGGCATATTACGGGGCAGAGTGGCATATAGGGAGGTATAAGGCATTCCAGGAGGCAGAGTGGCGTATAGAGGGTTAAAAGGCATTTCTGGATGCAGAGTGGCATTAAGGGGGTTAAAAGGCATTTCACAGAGCACTCTGCCTCCAGAAATGCTTTATGCCCCCCATTTAACACTCCCTCCCTCCTCCAAACTTACCGGAGCTTCTGAGTCCCCGGTGCGTAGTCCGGGCAGCGTGTAGAGCTCTAGGCGATTCACGTACACAACTTCCGCTGCAGCCGGGAGGAGGTGCGGCTAGCAGTGTGGGGTTGTCTGCGTCCATCGCTTAGAACTTCTGCAGATCTTCATCACACACATCCCTCGCTGCTAACCGCACCTCCTCCCGGCTGTAGCGGAAGTTGTGTACGCGAATCGTGTAGAGCTCAACACGCTGCCTGGACTAAGCACCGGGGACTCAGAAGTACCGGTAAGTTGGGGGGGGGAGACAGGAGGATCCAGGTCCCCTGCATCGCTGCGGGGGATCTGGATCTTAGTCTCATAGTCAGACCTCGTTGAGGTCTGATTATAAGACGCCACCGATTATAAGACGAGGGGTATTTTTCAGAGCATTTGCTCTGGAAAAAACCTCATCTTATAATCGAGCAAATACGGTATACTACTAAAATGTGAAGCAGCATGCATTAAACATTTATAATTACAGGTTTTTGAGGCAAATCATACCAAAGCAATCATTGAGATCATTACTTTACCTGAAAATATGAGTTGTTCTGTGGGTCTTATGTACCAGAGATCACTTTGTGATTTGTTTACCCTCAACAAAGCAGAAATGAGATGGTATGGTTTTGAGAACAATAAACTCCTCCAGATAATAATTCATTAACCAGTATGATATCAGATTATCTATTAATTTATATAGCACGATCATATTCTGAAGTTCTGTACGCTGGGTATTCTCCAGAGTTTAATTCACATTTTGAAAATATTTGTTGTTTAAGGTCTATCTAAATCATTGAGCTTTACATGTCAGAAGAAGATATTAGTCCATCCATTTAGAATTCATCATCTTTGTCCATGTATATATGAATGTGTCTGTGTACCTTTTTGTTTCCATTAATCTAAATTATGCAATGTACTACTTGTTATGTCCTTATTATACAAAACTACAGAATATGACAGCAAAATAATAAAATATTTATATATATATATATATATATATATATATATATAATATTGGCCTTGACTAGTAATATTTTCTTTACTTAAAGGTGTGTATATAATATAAAGTTGCCTGGATACTGCAGGGATGAGCACATATACTAGATATGAAATCAAATTCACATATATGTTTAAGTTTAAGTCAACATTTAAAGTTTAGGAATTATTTATCAACAAAGTAATTAGTCTTTAAACATGTCTCAGTAAATAAACATAGTTTAGTTCTAGGGAGCATTCATCCTTCAAACACATCGCCAATATTAGTAGATTTTGGTCCTTGGAGATGGACATCCATATACATGGCACTGACATCAATTTATTGAGCTTAGGAACAATTACTTTATGGACTAGTCAGACAATAAATGAATAACATGTGTTTCTTCACATTGATGCAGTCTGTTCTAACCAATATGGCAATAAACGGTACTCTCTCACGAAAGGAGAAAGTTTTAGCGTCTTTGAGTAACTAGCATTATAGAAGGGTGAATCTGAATATCAGTACCCCTTCAGACTCCCTGATTTTCTGTGGCATGAGGGAGAGGCACAGAAGCTAGTTCCAGAATGATTGTCAGCTCTCAAAGGATTTGTTCAGAGGCAGATGAGGATATATCTAAAAGTCTCCAGGCTGCATATGGATTAAGTTCATCTTGATCTCGGCACAGAGCCCATACATACAGCATCCGTAACACTTTGTCCTAGAAGCAGAAACAGCCCAATGTAAAACACTTAAACAAGATAATTACAGGTAAATACACAAAAAAGAGATTAGACAAAAAGGCCATGTTTGGTTCTGGTATATAGAATGTAAGGAATATTATGTGTCAAAAGGAAAACTGTATCCTAAATGTGAGTTAACTGCAAGACTTGTTAATTAAATACTGCATTACAATAGTGTTCCTAACAGAGATTTATACTTTTAAATTATTTTATGGTGTTTTTTTCCTAGAATGGAATTACCACAATAAAATGCCATTTAATTAGTAATTACCGTATTTGCTCGATTATAAGACGAGGTTTTTTTCAGAGCAAATGCTCTGAAAAATACCCCTCGTCTTATAATCGAGGTCGTCTTCTAATTCGACCTCAAAAAAATGTCTGCTGGGGCCAGGCTGCTTACCGGTGCTTTGGTCCCGAGCAGCGTCTCTTCTATTAGCAGCAGGAAGCTAGCAGAGTGTCACATAATTCTGCCTCCCCCTCCTTCCTCTGGGGGCGGGGCCAGAGAAGTTGCTCGCACAGCCGGGCCCCTGCAGAAGTCTGCGAGTGGGAGATCTGCAGTTCAGGTAAGGGGGTGGGGGGTTTGAGTGTGTGTGTGTGTATGTGTGATTAATGGAATGAATGGGTATTTAAATGTGTGTGAATGAGTGTGTGTGTGATAGCATGGATGTGTAAGGGAGGGTGGTGGTAGCATGGCATAGGGAGGCTGTACTCAAATTCCTATCATCCCCAGGTTCCAGCATGTAGCAGTTTGATTGCTGTTAGCAGTTATATATATATAGAAATGCCTTTTAACCCCCTAAAAGGCATATCATGGGGCAGAGTGGCATATAGGAGGGTATAAGACATTTCTGGAGGCAGAGTGGCATATAGAGGGTTAAAAGGCACATCATGGGGCAGAGTGGCAAATAAAGGGGGATTAAGGCATTTCTGGGGGCAAATGTGCATAACTGGGGGGGCAGGTTGGCAAATAAAAGGAAATAAAAAAATATATATTTTTCTCAATCATAGCTTTTATTAAATATGAAAAATTGTTTACATGAATTAATATTTACTAGTAAAACTTTTTTTTCCTATAGGGTAGTCTTATATTCAGGCTTTTTGTTTTTTTCCTAAATTAATATTTAGATTTTGGGGGGGTCGTCTTATAATCGAGCAAATACGGTACCTATGTTCATAGACAGTATACAACAGTAACAGAAGAACCTTTTCAGTTCTGACATTTTCTGACAAAGACAAACTAGGCTAGGCCTGCAGATTAGGGGAAAATGGCAGCCCCCTAGAACTCTGTAGTAACGTTTGACATCATATCCTAGCACTCTACATAGTGCAGATGGGGATTCTGCCTTGGGTCACCACTGCATACATACACACAGGATAAATGTATACACATAAATATATATGTTATACTTACAGGGTCTCCTTCTATGACTTCACCCTTCTGATTCCTGATTACCATAACAAGCTGCGCCTGGAATGTTATAATGAGAACAGGTCCTTGCTCCATCATCTTTCCCATAGCCAGCTAAAAATATAAAAACGTGTTGTATCAGTCTCATTGGCTTTTATAAATCTGAATTCTAGTTCAAACAGATTGAGATTTTGTTGTTTTATGTCTGACAAAAATGGTTTAGATTTGCTGGAATAATTAAAGAAATGAATGTCTGGAAGATGAATGAACTATTTGGAAAAAGGATAAATGTGTTTTGTTTTCCCATGATGCCTCTCTACAAATTACAACAGACGTCAGCTGCAGTGCAAGTCGGTTGAAAGATCTACTTGAAAATGTGCTTATAAAATATATATTAATTGTACTTTTAAGTAAGTCTTAGCATAACAATTTTATTCTGGATGTTTAAGCACATAAAAACAACTGTGTGTTAATTAAGCGTTTCTGGCAAAAATGACACTTTTTACTTAAATAATTATTTCAGGCAAGGGTTATAAGGTGTAAAAATCAGAAGAGGGGCAACAATGCTTACGTTATAAGGATCAGAAAGTACACAGATCTACTGGGTATCTATGCACACAGGACAAACAATGGAATGACACATTTGAGGCTGACGATGCATGGATTAGGAAAGGAGTTTAGGCACAAGAATGAGTCTTCTTGGTTACAACAAAAAACATCACTATTTTAATATAAAACCAAGATAAATAATATGCTTGACTTTCCCATAAAATAACCAAAGGCAAACCTGGAACCTGCCATTGTTACACAGTCATGATATTTTGTGTGAGTTTCCTTGCTTAAATACCACACTGAGCTTATTGTTGACGGTAACGCTAATTAAGTATGTTCCTCCACAGTCTTTTATCCAAGTGTCTGGCTGGGTGATTTAGACAGAGATATTCCATTGTTCCACAAGCAGTATGATAGAGTCAGGCTATCTAATAGACTTAAGGTTAAAATAGCAGAGCTAGGACACATACACCTTTCAAGTTTTTGCATGATATAATAACTATTATTTTTACAAACTTATTTTTAATCTGAAACTAGTGATGATTTTATTGAGAGTAAGCTTTATAGTCACAGGTTTTCTCTGGCCAGTATAGGACCATGCTCTCCTTGTGGCTAGAGTCTTACGAATGGCAAAGAGTGGGAACAAGTCTACTGCAGCTGTAGGTATCCTAAACAAACCTTTTGTGGTCCCACAATGCAGTGCACAAAATACTTTTCCAGCTCAAATTATGTATAAAAGTAAATGTTTTTATTTGGGCACATGCTAATTTCTCATAGTCCTCTAGGCTTTACTGAAGCAAGATTAACAAAACAAGGCAAAATGTATGTGAATGACAGCACGACGTTTGGTTAAAAATAAGAGAAAAGATAAACTTACGTCAATATTGTCTATATCCAGAACCTTAGAATGGAATAGTAGGCCCATAGTTTTGGCTTGTTGGATAGGGTGAGCCAACTGACTATATGTCTAAAATGAGAGAAAGCAATGAAAGATGTACAGTGATGCTGAAACACAATCCATCGTTACTAGAAATTAAACTACATTTGCATAAACACATCTTCAGATATGACTCCTGAGATCCTGAATGCTTATGTGACTCTACATCTTTTTCTGTATTAGCTCAATGAGAGGTATGACCTAATGGTCTTCCCTTGGGCAGGTACATCAATTTTACTTATACAAGGATGAGTCAAACATATAGAAATAACATCATCCTCGCATCACTGGTTAGACAATTTAGGAGTTCTACATTCAAAGATTTTGACAAGGTCTTTTCCAAGGTGAAAAATACTTAACATTTCAGAATATATTCTTTAGGGTCTTATCCCTTGAGCTCACCAGCTTCATTGTACTTTATGAAGGGCCAGGCCCCTTTGAGCTTCTCATAAAAGATGGGCTGAGTTGGCCATGTATAATGCATAGTGAAATTACAGATTTTATGACCACCACAATTTTTAATACAGATTCAGCTCAGTCCTTTGTGCATGAAAGACTTGCTGCTGGTATTCCTATGTAGTGCACAGTGAAGTTATCACAACTGTTCTGTAAATTCTTGCATTAGTAAATAATCCCACAAAATGGTCCGTCGACACAATCACCAATGTTATTATGTAATAATAATACATAAAAGGTGTACATCATAAATACATTTATTGTGACGACTTACTGCTTCATAACACCAGTCTTTAAGGACATCAAGATCACCTCTAATCATGGCCTACAAAGCAAACAAAGATCATTAACAGTTCATTGCACACATAAAACTATAAACAAGTCGGTTAAGTAATTACAACATGCTTATATAATGAAATTCTACATTTACTGTGTAGCATAGTGTTCAATGTAGTACTCTAAAAGAAAGAGATATGTTTCTTGCGCATATGTGGAATATAGTTCTCTTTGTGACACTATTTACAATCGGTATCTCCCTTTCCTTTCATGACTCACATTAACTTAATTTTAAATTACACAACACAGACAGTAAACAAATTGTAAATTAAAGGTCTGCGAATACCACGCAAGCTACTCAGCAACTGTATATTTTGGATGCGTTGATACACCCTGCTTTGTTTACTAAACCATAAGCTCAGACATGTTAAAAATTTAACCACATCTTTAAGTTTCGACCATGGAAACAAAGAAACTGACACTGCAAAAAACTGTTAAAGGTATGAGATTACTCAAATAACCAGTGCACTATACAAGGCTAAGCCAGTCATTCATAATGCACAGGCATCTCTGATCTCTGGAAAAACGTATGATTTGTCAGATAAAAACAAGCATTTGTAAAAAAAAAAAAAAAAAAAAAAAAAAAAAAAAGTAAATAAAGAAGGAATTGTTTGCAGGATAAAAAAAATGATTAGGAATGACCAAGGGATCTCAATATGTATAGTTTGGAGAAAAGAAGAAAGAGGGGAGGTATGATAGAAACATTTAAATACAGTGAGGGAATTTAAAGATGCATGGGATAGGCATAAATGTATAATGACTGATTAAGATTCTTCACATCAGGAAAAGTGTGCAGACTAGATTGACTGAGTGTTTTTTTATCTGTTGTCAAATTCTTTTTTTTCTGTGTAAGTCCCATCTCAACAGACAAGAGAATATTATAACAAAATAATACTGTTTACCTTAAAACAGGGCAAAATGTCTTTACTTTGTAAATGCTATGATCAATTTAAATTTACATTCTTCTCTCACTCATTCACATCTTCCTTTTTCCTACCAGTTTTTTTTTTCTCACAAACCTCCTGATGTAATAATCTTTTTATAATAATTTTATTATAATTCATTTATAATAGAACAATAAATCATGCTTTTTAGCATGCACCTTGTGTAACATCCTGGGGATTGTGAAATTTTGAGTTTAGTGGTGGCCTTGAAATTTGGAAGCACATGTAAAAATACCTCATTTAAAAAAAATCACATCTAGCTCAATTAGTCCAAATTTAGTAAAATAATTTTTGTTTAAAATTACTCAAAAATATTTTTTCCAAAGGAAAAAATATCTAAATGCTTACATCTAAATGTAAAACGGCAAGTAAGAGCGTTATGATGTGTCTTGGAACACTTAAGCCTAGAACTGTCGGTTCTCTAGCATTGTTTATACCTAAGGACATACAGTAACTTAAACTTTATTTTAAAATAGTCAATAAATTATGCTAAAATGTATTTTGTCCAGAATACATCTTTGTGTAGCATTTAGAGGACACAAAATGGTTCTGCCTGTAATTACTGGTTAAATAAAGTGAATCAAATGTCACACAAAAAACTCTTAGCATTTGCCTAAAGCCACCCTGTGCAGAGCATATGGATTCCTGTACACTTAATGCCCTAAGACATTATTTTGATAAAACAGTCTGAAATCCAATTACCTGTGTGATTAAACTGAAGTGGTACATGACACCACTGGTAATGTGCTAACTGGGATTGCCATCAATTGCTACATGCACCTACATACAGGGTAAACTATGGACTCTCCTAGTCAGTATACAGGATACCTTCTAATGAAAATCCCCCTGTAAGAAAATAGAAGATAAAGACCATACAAGCTGAACAGTACCTCCAGTATGTTGGGGATAATGTCTCTCTCGCACAGTTTTAGGAACTTATCCTTGTCGAAGCTCGGGTCAACTTTCAGGATCTCTGTCAGGACTTCAGACATTTCTGTCTTGGAAAACAGCCCACCTAAAAAATATGAATTTTATCAAATAATTATGAGACACCCATAAAATTACATGTTGTTTATCTGACAAGTTAACATTATGGTTTCTCAACTTGCTTTGTATGCAAAACATCGGTTCATTAGTTCAGAAGCATCTTAATTTCAAACGTTAATGCTACTGCATTCACCTTTATGATTTACGCAGCTTGTGCCCCAACATTCAGTACCACTGCAATGATAAACCTTTCTCCTCAAAGCACCATCACCAATGGTAGTAATCTCACTCACCAAAGATAGTCAAATACCTTTATTTACCTATAAGGTCGCTGACTTTGTCTGTAATTGTGCGTGATGCTCTAATGAAGGCATTATCACTTTCGTCGTATTTCATTTTCATCTCAAAAAATCCTATTTTTTTTAAAGAGAAAAATAAGTATAGGATCAGTCTTCTCGCGCTGAAAAAATACAGGTAAAACTACTAGTTTAAACTGCTATGATATGATGGTATACCATAGAAATAAGACCCAAGCAGGAAAATTACTCACAAGGCAATACATCAAAATAGTGATCTGTAATTACCTTCAGGAACAGTTGCTGGAATCTATCAAAAATATAAGAAATGTACAAGAGGGTTTTGTTTCCTATAGCACAGGAACTTTATTCATCTTCTGAATTAGTTATCTGTTATTAATTTGATTTTACTTACTATTAAATACCACATTGTTGTCCTTGAAATCTTTCCACTGTTGGTACCACTTGGAATCCTTATGCAACACAACACCCATAGCTTCTCTGTTAAAGTAAACAAAACCAGGAGCAATTATAAAAGTTCCAACATATACATATACAGAATATGTTCTATATTCCACATATACATGAAAATATTGTAAACTGAGGTACTTGGTTGTACAAGCACTATACTTAAGGTACTCAGCTGAGAAACATCCCAAATCACTTTTTACTATAAAAAAAAAACCACATTATCCTTCATATTTGTAAAATAGCTCAACTGTCTTAAAGGAAGGACCCTAAATTCAGAATCTAAAAAGTGTATGTAGATAAACTTCCTTGTCACACCATAGCTTTAAAATATGCTCAAAGTTACTTTCATACACCCCCTAATTTGGGATTTAACTGGATGGGCTTATGCTTGTGACACAATGATATTCAAACAGATTAAATCGTTAATAATCGATAATGAAAATCGTTGCCAACGAATTTCATTATCGATTAGTTGAATCGATTTTTATCGATTATAAAATGAGGGTTTTTTCAGAGCAAACGCTCTGAAAATACCCCTCATTATATAATCCGTTTAGTCTGACTCACAGCTGGCCCCGCCCCCTTCCTTCTCCCAGAAGGCCAGAACCACATGGCTGTGACACTCATCTAACAGTAAGTATAAAATTAATATTTGGGCTGCTGAAAGTTAGGGGAGGTGGGGGTTAATTTAGGGGCAGTTATGGTTAATGGGGTGTTTAGGGTTAATTTAGGGGCAGTTATGGTTAATGGGGTGTTTAGGGGCAGTTATGGTTAATGGGGTGTTTAGGGGCAGCTATGGTTAATGGGGTGTTTAGGGTTAATTTAGGGACAGCTATGGTTAATGGGGTGTTTGGGGTTAATTTGAGGCAGTTGTGGTTAATGGGGTGTTTAGGGTTAATTTAGGGGCTGTTGTGGTTGATGGGGGTCTTTAGGGTTAATTTAGGGGATGCTGTGGTTAGTGGTGTGTTTAGGGTTAATTTAGGGTAGTTGTGTTTGATGGGGTATTTAGAGTTAATTTAGGAGTAGTTATGGTTAATGGGGTGTTTGTGGTTAATTTAATTATGAGGACTGAGGGTTAATTTAATTTATTTAATAAAGTTAACTTAAGGCGCAGTTAGAGATAAAGGGGGGCAGACTAAAGGGAATCTAAATCCTGGGGGCAGTGAAGATTAACCCAGTACTTATTTATAAAAGTATGGTGTCAGTGTGATGTGAACGGTTCTGTGACTCTGAGGGGACTATGAGATATCTGGGGGGTATAAGGCATATCTGGGGAGGACGGAGTGACATATATGGGGGTATAAGGCATATACGGTATATAAGGCATATGTGGGGAGGGCAGCGTGGCATGTCTGGGGAGGATGGAGTGGTGTATCAGGCGGTATAAGGCATATCAGGCACAGTGGAATATGTGGGGGTAGAGTGGAGTGGCATATGTGGGAGGCAGCGTGGAGTGGCATATGTGGGAGGCAGCGTGGAGTGGCATTTGTGGGAGGCAGCGTGGAGTGGCAGATGTGGGAGGCAGCGTGGAGTGGTATATGCGGGAGGCAGCGTGGAGTGGTATATGCGGGAGGCAGCGTGGAGTGGCAGATGTGGGAGGCAGCGTGGAGTGGCAGATGTGGGAGGCAGCGTGGTATATGTGGGAGGCAGCGTGGAGTGGTATATGTGGGAGGCAGCGTGGAGTGGTATATGTGGGAGGCAGCGTGGAGTGGTATATGTGGGAGGCAGCGTGGAGTGGAATATGTGGGAGGCAGCGTGGAGTGGAATATGTGGGAGGCAGCGTGGAGTGGTATTTGTGGGAGGCAGCGTGGAGTGGCATGTCTGGGAGGCAGCGTGGAGTGGCATGTCTGGGAGGCAGCGTGGAGTGGCATGTCTGGGAGGCAGCGTGGAGTGGCATGTCTGGGCTCAAATGTGCATAAATTGGGGGGGCTGGTTGGGAAATAAAGACAAGAAATGCATTTTATAAAAGTTTTTTTTTATTCTGCTGTTTGTATTTAACATCATTTGTTTATTATATTATTTTAAATAAATGAAAAACGTACATTCATTTTTTTATCCGATTAATCGAAAAAATAATCGGCCAACTATGCGATTATGAAAATAATCGTTAGTTGCAGCCCTAGTATTAACCATATTTAAATATTTAGTTTACGCACACTCAACAGTTTGCCTGTAAGTAAAAGGCATCTAAATGGACCTTGTAAGTCTATGCTCAAACCAAGTCTATGCCCATATTTTGTGTATCTACCCATACGCAAAATATGATAAGGTTATGTTTAATGTAATACTCACTCATTAGCTTCAAATATCTTCTGTCCTTTGGCTCCATCTCCAGAGAATTCACTTCTTTTTCTTAGCCGAGAAGGTGGGCGATATGGTCCAGTCTCTCCAAGAACACTTTCGTCAATTTCTTTTTTGACAGTCTCTACGCCCTGTGAAGAAAGCAGTCAAGTAAATGGGGTAACTGCGCAGGTTGCTTGAGAAAAATTATACACACTACTAAGTGAAGTGCCTCATACATTAGTTTAGGGCTGAAACAACTAATCGATAAAATCGATAATGAAAATCGTTGTCAACGAATTTCATCATCGATTAATCGGATCGATTTTTATCGATTATGAAAAGAGGTTTTTTTCAGAGCAAATGCTCTGAAAAACTCCTCTCCTTATATAATCCGACCTCAGAGATCGGATTATAACACCGGAATCCAGATCCCCCGCAACGCTGCAGGGGACCTGGATTCCCCTCACTGTCGGCCGGTCTCTCACTTCCGTCTCTCTCCCCCTCCCATCTGCCTCCTCCCCCCTCCCATACATCACTCTGCCTCTCTACCCGGCACCGTTACTGCTAGGCACTTTCCCTGCAGCTTCATAGAAGCCTCAGTGTAAGTGAAGGTGAGTAACGGAGTCTGTCTGTGCGATGCAGACCCCCACCGGCTGACAGAGAATCATCCTCTCTGATAGCCGGTGAGGGTCTGCATCGCACAGACAGACTCCGTTACTGCCCTTCACTTACACTGTGGCTTCTATGAAGCTGCAATGAAAGTGCCTTCAGTAACGGAGCCGGGTAGAGAGGCAGAGCGGTGTATGGGAGGGGGGAGGAGTCAGAGGGGTGTATGGGAGCCACCCTCCAATACACCACTCTGGCTCCTCCCCCTCTCATACGCCACTCTGCCTCTCTACCCGGCTCCCTGGTGTCTTGTCAGAAACGGAGGTTCACAGGAGGCAGAGTGGAGTATGGGAGGGGGAAGGAGGCAAAGTGATGTATGGGAGAGGGGAGGAGCCAACGTGATGTATGGGAGGAGGCAGAGTGGAGTATGGGAGGGGGAGGAGCCAGAGTGGTGTATGGGAGGAGCCAAAGTGATGTATGGGAGGGGAGGAGGCAGAGTGGTATATGGGAGGGGGAGGAGGCAAAGTGATGTATGGGAGGGGAGGAGCCAAAGTGATGTATGGGCGGGGGAGGAGGCAGAGTGGTGTATGGGAGGGGGGAGGAGACAGAGTGGAGTATGAGAGGGGGGAGGAGCCAGAGTGGTGTTTGGGAGGGGGAGGAGCCAGAGTGGTGTATGGGAGGGGAGGAGCCAGAGTGGTGTATGGGAGGGGAGGAGCCAGAGTGGTGTATGGGTGAGTTATAGTGGTGTATGGGGGGTATTATGAATTTTTAGGGCATATAGGGGGTATAAGGCATATGGGTATTAGGCATATCAGGGGGACATAAACATATCTGGGGGTAAAAGGTATATCAGGGGGCTCAGTGGCATATAGGGGGTATAAGACATCGATATTAGGCATATCAGGGGGGCATAAAACAAATCTGGGGGTAAAAGGTATATCAGGGGGCTCAGTTGCATATCACTGGCATATAAGGAGTATAAGGCATATCAGGGGCACAGTGGCATATCTGGGGGCACAGTGGAATCTGGCATATAAGAGGTATAAGGCATATATGGGGGCAGAGTGGCAAGCTGGGGGTCAGATGTGCATAACTGGGGGCAGTTTGGTAAATAAAAAAATTTAAACAAGGCTTTTTTCTCAGTTTTTATTAAATATGAAAAATAGTTAACATATGAATTAATATTTACTAATAACTTTGTATTAAAACCTAGTTTGAGAAGCACTGTGTTTGGGTTCTTGTAGCTTTTATTATTATGTCAGTAAAATAAGAAGGTGAATAGAGAGAGGCCATTGCAATAAAGAGATGAAAGTGTAAATTGTACGTTTTTTATTTTAATTTTTCTTCAATTTAAAATGTATTTTTTTTATCCGATTAATCGATTGATCAACAAAATAATCGGCCAACTAATCGATTATTAAAATAATCGTTAGTTGCAGCCCTACATTAGTTTTAAAATTAGGGCTGAAACAATTAGTCGATAAAATCGATAACAAACGATAATGAAAATCAGTGTCAACGAATCTCATTATCGATTAGTTGAATCGATTTTATCGACTATAAGACTTATAATCCGACCTCAAATAGAGGTTGGATAATAACATTAAGATCCAGATCCCCCGCAGCACTGCAGGGGACCTGGATCTTCCTCTCTGGCAGCCAGCTGGCGTCTGTGCGATGCGTGCAGACAACCCCCGCTTCTGCCCTCCACTTCCACCGGGGCTTCTATGACTGAGCGCTGGCATCACATGACCTTTCGGTGCTCCGTCATAGAAGCACCGGCAGAAGCGGAGGGCAGAAGCAGTGGTTGTCTGTGCGCAACACACAGATGCCCACCGGCTGCCAGGGAGGAGGATCCAGGTCCCCTGCAGCGCTGCGGAGGATACTCCTATCTGGCAGCCGAAGTGCGCAGACAACCTCTGCTACTGCCCTTCACTTCTGCCGTGGCTTCTATGATGGAGTGCTACATTATTTTAAATAAATGAAAAATTTGCATTTTTTTTTTTATCCAGTTAATTGAAAAAATAGTCAGCCAACTAATCGATTATGAAAATAATCGTTAGTTGCAGCCCTATTTAAAATATTTTATTAGAAATAGAAATGTAGTTATCCTTATGAGCATTTGAAGGCTTTCCAATGCTCTAGAACTATCTATGTGTATGTATGTATGTATGTATGTATGTGTACATATTTACATACACAAAAATATTGGCATACTGACTGCCTGAACTTCCTACGTTTGGATGCTGACCAACAAGTGGTTGTAGAAACTCAGCAATAGAGACCTAAAAAACAGAGCAGAGCTTGCTCTGCACCCAGTAAGCAGCTCTCTTAGCCTTTATATTAAATTGTTTACATCTGACAATGTCACACTATTGACAACATTATTTTTCACCTTTTAGTTTGTTCTATAAGATATTAGTGGATAATTATCTCAGGTGAATCTGCTGTACTTTCTGTACACCGCTAATTAGGTATTTATCTTTTGTTAACTTGGGCTTGTCTCACCAAGATGAGTGATTTTGTAACAAATTTAATTAGATTGAAGGTTCCCCGTGTATCAGCAGTGCTCCTGTGCCCCACCTGAACTTTGTCCCTTGTTAGCCCTGGATTAAATAACACTGTCCAAAGTCCATAGAAGACATTTAAAACCTCCATAAAGTTACCTGAGAAAAGGCTTTAAATGCAGCTGTCTTGCCAAGTTTCTCTCCTCCTCTTGAGACTGACTCCGCTGAGTGTTTGGCAGTTTTGGCTGCTTCTTCTACCCCTTCCCGAATCTTGCGGCCAAGGTCACTCTTGCTGACTTCATCAAGGCCCTGTAGAAGATACAGAACATACCAGGTTGTAATACAACTACTTTTGTCCAAGAACAGAAGCTCTGGAAACCCCAATCTAAATACTTTAATTGCATTCTATGAAGAAGTAAGTAGAAGTGTAGATCAGGGTGTTGCAGTGGATGTAATCTACTTAGATTTTGCCAAGGCGTTTGACACGGTTCCACACAATAGGTTAGTATTCAAACTGAAGGAAATTGGTCTAGATGCAAATTCTTGTTCTTGTTATTTTTTCCAATTACTTAACTGCAGATTCTCCTGGAATCTGAGCGATATGCCAATAATCTTTTCTTGACATCAACGGAAGCTCAAAAATCCAAGCTGATCTGGACCAAAGATCCTTCTTAGCATAGTTACTTGAGGTAATATGAAAGCCAAGCCTGTCAGCATACCGACATGGCATCCAGAGCTAAATTGTTTAGTTTTGCATTTTGTCTCATTGTCTTAAGATCTAGGTCTCCCCATATGGTCTACACTCTGTTGGAAGGTCTGGAAGCTGAGGACCCAGTTTGTACAGACTCTCATGAAGTAGATTAGATGATCCCCAATTTATAACTCAACCATGGTTAAGGAAAAGCCGAATGTACACCATTATGAGCCATTCATTTAGGTATAGAAATATATGCATACTTTGCCTTCTCAGCTTTGCAGCAAATACAAAGATCTGTTTTGGTGGATGCTCCAGGAATTTTATTGTATAACCATCTATTATAGTTTAAATCAACCACTTGTTTCATGTTGTAGTTTTTCATTCCAAAAGGAAAGGTGACAGCCTTCCTCCTAACGGTGGGTATAAATACCTGGCTTCAGAAATGCCTAGTTTTGTCCTAAAATGAAGCATTGCCTCTGCCTCTCAGTATACTTCGGCACCTGGCCTTTGTGCTCTGGTACTATAGTGCTTAGAATGTATGTCTTCAGGATATATTTGTGTCCTGTGGCAGTGCTTTGTCACCTTCAGAGATCTTTTTCAGTAAAGTGTGAAGGTAAGCAAAGCAATGATCCTTCTTCAAAAGAAACATTACAGAAGCCTTTGGCATTTGAATCAGCTGCCCGGGGTTTCAGCCATAATGCTCTTCGGCAACTTTAGATAGCCCAATGCTTTTGCTGCAAGTTTCAATGATCAGTTGACATTTTTATGTTAGACAAGATGTGCAATAATTGTTCTCTTGGAAGCATAGTCCTTATTGCTCCTTCAAGTTGAGAGACCCAAATACCCGACAGGACTTCTAGAGGTATAGTAGTGCATCATGTAGTAGCCACATGCACCTTAGGTGGGAAATCCAGGTATTCTTTCTTCCCCCTTTTCCAATGGAAATAGTGTCCTAAATATCTTAGATATTTGAGGCTTTTTATCAGGAGATTTCCACTACCAGGTCATAAGTTCCTCAAACACAGGATGTACAGGAAATGCATAAAGTGAAGAAATAATCTAGTGAAGATGATTCAGTTTCAGGTTCCATAGTACCTTTGAAAGCTTCAATTAGCTTGGACACGTCTTCCTTAAGAGAATTTTCTTCCTCAAAAGATTCAATACAATCTAACATAAAGTATAGCTCCTCTTCAATATCAAAGTCAGATTAGTGCTCCATTTTTCTAGAGAAGCTTTGCTTCATGGGGCTGGGGGGGTGGTTGATATTGCATTGGTCTTTTATCCTAGAAGGCTTTTTTTTCCCCTGATCCTCCTTCAGAAGCCTCTCTTACAATCCACACAAATATTTTCATATCCATTTCCCCGCCAAACTCATTCAAATTAGTATTAAAAAAGAAATCTGCTTTTCAAAACACTCTTTGCAGTGTTGCTTTGGATTTCTTACCCAGGATATGTGCAACTGCAGAATATGTATTCAGCAACATTCCTGCACTATAATGCCCCACATGCATAGGTTTGGCATGCTACAGGGCCAAAATTCACTTACCATTAATAACTGTTATAGTCATACCATTTTCTCTTAGTTTGGTCAGAAAATGTGTTGTTACATTTATATCACAAAATATACACGTGAAACACGTTGCAAACATTTTACACTACATCTAAGATTCCAGTAAGTTGTTTTTTTTCAACCCTTAAGAAAATTAAATTAGGCAAAAAGATTAGGCAAACCTTGCCTATATAAAAAAGGTTTTCTCCGTCTTTCCGAACTTAATAGGTGGAATTAAAAATGCAGAGAAAATTACAATCAAATGCTGACTTCCTTCTGTGTCTACACTTTCTCCCAGTGGGCAGAACTGGTTGTCAACAGTACAGAGGCTGATACAGTGCCCATACACACTGTTGAAAGAGATCCACCAGCTCATTTTTGACCAGGACAGCACCAGCACTGTACTAATTTTTCTAAGGGTTGAATAAAACTTTACTAACACTTTAAGAACGAATCTCAAGTATCATTACAGTATGTATGCTTATATCATACCTCCTTGACAGTGCCCGATAACTCTTCCAATTTCTTTTTGAACACATCAGATGTTTTCATTGTCTCCGACTCAATAGTTTTCTAGAAGGATAAATGTCAGATATAAAGGCATGCTATGTGTAAGCATTGTGATTTGTAAGTAGGCATGCTGTGTGAGCTTACTTAACATATATGAAGTCTGCTTGTGTTATACAGGGCCATCCTTAACACAGGGCAAAAGAAGAAGCTGCTGTGGACCCAAGCTTACTGCAGCTGTTCTTTTGACCCCCTCAATATCCACCAAAGATTGGAGGTGAGTAAGGAATTCTACGGGTTTGCACAGCTACCAGAACAGACCTCTTTTTTTGGCTTTTCGCTTCCTGATATTGCTGAGCACAAGGATATAACGTCATATGTCAGAACCTGGCATCAAGAGGTGCACAGTGACAGAGGAATTAATGGTGTATATCAGCGGTTTCCAACCCAGTCCTCAAGGCACACCAATGGTCAGTGTTTTGCTTTTGAATTAGAATGTGGCATAAACTAAACCTCGCAAAGGACAAGGCTGGATCCACTGGTGTAGAGGTCTAAGCCGATGGCTGCATGGGCCACTGCTGCACTATAACACCAGCAGTTACAACTGGGTTAGCAGGGGACCACTAGGGTAGGCTATGACTATTCTGTTTTCCAACGAAGTATGTCACACAACAGTTTTCATTGCTCATTTGGATTTGATAGGATAGGTGAATTAGATGTGGAGAGTCATGTGCTATTAGAGAAGCTTGATACCATGAAAATGACTATATGCAACAGACACTATGGGTATTTTCCGATAGCGCAAAACAACAAAAAAGCCTTGAGGGCCTGTGTGTGACACAATGGTAGCTGATCAAGATTCCAGCTATGAAAGATATGATCACTATGAGCCTAAGGTAGTAACAGGCATAGAATAATATCTGTCACAAATGAATACAGCAATGGTATTAAATATAATTTAATTGTGGTAAATCCCTTAACAAGTGTAAGGGAGGTCTGCATTAAACAACTACTTACCGCAAACTGAATCTCTATCCTTACTAACAATGAATAAATGACCACATACTTATAAAACAGTTGCTTACTATAGTTAATTTTCTATAATACATGTCAGTTTAGTAAAGCACACTAATTCCTCAAGAAAGTAAGATCAATTAAGGAACAGTGATGATTTTTTTGGGGTCAGTCGTTTAAACAATCTATAGATGTCTGGAAATAAAGATTTTTCTTGTTTTTCTTTATTTACTTGCATCTTCATTAGAAATGGAATTGACCATTCCTGTAACTTTCAAATAACAACTGCAATGGCACGTAACTGAAAAGGTTGCAATAAACACTTAAATACTTACAAATTTTCTGCGAGCTTGCTGCAGAGCGTCAGATTCTTCAAGCTTCTTTGCCTCTTCCCTGAATTTTTTTATATTTTCTGTCATTTCCTTGTTTTTCGACAGCTCTTGCTTAATATTGTCTAGGAGCCCAGCAAGAAATCCTCTCCTACCTTCCGATGCATAGTACCGCAGCTAAAGCATATAGGAAACACAAAGTGATTAGTTGTTTCCAGGTGCCTTTAGAGAGAAACAAAAGGCATTATCACCAGTGGCATTGTGACACATATATATATAAAACAACACTATCTATTATAGCGATCTGCTCTATGGATCTAAAAATAAATTTACCACAAGTCTGCAGAGAGAAACAGGGTGAATAATTTACGGCAATAGAAGTTACAATGAAATGAAAAATACATCAAGGCTATTACATACATCGATCAGCATTACATTATGCCCACTGAAGTGAAGTGAATAACACTGATAATCTTGTTATCATGGCAACTGTCACTGGGTGGGATATATTAGGCAGCAAGTTAACATATCATCATCAAAGCTGTTATGTCAGAAGCAGAAAAAATGGGCAAGCGTAAGGATTTTAGTGACTTTGAAGGGCTTAATTGTAATGGCTAGACGACTAGCTCAGAGCATCTCCAAAACTGCAGCTCTTGTGGTGTGTTTCCGTTCTGCAGTGTATCAAAAGTGGTCAAAGGAAGGAAAAGCGGTGAACCGGTGTGAAAAGGTCATGGACGTCCAAGGCTTATTGATGCATGTGGGGGGCGAAGGTAGGCTCATGTGGTCAAATCCAACAGACAAGCTACTGTAGCTCAAATTGCTGAAAAAGTTTGTTGGGTATGGGGCTGTGTAGCTGCAGACCAGTTAGGGTGCCGATGCGGACCCCTGTCCACTGCTGAAAGCGACTACAATGGGCATGAAAGCATAAGAACTGGACCACGGAGAAATGACAGAAAGTGGTCTGTTCTGATGAATCACGTGTTCTTTTACATCACGTGGATGGCCAGGTGCATGTACGTCGCTTACCTGGAGAACACCTTCCGCCAGGATGCACTATTGGAAGAAGGCAAGCCAGTGGACGCAATGTGATGCTTTGGGTAATGTTCTGCAGGGAAAACTTGGTACCCGCCTTTCACCTGGATGTTACTTTTACACGCACCACCTACCTAAACATTTTTGCAGACCATGTATAGCCTTTTATGGACATGGTATTCCCTGATGGCATTGGCCTCTTTCAGCAGAATAATGTACCCTGCCCCAAAGAAAAAATGGTTCAGGAATTGTTTGAGGAAACAACGAGTTCAGAGTGCTGACTTGGTCTCCAAATTCGCCAGAACTCAATCCAATAAAGGATCTGTGGGATGTGCTGGACAAACAAGTCCAAACCATGGAGGCCTAATCTCACAATTTACAGGACTGCTGCTAACATTTTGTTGCCAGATACCACAGCACACCTTCAGAGGTCTAGTGGAGTCCATGCCTCGAAGGGTCAGGGCTGTTTTGGTGGCAAAAGGGGGACCTACACAATATCAGGGAGGTGGTCATAATGATATGACAATGCAAATTATCAGTTATTTTATATATATGTATGCATACATATTTCTTTTACCTGCTGGGACTCTGAGGCGGGTCGGCATAACCGATAAACACTACCATTATTCGTCACAGACAATGGATATCTTGCAGATAGGACTATATGTCTGCTAGACATGCACACCTAGGACAGAAGGGGAAGATAACATCAGCAAACAGGAACACAAATCTTAAAGCAGCTTTAAATTCAACTTTATCCAAAATTAATCTTAATAAAATATAAACCACATAATTGTGGTTGTTTAAAATTCCTTTTTTTTTAATTTAGTGTCAGATGCAGTAATGCAGGAAAAACATGTTATATCATCAGTCTCTTTCAGTTTTTCTGTGGTGTAAGAAGTACCGTATTTGCTCGATTATAAGACGAGGGTCTTATAATCGGGGTCGTCTTATAATCAGACTTCAAATAGAGGTTTGACTATGAGACTAAGATCCAGATCCCTGCAGCGCTGCTGGGGACCTGGATCCTCCTGTCTGGTACCCCCCCCCCAACTTTCCGGTGCTTCTGACTCCCCAGTGTGTTGTCCATGCAGCGGGTGGATGTCTACGCGATTCACGTAGGCAACTTCTGCTGCAGCCGAAAGGAGTTGCGGTTAGCAGCGGGGTTTGTCTGCGTCCATCGCGCAGACCTTCCCCGACTGTCAGAGATCAGAGTTCCCCGCACCGCTGCGGGGAATTCTCTCTGACGGTCGGAGGGTGTATGCGCAATGGACATACCGGGGAGTCAGAAGCACCGGTAAGTTTGGGGGGGGTTAAGTGGGGGGCATAAGGCATTTCTGTAGGCACAGTGCTCTATGATATGCCTTTTAACCCCCTTTATGCCACTCTGCCTCCAGAATTGCCTTTTTAATCCTCTATACGCCACTCTGCCTCCTGAAATGCCTTATACCTTCCTATATGCCACTCTGCTTCATCATATGCCTTTTAACCCCCTAAATACTAGAGTGGCATATAGGGGTATAAGGCATTTCTGGGGCAGAGTGGCAAGCCTGGGGGCAGATGTGCATAACTGGGGGGGCAGGTTGGAAAATAAAAGGAAATAAAAACAAAAAAAATATTTTTCTCAATCATAGCTTTTATTTTAAAAAAAATAGTTTACATGAATTAACATTTACTAGTAAAACTTTTTTTCTATAGGGTCGTCATATTCAGGCTTTTTCTTTTTTTCCTAAATTAATATTTTGGGGGGTCGTCTTATATTCGAGCAAATACTGTAATAAACAAGCAGGATTTTTTTCTGGTTGGATACATGTGACAAAATCTAAGAGAAAAGGTTTGTACTTCATGTTGCCAAAAGACATACATCAGCTGCTTTAAGCAAATTAATTATACATATAACTGTATGGATTTGGAAACGCAGAAAATATCCCTGATAATGTATATCTTCAAGGTTATTACAACTCATCGAAATGTTGTAAGAGAAGTGTGCTGGTTGTACAGCTAAGCAAATAATTAAATAAAATGATAAGATATGTACTGCCCAATTAACTTCCTGTGTATCAAAGGATCAATATAGAAAAAAATCTAATTCAGCACATTTAGATACATCTTCAGAGCATTTTAATGTAGGGGCGATGCAATTAAGCACACGAGGTGACAATGACAGGGGTAGATGCGTTTTTCAGAGCACCATTACTAAGGCTAACCTTTCTTATAGACATATGTTGAAAAGGGTGATCTTACAGTTCTTCGATAACGTGATGACAAAGGTATCGCATGTCGCCAATAATTTCATAATGTTCTGTTTTACTCACCCGGTAACAATGACATAAGGCCGCTGCCATATTGGTAGAGGAACAACCACTGTGACCTTCCCCTACACAGTATGCCGTGCGTAACAGGTCGCATGTTGATTAGGTCACAGAAACACTGTTACTCGGCTGTTGGGAAGCTACAATGCGCGTGCGAGTTTCGTCATCTTAGGTCGTCTCTATGGAAACTGTAAAGGACACCATAGCATTTGCTAGTTCCGTGATACTTAAAATGTGCTGTGTATTAAATAGTGTGCTTTTTTCACAAATTGTAGTATGCGCATTAAAAAAACTGTAGCGAGGGACAGTAATTTTTATTTAGTAGTTTTAGTGGTGGACTACAGTCGCGATTATTTTTGTGTTTTTATTTTTTTTACACTTGTTTTCAAACCATATATTTTCTGTGTTTATTTTTTATTATGGACTGAAAGAGAGCGGACAGGATGTGACTTATTACTAGAGATTTTAGACCCACATTCCAATCTCATCGATCTCTTTTGAAACAAGGGAAACCCCTTTGATGTCATGATGACGTCATTAGGGAACGTTTCTGTTTGCCACAGTGCTCATAGAGCAGTGGACATTTTTTAAGCAGTATAAAGCAAGCTGCTGCCACAAACTGCCACAGTGTTTGCAGAGATCTCCCTCTGTCTAAAGAAACTTTCTCTGAAGCACATCTCCCTCTGTCTAAAGAAACTTTCTCTGAAGCGCAGTGACAAATGTGAGGAGCAGCAGGACGTCTCCTTCAGAGCAAGGAGATCAGAGTGCTCAACGCAGGTCCATATATTTTAGCCTCTGCAAACACAGGGGAGACTTCAAAGATGGCCCGCATAGGACATGAGGGCAGTAGGACAGATATTAAAGTTCCAAGTTGAAAAATGTGCACTTCCCAAATGTGGCATTTCAAATCCCAAACAACCAGACAAACCCATGCATTGGGTGGTATCACTGTACCTGGGGTCTTGTTTGAAAGTGACCCACACTAGGAGCTATGAATTTATACCTGAAGTACAATTTGTGTGAAAAAAAATACAAAATAAATTACTACCACAAAGTCTGACAAATGGAAAGGGTTAAAATACCAGCATTTGGAATACCTTGAGGTGTCTAGTTTTAAAAAAACATATGGTTTGATGGGGTAGATTGCATTGGCCAGCAATAAAGATACCCCAAAAAGCATGGGGCAAAAAAAATTGGTTTTGAAATAGCAAAACACTATTTGTACATTGGATATTTCTAAATCTACAATCTATCTAGCAGGTTTTTTCATTAGCTTTTTTGGATGAGTAAAAGATTTTTCAAATAAAAGGGAGAAACATTTTTTTTTAATTTTCATATTTTTTATATGATATTAGATCATATGGTATCTGAAGAAAGCCCTTCTGGAAAAAAAAATATATAACTTGTAAATGGGGAGAAAATTACATTTAAACACGAGAACCGCAAAAGTGTTAAAACAGCCTTGGTCCCAAAGGGTACAAAAAATAAAAAACAGTCCGGTCCTTAAGGGGTTATATATTGTAATGTCAGGTTTTGTCACCAATATTTATTTCTCAATGAAGTATAATAGATGATATGATAGATAATAAAAAATGACTTGTTCACAAATTCCAGGTTTGGCTGGTAGCATAAATGGGTCTTAATAAACTAAACTTTACTCAGGAGCAGAGGAAAAAAAGGCTGCTGCAGTCACTGTAATACACTACAGTAGCTGATACAGCTTCTCCAATGAACCTCACAACAGTACATTTTCTGCACTAAAATAAACTATTCATTAACTTGCAGTATGATATTCAGCTGTGATAATAAATATAATAATTGAACAGGGAGGGAGACCAGTGGGATGTGCCGGGTAAGTTGCAGCATTGGGGTTTTAAAAGTCTGTACGAGCGACCAATAAAGTCGCTTGTACGGACATTTAACTGATAGAACAGGGAGACCAGTGGGATCTGCTGGGTAAGTTGCAGCATTGGGGTAAACTTTTAAACTTTCATTAGGGGTTAACTTTTTTTTTAAAGGGTTAAGGGGCCGTGCGAGTGAGCCTATTGGTCGCTTGCACGGCCCTTTAACCTACGGATTTCCACTCCCGTTATCTATCGCAGCATCGAAGGGGTTAGCGGGAGCGGAAATCCTTAGGTTCGCTGTCAGGGGTTACAACTTACAAAGGCCATGCGAGTGAGCCTATTGGTCACCTGCAGGGTCTTCCTCTGGCATCAACCAATTGGTTGATGCCAGAGGAGGTCCCTGTAGGCGACCAATAGGCTCATTCGCACTGCCCTGTAACCCGTGACGGCGAACCTGCGGATTTCCACTTCCGTGAACTGCCGCGATGCCGCAAAGACAAGGTAAGTTAGAAGGGGGGGAGAATGGTAGACGAAGACGATCAAGAAGATCTTCGTGGTGTGTGTCTTCGTCTTCGCCTACGTTTTACCGTCGCTGTCTTCTCTTCGAAATGCACAAGTCTAGTAATGAGCGTTGAGCTTGCTCATGCAAGCTTTCAGTCTGTTTTAGTCCCTTGTCATCTGTCACATATTCCCAGTGCATTCCTCTGTGGAATTCAAAGGTGAGCTTAGCTTTATCTGTGTAAGTGTCACGGATGGCCCTGAGACAAGCTTGTTAACAATTCTCTTCCTTCTCTCAGTAGTCTTTATTTTGGTTGCATTGTATATTTCCATGGGAAAACCAGAGTAATGTTATTTCATTAACCCCTTCCGTACCGGTGACGTACCTGGTACTTCCTGGTTGGGTGTCACCCACAGACAGGGACGTCCCAGGTACGTCATCGATGATGCGCGATCCAGTGTCACTATGGACGCTGGGATCGCGAAGGACGGCTGCTACTGGCTGCTGGGTGTCCCCAGCGATCTGTAGCAGCCACTTCCCCTCAATTCCGTGCTTGTGATTCGCTTCAAAGCGATCACGTGCACGGAATTGAGGGGGAGTGGCTTTTTATTAAAATATTTAAATAAAACTGTGGTCTTCAAGGGAAGACGCAGTACGAGAACGCTGGTCGTGAAGGGGTTAAATAATGCAGCATTGTAATGACTAGCATACCTGGGAACTTTTCGGCTCCGGCTACCCGGAGCCTTCCCTTGCGGGACGCAGCCAGGACTGCACACTGAGCCCCTGCCGGCGACCAATAGAGTCGCACACACGGACCTTTAAATCATGGCGCGATACGAGGTGCGCAGAAGTGTGCTGTACCCTAAAATTAAATCCCCGTTCCTCCCAGGCCAAATTGCTTAAAGCAGTTGACTGAGACTTAGAAGTTTAATAAAAGAATAATAGGGGATTTTAGACCACTTTTACATACTTGGCTAACATTTTCAACTTATTTACAATGGCATACTTTCCAACAACCCCAATTTGATGTGACAGAACTGGGGAAAAAACAGGACTGTCCTGGAAAAGTAGGGGCTGTTGGCAGGTATGCGGATGGAAGAATGTGGGGTAGAAACTCAAAAATAACATAGACGTATAGGGTTAATGTACGGTTAATTTTAAGAATAGTAGTAGTGCACTGGTTTGGTTAAAGATCTATTATTAATAAATAATAATGTCTGATGTTAAATTTAATGGGTGTTAAAAATAAGGGGTACATTTCTTATATTAATTTTATCATATTATAAAAGTTGTTTTATTTTATTTATTTACAATGGCATACTTTCCAACAACCCGAATTTGATATGACAGAACTGAAAAAAAAAAACAGGATTGTCATCTTGTCATAGACAGTGTACAGGAAGACTTGCTCTTCCCTCAAAAGTTGGCTAGCCTTAACACTGTGATGGAAGTGCCCAGCGATCTTTCTGCAGCGTGACAGAACCACTGCTGCTAAATTACTTCCTCCTTCTGACATTGCTGCCTTGACTATAAGATGGATGATGTGGGCTGCACACCGCACACCAACAATATGATCATCGCGCAGCGCTTTCACCATGTTTGCATCTCCGTCAGTTAACACAAAACCAACTTCAACATTGGTGCCTGCCTCTGCTCCCACCCAAAGGCAAAACATTTTCCTTATTGCATGCAGAATATTTTCGGAAGTGTGCTTGTCATCCATCACTTTTGCATGGAGAAGGAATGGTCGGTAGCATGCTGCAGCAGCTTCCTTCCCTAGGCACACCGGGCTGCCACCAGTGTGCTGTCAAGGAAAGAAAGGCATGCTGCCAGCTGGGTGTACACCACAAATATGTTGTGAAATGTACACACTGACCAGCAGCCTTGGAAAGCTCCTCTTTCACTGCTGAAACACAGGACCGATACAGTGAGGGGACAATAATCCTACTGAAAGTGGAACGTGAGGGAACTGTGTATTGTGGAGCCACAGCCGCCATCAATTGTTTGAAAGGCTCCCCTTCAATCATGGAGACGTATACTACTCCAACAGCAATGAACTGACCAATAAGTCTGGTTATTTTATTGGCCTGCTGTTTGGACATTGACCTCCTGGAGTGTAATAATCCAAATTCTTCCACGGTGGGCAGCGCTCCAACCTGCCTTGGTCTTTGGCTGCCAGCACTAACTGCCAGCTGTAGGGGTTTTTACACTCTCTCTGGAGATGGTACTAGTTGTTGTTGTAGTACCACGGCCACCAGCTATACTGCTTGCCCTATGTTTTTATGCATCTTTCCCCAATAACACAGCGCTGTGTTGAGCGCTGAGGTGATGCTTCCTGCCAGTACTGGTGAAATGCCCAGACACTTTCCCTCTGCATTTTAGCTTCCCACAATGTTTGCACTTTCCAAAGCGCCCTTCTTCTATACTTTTATAGTGCTCCCAAATTGGGGCGCAGAGAGCCCTGGACACTGCACTTTTGGTTGCTGCTTCTACTGCTCTGGGTGGATGATCAGCAGCCTATACCACCTGGTAAGGAGCTTATAGGCAGACTCTTGCAGTCTGCTGGAAAGTATTTTAACTAATTCTACCACCAGTCTTTGTCAAACTTTGTGGTAGTCATTTTTTGCACTTGTTTTTTCACACATTTTACTTCAGGTATGAATTAACAGGTTCTGGTATATGTCACTGTCATAAAACACCCCAATATGTGTTCAGCAACATCTCCTGAGTACAGTGATACAGTGATACACATGGGTTTGCCTGGATGTTTGGGGGCAAAAGGGCCACATTTTTCAATGTTGAACTTTGGCATTTGGTGATCCACTGTCCATGCCCTATTTGGTACATCTTTGAGCCCGGCCATTTCAGTGTGCCCTATAAAACCATATATTTTTGAAAACTAGACACCCCAGGGTATTTCAAACGCTGGTATTTTAACTCTTTGCATGCACACATTTTACCACCAGCCTTTTTCAAAGTTTGTAGTAATATTTTTTGTGTGTATTTTTCTTTATTTTTTTTCTTTATTTTACTAATCACTAGACTTGGGCACCAAGGGGCTCTTCGTGTTCGTCTTCGTGCTCGTCTTCGGGGGAAAAAAAACCTTCGTATTCCGCGAATATTCGCCCGTTCCTGTCTTCTCTTCGGGCAAATATTCGCGGACATTCTTTGTGCTCGTTTAATCTTCGTTTCCTTCCCGGTTGCCTAGCAGGGGTTAATACGGGGTTAACAACACATCGGAGCAGCAGCAGCTGCCGTGAAGGAACGTGTGTGCAACTCTATTGGTCGTTTCGGCAGGGGGCTGGTCTGGCATCAACGAGTGAATTGCAGAACGCACTTCATTCGTTGATGGCAGGCCACCCCCCTGCCGAAACGACCAATAGAGTTGCACACACGTACTGAGGTGTACTGTACACAAAATGACCTAGAGACAAATGCTCCAAGGAACTTGGCCTCCGTTTATCATACACAATCACACATCCATAGATGTTTAATAAAAGAATAGGGATTATTTTACATTTTTAAATTGATTTTGGACCACTTGTAATACATGCCTAACATTTGCTACCTATTTACAATGGCATACTTTGCAACAACCCAACTTTTACTGGACAGGACTGGAAAAAAGCAGGACTGTCCACCAAAATCTTGGGTGTGTTGGCAGGTAAGCGGATGGAAAAATGTTGGACAAGAACTAAAAAATAGCTTAGGGTTAATGTACGGTTATGTTTAAGATTAGTAGCAGTGCACTGCTTTGGTTAAAGATGTATTATGTCTAAATAATAATTTAATTTTAATGGGTTTTAAAAAAAAATTAGGGGTTTATTTAAATGTATTTTAAAGTTAGATTTATTATTTAGTACTTTATTATATTTATTTAATGTTTATACTAGTGCTACCTACCGAGCTATAACTACCAACGTGTATTTGCATACCTAGTTTAGCTAAATTAGATGGGACAGGACTGGAAAAAAGCAGGACTGTCCCTGAAAAAGTTGGGTCTGTTGGCAGGTATGTGGATGGAAAAATGTTATAGTATGAAGTGTGAGTTATAGCGTTAATGCTAGTGAGTGTAGAAATGAAGGCCAGGACAAATAACAAGAGGAAAGGTCCTTGTGATTTGTGCATTGTACGTGTATGTGTTATGTGTGTTATGTGTGTTGTCACTTGTCACTGTGTTATATGTGTTATGTGTGTTATGTGTTATGTCACTGTGTTATTTGTGTTATTGTGTCTGTTATGTTTGGTTGGTTGGTTGTGTATCAGAAGGAAAATAATGAAATGGAAATGGAAAAGGAAATGGAAAAGGCGAATGAGTGGGCAATTGGCGACCCACTCACCTGTTTCACCCCAGAGCAAAGCATCCAAACACTGTCAGTCCTAGACGTTTGGCAGTGGACTTCCAGAGCTCAGACACAAGGCCCTAGCGTAAGCTGGCCACTCCGGCGGAGGTAGCAGGCATTGCCACACCGCAAACAGACGCAGCCAGGGGGGAGAAACTGCCCTTACCACTAGGGACATTTTGGGCATGACTCTAGCCAGGAAGCGAACTGGCACAGAAGAGATGCTGGCACCACCACCACCAGCAGCAGCATTGAAAAATGGGAAAGTCGAATGAGTGGGCAATTGGCGACCCACTCACCTGTTTCACCCCAGGGCAAAGCACCCAAACACTGTCAGTCTTAGACGTTTGGCAGCAGACTTCCAGAGCTCAGACACTAGGCCCTAGCGTAAGCTGGCCACTCCGGCGGAGGTAGCAGGCGTTGCCACACCGCAGACAGAGGCAGCCAGGGGGAGAAACTGCCCTTACCATTAGAGACATTTGAGGCATGGCACTAGCCAGGAAGCGAACTGGCATCGAAGAGACACTGGCACCACCACCAGCAGCAGCAGCAGCAGAATTGGGAAAGGCGAATGAGTGGGCAACTGGCGACCCACTCACCTGTTTCACCCCAGGGCAAAGCACCCAAACACTGTCAGTCTTAGACGTTTGGCAGCAGACTTCCAGAGCTCAGACACTAGGCCCTAGCGTAAGCTGGCCACTCCGGCGGAGGTAGCAGGCGTTGCCACACCGCAGACAGAGGCAGCCAGGGGGGAGAAACTGCCCTTACCATTAGGGACATTTCAGGCATGACACTAGCCAGGAAGCGAACTGGCATCGAAGAGACACTGGCAACACCACCAGCAGCAGCAGCAGCAGAATTGGGAAAGGCGAATGAGTGGGCAATTGGCGACCCACTCACCTGTTTCACCCCAGGGCAAAGCACCCAAACACTGTCAGTCCTAGACGTTTGGCAGCGGACTTCCAGAGCTCAGACACAAGGCCCTAGCGTAAGCTGGCCACTCCGGCGGAGGTAGCAGGCGTTGCCACACCGCAGACAGAGGCAGCCAGGGGGGAGAAACTGCCCTTACCACTAGGGACATTTTGGGCATGACTCTAGCCAGGAAGCGAACTGGCACAGAAGAGATGCTGGCACCACCACCACCAGCATTGAAAAATGGGAAAGGCGAATGAGTGGGCAATCGGCGACCCACTCACCTGTTTCACCCCAGGGCAAAGCACCCAAACACTGTCAGTCTTAGACGTTTGGCAGCGGACTTCCAGAGCTCAGACACAAGGCCCTAGCGTAAGCTGGCCACTCCGGCGGAGGTAGCAGGCGTTGCCACACCGCAGACAGAGGCAGCCAGGGGGGAGAAACTGCCCTTACCATTAGGGACATTTCAGGCATGACACTAGCCAGGAAGCGAACTGGCATCGAAGAGACACTGGCACCACCACCAGCAGCAGCAGCAGCAGAATTGGGAAAGGCGAATGAGTGGGCAATTGGCGACCCACTCACCTGTTTCACCCCAGGGCAAAGCATCCAAACACTGTCAGTCCTTGGCGTTTGGGAGCGGACTTCCAGAGCTCAGACACAAGGCCCTAGCGTAAGATGGCTACATTGGCGGAGGTAGCAGGCGTTGCCACACCGCAGCAAGTGCAACCAGGGGGGAGAAACTGCCCTTACCACTAGGGACATTTTGGGCATGACTCTAGCCAGGAAGCGAACTGGCACAGAAGAGATGCTGGCACCACCAGCAGCAGCAGCAGCAGAATTGGGAAAGGCGAATGAGTGGGCAATTGGCGACCCACTCACCTGTTTCACCCCAGGGCAAAGCACCCAAACACTGTCAGTCCTAGACGTTTGGCAGCGGACTTCCAGAGCTCAGACACAAGGCCCTAGCGTAAGCTGGCCACTCCGGCGGAGGTAGCAGGCGTTGCCACACCGCAGACAGAGGCAGCCAGGGGGGAGAAACTGCCCTTACCACTAGGGACATTTTGGGCATGACTCTAGCCAGGAAGCGAACTGGCATCGAAGAGACACTGGCACCACCACCAGCAGCAGCAGCAGAATTGGGAAAGGCGAATGAGTGGGCAATTGGCGACCCACTCACCTGTTTCACCCCAGGGCAAAGCACCCAAACACTGTCAGTCTTAGACGTTTGGCAGCAGACTTCCAGAGCTCAGACACTAGGCCCTAGCGTAAGCTGGCCACTCCGGCGGAGGTAGCAGGCGTTGCCACACCGCAGACAGAGGCAGCCAGGGGGGAGAAACTGCCCTTACCATGAGGGACATTTCAGGCATGACACTAGCCAGGAAGCGAACTGGCATTGAAGAGACACTGGCACCAGCAGCAGCAGCAGAGTTGGGAAAGGCGAATGAGTGGGCAATTGGCGACCCACTCACCTGTTCCACCCCAGAGCAAAGCATCCAAACACTGTCAGTCCTTGGCGTTTGGGAGCGGACTTCCAGAGCTCAGACACAAGGCCCTAGCGTAAGCTGGCCACTCCGGCGGAGATAGCAGGCGTTGCCACACCGCAGCAAGTGCAACCAGGGGGGAGAAACTACCTTCTCCATTAGGGACATTTCAGGCATGACACTAGCCAGGAAGCGAACTGGCAGAGAAGAGACGCTGGCACCACCACCAGCAACAGCAGCAGCAGCAGCATTGGAAAAGGCGAATGAGTGGGCAATTGACGACCCGCTCACCTGTTTCACCCCAGGGCAAAGCATCCAAAGACTGTCAGTCCTTGGCGTTTGGGAGCGGACATCCAGAACTCAGACACTAGGCCCTAGCTTAAATTGGCTACACCGGCGGAGGTAGCAGGCGTTGCCACACCGCAGCAAGTGCAACCAGGGGGGAGAAACTACCCTCTCCATTAGGGACATTTCAGGCATGACACTAGCCAGGAAGCGAACTGGCAGAGAAGAGACGCTGGCACCACCACCAGCAGCAGCAGCAGCATTGGAAAAGGTGAATGAGTGGGCAATTGACAACCTGCTCACCTGTTTCACCCCAGGGCAAAGCATCCAAAAACTGTCAGTCCTTGGCGTTTGGGAGCGGACTTCCAGAACTCAGACACAAGGCCCTAGCGTAAGCTGGCTACATTGGCGGAGGTAGCAGGCGTTGCCACACCGCAGCAAGTGCAACCAGGGGGGAGAAACTACCCTCTCCATTAGGGACATTTAAGGCATGACACTAGCCAGGAAGCGAACTGGCAGAGAAGAGACGCTGGCACTACCACCAGCAGCAGCAGCAGCATTGGAAAAGGCAAATGAGTGGGCAATTGACGACCCACTCACCTGTTTCACCCCAGGGCAAAGCATCCAAAGACTGTCAGTCCTTGGCGTTTGGGAGCAGACTTCCAGAACTCAGACACTAGGCCCTAGCTTAAATTGGCTACACCGGCGGAGGTAGCAGGCATTGCCACACCGCAGCAAGTGCAACCAGGGGGAGAAACTACCCTCTCCATTAGGGACATTTGAGGCATGATTTCAGCCAGGAAGCGAACTGGCAAGAGATGCTGGCACCACCACCACGTGCAACCAGGGGGAGAAACTACCTTAAACATTACAGAGAAAAAAAATTAACTTTCCAAGCTAAGAGCTGGGTAACCCAACTTGGGCAGATTGAATTTAAGGAAGGCAATCTGCTCCATCAGATGAGGTGCCATGCGTGAGCGCTGTGGACTCAGTATGTTTCCAGTCATAGAAAACACGTGCTCACTTTGAACAGTGGTTGGCGGACATGATAGTAGCTGCTGCGCAACCCATGAGAGTGCAGGCCACACACTCTTCTTTTCATCCCAGTAGCTAAGAGGATCAACATTAGGCGCAGAAGGAACTTCACAGAGGTAAAGTTTGACCATTTCAGCAGCACTACTCTCCTTTCTGCTGCTGGCTCTGTCAGATGGTCCAACTATACTCCCAAGTGCCTCTTCCCAAAACGCAGCTGCTCCACTCAGCTGTATTGTGCTGCTTGTGGCACTGCTGCTGATGCTGTTGCTAGGAGTAGCAGACCACATCATCTCTTCCTCCTCCTGCACCTCTCCCTCCTCGGACAGCATTCCCATTTTACGCTGCCAGTCACGCACCTTGTTGACCAATTGCTCCCGGTAGCTACTGAGAACATTAAATTTCAAAGCTAGCTTTCCCTTAATTCTTGGATCACAAAGGCACGCTAGCATCATTTCGGGACTCTCTTCCATTCGTTTGCGAAGGTGTACTTTTAGCAGATCCTTCAGCTTCCTGACTATGGCTGCTACGTCAGGATGTAGAGTGCCACCTTGAACAGCCTCACGGTTTCCAAGGAACACATCCATCTTGCTGCCTAGATGGGAGAACACTGGGATTACCTGGGCCAGACTGGCAGTGTTTGAGCTCAAATTTTCTGTGGCATCCCTGAATGGTTTAAGGACTGCCACTAGCTGGGCGATCACTGTCCAATTCTCCCTATTCAATGGAGAGGTAATCCCAATATTGTGCTCTGAGGCAAGATTATGGATTGCCCTCTGCTGCTCCAAAATCCTCTCCAGCATGTCTAACGTGGAGTTCCACCGTGTACTGACATCCTGACGTAGGCAGTGTACGGGAAGACCTGACCTCTCTTGCTCTTCCGTCAAAAGTTGGCTAGCCTTAACACTATGGTGAAAGTGCCCAGCGATCTTTCTGCAGCGGGAAAGAACTACTGCTGCCACATTAGTTCCTTCTGACATTGCTGCCTTCACTACAAGATGGATGATGTGGGCTGCACACCGCACACCAACAATATGACCATCTCGCAGCGCTTTCACCATATTGGCACCTCCGTCAGTTACCACAAAACCAACTTCAACATTGGTGCCCGCCTCTGCCCCCACCCAAAGGCTAAACATTTTCCTCATTGCATGCAGAATATTTTGGGAAGTGTGCTTTTCATCCATCACTTCTGCATGGAGAAGGAAAGATCGGTAGCCTGCTGCAGCAGCTTCCTTAGACACACCGGGCTGCCACCAGTGTGCTGTCAAAGAAAGAAAGGCATGCTGGCCGCTAGGTGCACTCCACAAATCTGTAGTGAAATGAATAGACTGACCAGCAGCCTTGGAAAGTTCCTCTTTCACTGCTGCAACACAGGACCGATACAATGAGGGGACAATGTTCCTGCTGAAAGTGGAACGTGACGGAACTGTATATTGTGGAGCCACAGCCGCCATCAATTGTTTGAAAGGCTCCCCTTCGATCATAGAGAAGGATGCCCCTCCAACAGCAATGAACTGACCAATCAGTCGCGTTACTTTATTGGCCTGCTGTTTGGGCATTGACCTTTTGGATTGGAATGCCACAAATTGTTCCAGGGTGGGCTGGACATGCAGTGCTCCAACCTGCCTTGGTCTCTGGCTGCCAGCACTAGTTGCTGCTGCTGCTGCTATTGGCTCAGAAGAAGAAGCTGTTGGGGGTTTTCCACGGCCACCAGCTATGCTGCCTGCACTAAGTTTTACTTCTGCATCTTTCCCCAATAGCACAGCGTTGTGTTGAGTGCTGAGGTGATGCTTCATGCTAGCACTGGTAAAATGGCCAGACACTTTCCCTCTGCTTATTAGCTTCCCACAATGTTTGCACTTTCCATAGCGCCCTTCTTCAACATTTTCAAAGTGCTCCCAAATTGGGGCGCGCATAGCCTTGGAGTGTGCCTTGGGTGCTGCTCCTACTGCTCGGGGTGGATGAACAGAGGCAGAACTAGTGGTGGTGGGACTGGTGGTAACAGTACTGGCCATAGTGGGACTGCTAATTGCTTTAGATTTGCTAGGTTTTGCTGCTGCTGCTGGTGGTGGTGATGGTGATGATCGTAGCGGAGAAGGTGGAGGCTCAGGGGAAAATTGTGCACTAGTCATTTGGACACTGCTCCCTGAGGAATCTGATTCCTGACCACTCATCTCCTCTACTTCCTCTGGCTCATAGTCTAGCTCTTCATTAGCCAGATCGAATGGAATTCCTGCTAGGCTGGAGCTAAGACTGATATCGTCATGAGACTCGTGACTAGTAGTAGTGCGAGCAGGAAGAATAGACTCTGCACTTGGCCTCTCAGTCTCAGGCTCCTCTGCTACCTCGCTAGGTGGAGTTCCACTATGTGTAGCCCTCTCTCTAACTGTCTTTACAAAAATTTTGTAAGGACTTGGTGGCTTGCTAGAGGTACTAGGAGGACATGGCGTGGCGGTACCAGTGGGAACAGTAGGCGCAGCACTAGTGGTGGTAGAGGCGGTAGAGGTGGGGGTCTTGCTGCTAATTTGGCTCTGCTTGGTACCTTGCATGCTGCTTGTGGATGGGGAAGATGCTGCTTGGGGCAAAAGGCACTTCTTTTTAGTCACTGGGCTGGTACTACTTGTGCTACCCTTTAACTTTGAACGTGCTTCTGGTGCTTTAGGCTTTCCGTAAAAAACCATAGAGCTTGTGGGCCTAGCCGCACTACTACTGCCTGCTTTTGGTGCCTTTCCTTTACTTGATGATCCTTCAAGCAATGCTTCCCCAAATGATAAGCGAGAGCTTGGCCTACTTGGCCGACTAGACTGACGCAAAGGCTGCATCTTAGAACTGGTGGTGGTGCTGGTGGTGGTGCTGGTGGTGGTGCTGGTGGTGGTGCTGGTGGTGGTGGTAGATGGAGCTTATCCCTCCTTAGTCCCAAAAGGAGGATCCATTTCAAATTTTGTGTTGTGTGTATAGTGTAGTGTAGTGTAGTGTAGTGTAGTGTTTAAAAAAACTATAAAAAAAAAAAAAAAAAAAAAAAAAAGGAAAAACGAATTAAAGACAAAAAAATTAGAGGAAGTTCTCTTCAGTGCTACTGCTTAAAAAGTAAAACAATGCACTACTGCACTGTGCTGTTGTGTGCAATCTGCCAAACTGCTAAAGTTATTTAAATTATTAACTCAAGATTAACTATTTAATAACTAGCAGTATTTTATTTTTTATTTGAATTTATACGGGCCTAAGAGCTTAGCCTACTACTATGCTAGCCTAAAGCTATATTTCCTTACTATAAGTCTACCTCTAGGCAGACGCTCTCAAACCCACTAAGCTAACGTGAGGTTAAATCAGATTCAGTATATGATTTATTAATTAATATTAAGTTATATAATATTAATAGATTAGAAATAATTTACTTATATATTATATATTATAGATAGAAGAATATAGATTATGAATTAGAATTTAGAATTAGAATTACTTATATTATAGATTATGAATTAGAATTTATATTGTTATATATTATTTATAATATATTATAGATTAAGATTAAAGAAGATTAGAATTATTTTAGTACTACAGCTAGTAGCTGGAAGCTTTGCTTAGTACAGCTCGTCACAGTCAATTTTTCTTGAAAAGAATTAGAAATAAAATAAAATGTCACAGCAAAACAGTTAGCTTCACTGCTTGCTGCACTCACTAGCCCAACAAGTTCACTTCACTGATGGACTGAGGTGAGCAAAACACTAAGGGTACTTTTAATAAAATTGAAATAAAATGTAAAATAAATGAGAAAATCTTTGCAAAACAGTTAACGTCACTGCTTGCTGATCAAAAAAAAACACAGCACTTATGCGGCTGCACTCACTAGCCCAACAAGTTCATTTCACTGATGGACTGAGGTGAGCAAAACAAATGAAATAAAATGAAAGATTACTATTACTAACTATAACTGACAAATATATATATAATTTTATAATGAATTCAATTATTAATTATATTAATTAATATTACTGATTTTAAATTAGACACTAGTAGATGAATGTCTACAGTACACTCTACACTAGTATACTATAGTATATATATATATATATATGACTGACAAATATATATATATATATAATAATGAACTATTAAATTATAGATTCTATTAAATTATTATTTATAAATTCTATTTAATTTATTTAAGCAGGACAGGCAATAGGCACTAGTGCCAGCCCAGGGCAAGGGCACCCCAGTGCCACTGAGGCACTGGGTGCACTGTCAACTCAACAGCACTTACAGACAAATGAAATTTGAAAAAAATTAAATTAATCAAATTATTATTATTAATTATATTAAGTAGCACTGAAGTGAGGATGAAGTACACTATGAGAAATGGCAGGCTAAGGCTTACCAGTCTCACACAGAACAGAACAATCAAGGCGCCTTCAGAATTCAAAAAACAGCAACACAGGCATTGGACGAGACCCTTAGCGTGACGTCACAAGAGTGAGCTGATTGGACAGACGAGATCAGCTCACTCCTGTTTGAAATTTTGGCGGCTGCGCGGCAAAAACGAAGACGATCACAAAGAATCTTCGATTCTTCGTGGTTGTGAGTCTTCGTCTTCTCCTACGTTTTGCCGGCACTGTATTCTCTTCGGCGTGTCTTCGGAACGAACAAAAAAAAGGCCTCTTCGTGCTCGTTTTCATGTTCGCCCGAAGACGAATGCGCAAGTCTACTAATCACTAATTTCCAGTGACTTGCATGGTTAAATTCAGTACCTGTATTCGACCTGCAAGTGGAGCCAGATTCTCAGGTGGGTCTGGAGAGACACTCCTGAGAACTCTTCAACTCCATTTTTTTTTTGTTTTAAATGGCGCCACCATCTTGCACTGGCAGTAGTGACCACTCTCTACAGCAAGTCCAAAATAAAGAAGCAGAGGCTCAGCACTCAAATCATAAGGAGAGTTAATTTCACGTAGGCAACATTTCGACACAGAGGTCTTTCTCAAGCTGTGCACCATCTCACTACTGAGTGCTGTATTCCTACCTTTTTTTCCTGTATACACTCTGCAGCATTCATGGCACGTCCAGGGGTGGGAGTTTGGTGTCACTGAATGCCTAGTTATTGAGGCATTTCAGCTACACCTTTGAAGTTTAGGAGACGATCATCATTGACGCCCCAGGGAGGGGCCAGACACGGCCCCTGATGCCAATTGCGGCGTTGCTGAATGCCTTGACATCGAGGGATTACAGCAACACCGTTTGGGTGCAGAAAGGGAACGTAGAGTCATCACGGTCCTTCGTTTTCGGGTGACGTGCCAGGGCCGTCAATTGTCATTAAGGGGTTAAAGGAGCAAGCTGATCTAATATAATGTAGATAGGATAACAAAAACAGAAATTTTACTCACTGTAAAAAAAAATTCCCTTAATATAGTGGCAGTACACATGGGTGTTGCTCTTCCTTAGGGACAAGGATCTGAAATACAAAGAGTTAAAACCCTCCCCCTTCCCTAACTCCTCCTCCTCCTTACCCATAAGACCACACCGGACCAAACACAGCCAGTAAGTACCAAGAATACAAACATGCTTGAAAAAATATCTTTAATGGTAGACAACATGAGGGAGGGAAACATGTACTGCCACTATATTAAGGAAAAAAGAATTTCCAGTGAGTAAAATTCTTGTTTTTCTTGGCATATAGTGGCAGTACACATGGGATATAGCAAGATAACCAAATGGGAGGGGAATACTTAAGAGGCCACTGACTGGTGCATCCTGCGCCAGAAAAAATGCCACAGAGGAGGAGAAGATGTCTAGTAAGTAATGCTGGACAAATGTATCGAAGTAAGACCGGGTAGCTGCCTTACACATATTTTTCAGGAGATGAGGACGACTTTCCAAACCTAGACCCAGACATAGCTCTTGTGGAGCGAGTCGAAATATGATGACTTGCCTGCTGCTTGAGTGAGCTAGTCAAATGGTCTCTGTAAGCTACCTCAAGATGGCTAGCGTGATCTGAATATCTACCAAAAAAGGACAAATAATTGATCCGTATAGCGGAAAGCAGTGGTGCAATCTGTAGAAATGTCTAGAGCTCTTTGGACATCCCAATGTGCCATTGTCTCCTCCGGAAATACCTGATCCTGATGGAAAAATGGTGACCATAGCAGCTGAAGACAGAGCTAGTAGTTACCCAGTTGCCTTGCTGAAGTGAGAGCCACCAACAATGTCATCTTCAGTGACAAAAACTTTAGAGACTTCTTCCAGAGGTTCGAAGGGTACAGAATAGAGAGCTAGTAAAATCAAGGTAAAAAACCCAGGAAGGAAAAAATGAGGCTGTCTGGGGGTTGCCGAATAGTTGCAGCTTAAAGAAATGCCTGATCAGAACACACAAGGCCAAATCCGAAAGGAGAAAAAGACTGAGGGCCGATACTAGCCCTTTTGAGGTTGAGACATTAAGACCTGCTAAGAATTTGTCTTGCAAAAAAACACGAGGACGGAACAAGTAGAAATAAAAAATAACCCGCATAACCAGGAGAGGAATTTCCTCCAAACCTGAAACCTCCGAATAAGGAGGACCTCAGCCATGTCATGGGAAAGTCCATTATCTCTAAGGATAATCCTTGCCAAAGCTAGGCCATCAAAATGACCAGCTGAAGGAATTCTGTTCTCCACCAGCTGGGACGAAAATGGCAGCTCCCAAACTCTTGAGGCCATATTGTTTAGCTCTGAGGACTAAGTCTGTATTGGCCAATATGGGATAGATGTTAAGACCCTGGCCTAGTCCGTTGGAATCTTGAGGAGGACACGTGGGATCATAGCCACCGGAGGAAAAATGTAAGCAATCCTGAATCTCCATATCACTGGCATAATGTGCAGCACCAGAGGGTTGACCCATGAATACAGAGAGGCCCATGCCATGACCATGCCATGAAGGCCTGAAGTTTTGGAATCCGGGTGCCGCCCTGTCTGTTGATACATGATATTGTGGTATCCAGATTGGATTATTACAGCCTTCCCTTTGGCCAAGGACTGAACTACTTGAGGGCCAAAAAAATGGTTAAAGATCTCGATAATTTGAGGACTGGGTAAGATTGTTAGTGACCGCTTGCCCTGCCTGAAGAGGTAACCAAAATGCGTGATCCACTGACGTTAATGAAAGCAAAGACCCTTGCTGAGACGATCTGTCCTCTTCCACCAGTTTAATTGGGCTTGCACACTGAAGTTGATCTTCTTCTTTCTGGGACAAATGCCCAAGGATGTCCCATTGAAGTGGCCTTATATGTGCTGTGTCAAGGTAACAGAGTCTGTCTATATCAGTGGCAGGTTGGGCGCTCTATATTCCTAGCATGAGGGGGTTAATTACTGGAAGTCAGCAGGTGGATCCAATTAACCTGCACTGAGACATTTAAGGGGCCGTTAGAGGCATTAGTTGTCTGAAAACAGGGAGAGAGGCAGTTAAGCCAGAGGCCCTAAGACTTTATGAAAAGGTCTGGTCCAAAGAAACATGTGTTGTGCTGTAACAACTTTATGACTGGGACTGGATTAGCTGGCCAGTTTGTATAGGTCAGGCATGTCCAAAGTCCGGCCCGAGGGCCAATTGCAGCCCATGTTCCAGACTGATAAGGCCCCCCAGATAAATTGCCCAAATATAGATGTTTTTTTTATATTAAAGGCAGAGTGATTTAACACCTTGTCACCCAAGTCACAAAATGAAAAGTATGCCGTTTTCAATAAACTTTGCATAAAATAGTTAATTTGCATTTAATTTTAATGGTTCAAAGAATGTCAGGCAAAATGGTCGGCCCTCGCACATATTCACTTTGTCAAATCTGGCACTCCTCGAAAAAAGTTTGGACATGCCTGGTATAGGTAGTCTCCAAGATGGAGTAGGATTTGTTTTTTTGTTTTATATTTACACTGTGAAGCGCAATACTGTGGACCTCAAAGAAAGCTACAATAAACCACATTTTGCTTTTATTCTGTTGGTGTTGGGAGTTTCTTGATTGTAACCGGGCCTGTGACAGAACCCTCCATCACTGGGGCCCCTGGAGAGGCGTGAGAGCCAGCCTCCTCCCTATCGACTATGGGCCCAGGCCTTGTAGAGACTTCTGTGTGTGGATACAGGGGTTCAGTCTGCTGATGTACCCCATGTTTTAGCACTCAGAGTATCAGAACTGCAACGTCAGCTGGACATCCTGTGGTAGGAAGAAGGCTGATTGTCTGTGCATTGTTAATTGTATAGGTGTGAAGTGTTTCCCCGTTATTGTGTGAGTCAGCCCTTGTCTTAAGACCCCCCTGTAGGTATGACTAGGTGTCACTGCTGCATACCTAATTATCAATTACACAACAGGTTGCTGTTAATCCTGTGAGCGCCTGTTATCCCTGTGTCCTGGCCATTGTCTGTCTTAAGCCAATTATATGTCTTTCGTCATTCCACGTCTACGTCCCCAGTTAATGTCATTATTTATGTCTCGTGTCATCCTGTCCTTCCCCCGGATATTGTGTTGCAGGATTTGATCTAATTACTTCCTTCCTGACATGGTAATTGGATCATGTGATATTTGTCTTGCTCCTTTTCTACTTGTGTATATATAGTTCTGTATTTGGCTTTAACCCCTTCGCGACCTTTGCCGGTTCAGGACCGTCATAACAAGAAGGTCACTAAATGACCTTTGACGGTCCTGAACCGTCAAAAAATTAAATAAGCTTAGAAAGTGATCAAGGATCACTTTCTTCGCTTAAACGGCCTTGCTGCAATGCCTCGATGTCGAGGCATTCAGCAAGGCCGAGATCGGCATCGGGGGCCATGTCTGGCCCCTCCCCGGGGCGTCAACAGCCGCCATACATTGTAAAACGCCCGTTTTAAAAGCGTTTAGGAGGCGATCAACGATCGCTTCCTAAACTTAAATGGTGTCGCTGGAATGCCTCGATCAGGAGGCATCCAGCGACACCAAACACTTACCTCTGGGTGGGCTGTGACCGCTCCGGTGATCTTTGCCATCAAGCAAGATGGCGGCGGCCCGGAAAATAAAACAATAAAGATGAAAAAGTTCGCTAGATGGTCTCCAGACCCTCTAGAGAACTGGCTCCACTTGCTGGTTGAATACAGGTACTGCATTCAACCATGCAAGTCAATGGAGCCCAGCTTTCTAATCACTATGTGATTAGTAAAATATTTAAAAAAATAAAAAAATGGAAAAAAAATAAAAAAAAAAGTGTGCTAACATTTAAAAATAATTATGTTTTTAATTATATATTAAAAACATTGGGTATTTCTAAACTCAGGACAAGTAGTAGAATCTATTTAGCTAGTTTTTTTACTTGCTTTTTTAGGTGAGTAAAAGGTGAGTAAAAGATTTTTCAAATAAAAGTCATAAAATGTGTTTTTTTCAATTTTTTACCATGTTTTTTTTATTTTTTTTTATAGTAAATAAGATGATACGATCAAAATAATGGTATCTGAAGAAAGCCCATCTTGTCCTGAAAAAAACAATATATAACTTATGTGGGTACACTAAATGGGTGAGGAGAAAATTACAGCTGAACACAAGCACCACAAAAGTGTCAAAACAGCCTCGGTCCCACAGGGTACAAAACGAAAAATGAGCCCGGTCCTTAAGGGGTTAATAAATGAGTCCTGCTTTCACCTCAACATGAGTGTTGCCTGATGTTTGGGGTGGGCTGTAGCCACGCTGTGTAGCTAAGCTTCGGATAGCCACAGTGCCAATGCGGCTTCGGTGCAGCGACGTCCCTCCTTCTATCTACACCGCTGGTTCTGCCTGGTGCTGAAGGGGTTACTTGTTGGTGTCCCGGCAGGAGGAAGCAACGTTTGGCGGGAGTACCCAGTCGGGGTACAGGTCGGTCCCGTCACAGGGCCATCCTGCCACAGTGCCTTGGAGCAGCTTACTGCAGGGATACAAGTCGTCAGAATGCCCAAGATGCTTATAGCTTTTCTAACCCCTTAAGGACAATGGGCGGTCCCTAAACCCATTCAAACCAATGCATTTTGAGCCCGTACGGGCTTTGTCATTAAAGGGCTAAAGGTCCAAGTATAAATTTTGTTGCAAAGCTGACACAACTCTTCTTACTTTTCTAATCTTTGATATGGAATAAAGAGCTGTAAGGAGGTGGAGTCCACTATCAGCTGAAAGAACTGTATACTAAAAAATAAGGTTGGACTATTTATGATCAAGACATGCTTGTATGAACCATCGCAGCCGACCAATAATTCCATCAGAATTAGCCTAGGCTCTTGTTCTAAGGATGTTACTGAAACATTTTGTCCTGGCTTTGTCTACAAAAATTATGCGCCTAATAAAAATGTTGAAAAGGCCTGGTGTTTTATATGGGCACCTCCTGTTCCTTCTGGTCATCTTACCCTGGGGAAGCACACTCTTGCATTAGACATGTGCTTGATGCGCTCTGCCAATGGGGAAACAATGCCATCTTCATGAGAACGAAGGCCAGAGCTGAAATGGCTTCGATGAGCCAGTCCAGGGATGGGATGACCCTGATACCTTATTCTCTGAAAGTTGAGAGACCCAAACTGGAAATGGAGAATTCTCGGCCCGTTCCTTATAGAGAGCCTGAGGAATTTACTGGATGCAACTGCAATAGGCACATGCACATGAGCATCCTTCAGGTCCATGGTCATCATGTAATCTCTTTGTTCAGTAGTTGGCTGACTGTGAGGATAGATTTCATTCTAAAATGCTTTGTATAGAATACAGGCCTAGACCATCTTAAAGGGAAAAGAAAAAATGTCGGTGCGCTAAGCTAGTCACAGGCTCAAATAATACAAATGTATAATACGAGGCCTACCAAACAGGTGTAAGCATGCTGCAAAAACAGTGTATTGGCTGTACAATGTATACAAAAAACAAAAAACTGTCTGCGCTTCTTACCCTAATAAAGTTGGCAACAAATATATAAACATAATATAAATGAGAGGTTTTGGTTATATGAATTGGCCAAAGCATAATTAAGCTCACCCGCCACGTCAAGGCACACTCTCAATAGGGTGAGAACCTACTCTCACCTCCTACATAGTGGGCACACAAAGCAGTCTATACTGCTACCAAAACCTTATTGTGTTGGGGGAGGTGCAATTAAACCTCCTCCCTATTAACCCCTGGACAGCAAGCTGCAACCAAACTGATGAGGAGCCAACAACCTCAAATATGTGCAAACAGGGAAAAGAAAAAATGTCGGTGCGCTAAGCTAGTCACAGGCTCAAATAATACAAATGTATAATACGAGGCCTACCAAACAGGTGTAAGCATGCTGCAAAGACCATTTTTCTAGACCATCTTAAAACTGGACTGAAGGATCCATGTGGTTCACGACCAGGAACAGCCTGGAGTAAGCATTCTGAAAATTCTAAACGTTTAGGATTGATTCTTTTAGAAGGGTTGCACATGAGAAAGTTTTAGATATCCCATATCTGCAGGATTAAGACAGCTGAACTGGGCAGCTTCTCTGGCAACTCTTTCACATTCACTAACTGGCTTGAGAAACAAAACAATATCAGTGATGATGACTGTAAAAATTATGTTTCACAAGGAATGTGGCTTGTGTTGGCCATTTAACCCCTTCGTGACAAAGGCTGATTTTACTTTTTGTACTCTTCGTGACAATGGCCGTTTTAACATTTCTGCGCTGCTCGTGTTTAGCTGTAATTTTCTTTTTTCCCCGTTTACTGAACACACACACATTATATATTGGTTTTTTTCAGGACAAGAAGGGCTTTCTTTAGATGACATTGTTTTGATTGTATCATATTATTTACTATCAAAAAAAGTATAAAATATGGTGAAAAATTTAGAAAAAAATGACTGTTTCTAACTTCTAGTTGAAAAATATTTTACTCATCTATAAAAGGTAATGAAAAAACCTGCTAAATAGATTCTACTATTTGTCCTGAGTTTAGAAATACCCAATGTTTTTATGTTTTTTTGCTTTTTTCTACACATTATGGGGCAAGAAGTACAGGTAGCGTTTTGCTATTTCAAAGCCATTTTTTCCAAATCTGGTAATTCTTCCCCCATGTGCCATTTTGGGTATCTTTGAAGCCGGCCAATGCAATTTACCCCATCAAGTCATATATTTTTGAAAACTAGACAGCCCAGGGCATTCCAAACGCTAGTATTTTAACCCTTTCCAAGCACTAATTCTACCATCAGCCTTTGTTAAACTTTATGGTAGTAATTTTTTTTGCATTTGTTTTTTCACACACATTTTACTTCAGGTATGACTAAACAGGTTCTGGTATATGTCACTATCATAAAACACCCCAATATGTGTTTAGCAACATCTCCTGAGTACAGCGATACCTCACATGAATGATTTTGCCTGGCTGTTTGGGGGCAAAAGGGCCACATTTGGGGCATGCGCATTTTCAATGTTGAACTTTGGTGTTTGGCGATCAACTGCCCATGCCCTATTTGGTACATCTTTGAGCCGGGCCATTTCAGTATGCCCAATAAAGCCATATATTTTTGAAAACTAGACACCCCAGGGTATTTCAAATGCTAGTATTTTAACTCTTTCCATGCACCATATCTACCACCAGTCTTTGTCAAACTTTGTGGTAGTCATTTTTTTGCATTTGTTTTGTCACACACATTTTACTTCAGGTATGAATTAGAAGGTTCTCGTATATGTCACTATCACAAAACACCCCAATATGTGTTCGGCAACATCTCCTGAGTACAGCGATACCCCACATGAATGATTTTGCCTGGCTGTTTGGGGGCAAAAGGGCCACATTTGGGACATGCGCATTTTTCAATGTTGAACTTTGGCATTTGGGGATCCACTGCCCATGCCCTATTTGGTACATCTTTGAGCCAGGCCATTTCAGTGTGCCCAACAAAACCATATATTTTTGAAAACTAGACACACCAGGGTATTTTAAATGCTGGTATTTTAACTCTTTGCATGCACACATTTTACCGCCAGAATTTTTTCAAAGTTTGCAGTAGTATTTTTGTGTGTGTATTTTTTCCCCACACACCTACTTTATGTATGAATTTACAGCTCCTGGTATATGCCGCTGTCACACAACACCCCAATATGTGTTCAGCAACATCTCCTGAGTACAGTGATACCCCATATGCATGGGTTTGTCATTTTTGGGGGGAACTAAAAGGCCACATTTGGTACGTGTGCATTTTTCTAATTGGAAATTAGATGTGTGGCCATCCTTCCCCCCGTGTTAATTGGGACATTGTTGAACCCGGCCAATTCAATTTACCCCATCAAATCATACATTTTTTAAAAGAAGACACCCCATGAGCATTTAATATGCCAGTATTTTAACTCTTTCCATGCGGGAATTGTTTTAAGCTAATGTGCTAATTTTAGGACTTGCTCACAAAAATATATTTTTTATATATATATTTTATTTTTTTTTGCCTTTTTAAAAAAAAATGTAAAATTTTTTTTCAACTTGAAGGTTCCCCTGATAGTGACATCAGTGGGAAATTATTTTTACATTTTACTGTTTTTTTTACAATTTTTTTCTAATTATTATTAATTTTATTTTTTAATTTATTTTTACTAATCACACTGTGATTAGAAAGCTGGGCTCCATTGACTTGCATGGTTGAATGCAGTACCTGTATTCAACCTGCAAGTGGAGCCAGAGTTCTCTAGAGGGTCTGGAGACCGTCTAGCGAACTTTTTCACCTTTATTGTTTTTTCCCGTGCCGCCGCCATCTTGCGGATGTCGAAGATCACCGGCAGCTGCGGCTGTGACCGCTCTCCGGAGCGGTCACAGTTCATCCAAAGGTAAGTGTTTGGTGTCGCTGGATGCCTCCTCATTGAGGCATTCCAGCGACACCATTTAAGTTTAGGAGGTGATTGTTGATCGCCTCCTAAACGCTTTTAAAACGGGCGTCCGCCGCCATACAATGTATGGCGGTTGTTGACGCCCCAGGGAGGGGCCAGACATTGCCCCTGGTGCCGATCGTGGCGTTGCTCAATGCCTCGAGGTCGAGGCATTACAGCAACGCCGTTTGGGTGCAGAAAGCGAACGTAGATCGCTTTCTGCACCCGTTTAAAGACGTGCCGGTTCTGGCACGTCATTTGTCATAATCGACTTGTTTTTCCATGCCGTGCCAGAACCGGCAATTGTCATTAAGGGGTTAAAGGCAAATCGCCCGCACTTTGTTCCATACTTGGTGACAAAGCATTTATCGCCTAAAATTATTTCCGTCTGCAATGATCCTCAGGATCTAATTGCCTAAACAGCTTATGCCTTACAAATGTTAAACCAAACAAGGCCGACTCAGATGCGGTGTTCGCAACCAAAAAGCTCTCCTGGCCACTGATTCTTTGGCAGATACAACAATTATAAAAGGCTCAATTTCCTAAATTGGCTTCATACTTCTGTATCCGCTTTTCTCGACAGGAAGTACTCCCATCCAAGTGCTAACCAATCCCAACCCTGCTTGAACAGATTCAGGAACCAACGTGAATGAGACCATCAAACTTGGGTTCTAAAGCATAAACAGACGCAGTCTTGAATGGTTATGTGCAAGGTTGTCTAGAAGCCAACGCCCAAAAACTGCATGTCCTGTTTTCTTAGCAAAAAATTCAGCTGAGCAAGGATTGCCTAACTCCTTTATTCAGCCGTCTGGCAAGGGGGTGGCACGCTAAATGCACAAAACATTTGGACTTAAAAGGAGCCTTAATCCTTTAGAAAAAAAATGTTACAGGGCAGAGGCTTTTTTTTAAGGTTAAGATAAATTAATCTTACCTTAAAAGGCCTCAATCCGTGTGGGGGGTTGGTGCCACGGATATCCAGTACTGACAAGCCCCACTGCTGTCAGACTGGACAGCTTAAATTTAAATTTTGTGCCTTGAAGATCGCATCTGCACATGCTCAGTAACGCGATCAGATCTTCGGCGGAATGCAACGCCTCCCGTGTGTGCATTCCACCGCTGTGCTACTGCTCCTTCCCTTGCCGGCTTGAAGAGAGAACTCTTATTCTGTTCCATAACATCCCCCGATGTGGATGTTCCTACCTCACTCTGCTCACCACCCGGGGAGCAATCGGAGGAGGGATCCCCCTGGACACAACCCGTGTGCCCAACCAAACTACACGTCCGTCCCTGACAAGGAAGAACTGGCTGCGTTTGGTCCGGTGTGGTCTTATGGGTAAGAAGGGGGAGGGTTTTAACTCTTTGTATTTCAGATCCTTGTCCCTAAGGAAGAGCAACACCCATGTGTACTGCCACTATATGCCAGGAAAAAAAAAAAAAAAAACTCAAACCACTTAGGCGTTCTGGCACTTTGAAAAACCACACTTTTAAAAAAAACACCTAGAAGTTTATTGCAGAAATACACAGGCATACTTCCAAAGCAACATCATCCAAAAATTGTTTTGTAGCTTGTATTGTTTCCAAAAAGATATCCACAAAATGTCACAACTATGAATGTGCACACTTGTCACAATAAAATGTAGTAAAAAAAACTGACTGAGGCCAACAGTTATACCTCACATTTAATAAAATTAACGATTTTAAGGCCATACTAAGCATTTCTATCCATCCTGACATCAATTTCTCTTCCTCCAAGTTTAGTTCCATTCATCATGCGGCACGCCCTCTCAGCTACTTCTGGGCTTTCAAACTTTACTACACCACAGCCCTTTGATTTTCCATTTTCCATCTTTATATCTGCATACACCACATGACCTGAAAAGATATACAAGTTACATTAGACACCTGGGCTACAACTAAAACTACTGTGTATTTGATTGATTTAGTCACCTTAGGATGTACATATGGCCTATTGGGACATACAGGTATGTCCGGAAAATGCGGCGGAGACATCTCCCTGTCGCTATACAGTAAATCAGGCTGAACTCTACTTCTGCTGACAGATCGTTGTGTAACGGCAATCACGGCAAGAGCCAGCATACAGTCATTCAAGGAATGCCGACATCCACCAGAATGTCACTTGAGGACTGGAGAGTTGGAGCAGGATTTTTCCAGGCCCTGCTGGGCTCTCCCATTTCTCCCCCCTGCTGGCTGATGACAATTATAGCAGCTAGCAATACATAGCTATGGATCACAATGTGATCAGCACAAATCAGGGGGAGGAAAAGGAAAGTTTCTCCCCCTTTAAAAATACAAGTCTGGCATAACAAATGTAGCTGAGGTCCCCAAAGGGGATTTCATGCCATATTGCACTAGTGTAATTTTTTTTTTTCTTACAAAGTGCCCCCTTAGCCCTTCCACTGTAAGTTAAAAAATAAATGTGATGCATATCTAGGTGGGGTTCAGTTGTGGCACTTCCAGTATAGCAGAAGCAAATTTTGTGATTTTTTTTATATCACCGATGTTTTATTATTTCTATGATTTTAAACACTCTCCTGAACAAAGTGTATAATTTGCTTGGGCTCATCAGATATACAAAAAGGGGAACCATGGTTTAACATATGTTGAATGACCGAAACAAGTTTTGGTTATGAAAACCCTTTGTTTTACAGTCAAAGGCCAGATAAACAAGCATTTGTCCCTAGCAGTGAAGCAAATGGTAGGAGTCTGGAGTTGGCAGCTTCTACTCACGAGTGTAAGCTATACTGAAAACCTCCCTTACATAATGGCAAAAATCTGTTGCAAAACTCAAACGGGAAAAATCTAAATTAGATCAAAATAAGTATATATATCAGCAACAGTGCATATCAAAATGGAGGCCACATTCCAAAACAGTTGGCCACAACAAGATTTCACAGATAAAACCAAACAACTGAAGGGTGTGTGTGATATATATAAGCTGCTAACTTACCACAGTCATTAAATTTGTCCTTCAACATTTTCCATGTGCAATCAAAAGACAACTGTTGAATAGAAGACAGAAATTCACAGAAATCCAGGACAAAGGTCATAAATATTGACAAACTAAATGTTGACCATGAAACATTTTATAAGACTATAGAATCTTGTGTGACCTGCAATCTTTTGTTGCAGGTCATTAATACTTTATATTTTGGTTCTCAACAGATCCCTATAATAAAGGCGACCATAGTTCAACAGAAACAAATACAATGGTGGGAAGAGACTTACATTTCTCACAAAGATTTGACATCCTTTGCGGGGTGCTGCAGCTGGACGATTACCTCCTGCGCCTCCGAATGAGCTGCCAAAGTTATTCCCAAACTTGCTTTGGTCAACATCCATTGGTCTATCAAAGCTTGAGCCCATTCCCAGCCCCATGCTGGTACTCATTCCTAACCCAGTGCCCATTCTGTCCAAAGAGCTGGACCCAATACGGTCTAAGCCAACTCTGCCCAGTGAGCTGGCACTTAAACGGTCTACTGGTGGCAATCTATCCATAATTGGGCCCATACGATCTAACCCTGATCCCATTCTGTCCATTGATGAGGAACCCATTCGGTCTATTCCAACCCTGTCCATACCAGAGCCAATGCGATCCAAATTGGATCCCATTCTATCTATGCCTGAGCTAACCCTGTCCATACCAGAGCCCATTCGGTCTACTCCATAGCCCATACCTGTGCTCATCCTGTCTAAACTGGAAGCTACAATCCTATCAATGCTGGAGGAGATGTCCATTCCCAAAGAGCCCATTCCTGAACCCATTCCAGACCCAATCCTGTCTGCACTAGGGCCCATCCTATCCATGACCAGTCCCATTCGATCAATGTCTGATCCCACTCTGTCAACACCTCTCCCAATGGCAGAGCTCATTCGGTCAATATTGGCACCAAGGTTGCTGGCTCCAGAGCCTAAAAGTAAGTTGACAGGTGTCAAGGTATAAGAATTGAAACAGACCACTGCAAGTGAAGATTAGTATTTACTAGTGACTAGTAACACAAGACACTTACTCAATCCTCTTTCAAGTGGATCATTGTAGCCTCTAGACAGGGAACCCAGTTCACCCCTGTCAAAACCAGCTGCTAAACCACGGTCGATATCTGGGAGGAAAACACTTCAATATGAGAGATATGCCATGTAAGCCAAACTTGAACACTTAATGCACTTAAATGGGTGCCTCCAGAAAAAACTATTTAACTAGAATGACCATTGATGCTGACAAATTGGAGTCCTTACCAGTACTCATCCTTCCAAGGCCCATCCCAGATCCATATCTACTCAGGCTCCCTAGATTGCCATTTCCGCCAATAGGTGGCCCATCAATACCTAGAAGGGGATAAGGGATATCAATTTTAAAATATATAAAAGCATATGTCTTAATTTATGGCACATTTTGTAATCATGTTGCAACCCCAATGACAGCTGCCACATGGCTGCAAACAGGATTCCTTGATTGCTTTAACAGATGTTGGACTGCAATTGTATATTAAATTGATAGTGTTTTCACCTTGTATGTGTACTGAGATTGACTCACCATCCAGTCTAATCATTAGTTCCCTATCGTCTTTACCTCAATTGTGTATGCCATTTTGAACATGTGGCGAGATTATTCTGGTGCACTTATAGCTGACTTTCGCAGCATGGCCTACCGGACATGTCCTGGAAGACTCCCTGGGTTTACAGGATCCATTCCATGGCTTTCATGAAAACTACATCAGACACAGTGGCGAGAGGAAGTTCCTCTGTGCTCCCATGGTAAGGAAAGGCCATGAAGACCTGAACCAATTGTGTACTGTCTGAGGAAGATTCCCAGAGCCATGCAAAGGGAGTAGTTAGGCAAAGCAAACTTTAGCCAGAGAAGGGTTTATTTTTAGGATTTTGTTATGGTGATACTTTGTGTTTAGTGCAAATAAATCACATTCCTGCAAATCCGTGTTAATGAGCATTATTGCCCTTGAGGAACGTGCTTAAGATCCTTCAAGTGACATTTATGGCCCTCATGCTACAGTGTTTGGTGATTTTGTGCGTCTATTGTTAAAGAAACAAACTCAGGACCTTAAGGGTTTAATATTCCTACTGTGCCAAATCTACACATTCTATGGATTAAAACTCAGCCATAATCCATAATATATAATATATAGAAAACAAAATGCATGTAATTCACATTACAGTAGAATATGTAGAACCATTAAACAGTTAGTCTTACCCATTTTGTTCATCCCATACCCCATGGAATCCATTCCTACAACAGAAAAATACACCATAAATACAAACTATGTAGTTTATGTAGGCAACTCTGTGCAGAGGAATACACCATAAATTTAAGGTGGGAACAGTGGGCTCCTATCTCAGGATAGAAGATTGCAATATAGAGATATAGAGATATATATATATATATAATATATATACATACATATATACATACATATATACATACATATATACACACACATTTATATACATACATATATATATATATATATATATACACACACACACACACATTACACACACACACACACACCCACCCCGTGTTAAAGGCTTGAATAAGGACGAATACAGAACCTGTAAATTCTTGCCTTTACTGCAGTCTAGTAAAATTTGAGATTAACTACAATAACCAATGATCTTTTCTCCACACAAGAAAGGTGTGCTACAAGGGTTCATCAAACAAAATGCCTTCCCAATCTCTGCCAGGTGTTAACCCAATACTTACCTCCAGGACCTCCTATGTTTGAACTTCTCAAATGGTTGGCATCTATTGGCTGGCCTCCTGGTCCTAGCCCCATTCCAATGCCTCCAAGACCATCTGTAACAAAATCAAAACAATGTACTAAAGAAAACCTAATTAGCTTCATGCCCAAAATTAGAGGATGCTGGAAAGGTATTTGGAGCCAGCACTGGGTTAACCAGGTTCGTATTTACTCGTAAAGAATATTGGAATCACCACTACAGAGTATGGTGCATGCCGCTACATTCAAATGCAGTGCAAATCTATTACACTTACGTGGAAGTTGAGGAGGGCGATCAGCAGAGAAGTGGTCTCCTTTAGGCATAGCTTTATCATCCTACGAGTAGGAGGAGAAAACAACCTGAAAACTTGTCAGCATAAGTTACTAACATTACACATTAAAGGAGAACTCCACTAAGTGCTAGTTTTTGGATAATGTTTCAAGTAGCTGCATCTTAGCCATTTGTATGTGTTCTAGAATGAATGTGTAAAATATATCCTTGTGATTTTACACTCATACAAGTATAGTATTTATATGGGTAGCCTTTAGTCATCTAGCAAATTAAGTTAAATTTCAAACAATTCATTTTCTAGATGTAGTGTTTATATATTGAAATGTTCTTTTGTTGGTCAGAGTTGCAAACCACATTAAGTTGCCGAGAGCCAGATAGAGGTAGAATGTACAAATATTTAAAAGTTTCAACTCAAAGCAATTACAATATGCCTACAAAAATAGTTGTATTCTTGACAGGAAATCAATTACATATATGTTTTAGTCCGTGCCATTACATCTTACGTCACTGTTTCATATACAAAAAAACAGTTAAAAACTGATTGGAGGCCAGAGAGAAGGAACATGGTACCTCAATACTGCCATTACATTTGTAGAATGCATAAACATTTTTTTAAAAACATCTGACTACAAATCCAGTAAGCAATAAAGCCTATGGGCAACTTATGAATATTAAATAAGCCACACTGTAGCACATTGAGTCACTGATCTGAGTAACATCAGGAAACAGTCTAAAAGATTAATCTGTAGCTTCAGTATTCTGGAAATAGTAGAATGGCATAATGCAAAAAGGCTGGTTAATGATCATGGTCTTAAAAAAAAAAAAAAAAAAAAAAAAAAAAAAAAAAAAAAGCCCTTACCATTTTCACCATCATAGGCCTGTCAAACAGCAGCTGGGCATTAAACATTGCTTAAGCATCACTAGTCAAGGAAATGTAAAGTTAATTTTGTATTCAGAAATACCACTTAACCGTTTCGCATTTAACAAAAAACATGTTTACTTATGTATTCACGCAAGATGAGTTTGTTTACCCTTTATGGAACAAAAAAAAGTCTGTATAGTCAGATTCCCCCCCCCTCTAGAATCAGAATGGGCCCAGCAGTTACAGAACCTGAAGGACTGTTCAGTCGTAAAGGATACAAATAGCTTGCACAGCCTCAATTGGCTGCTCATAGGTGACTGTGCCAATTCCTCTGCTCTTTCCATCCTTGTCTTCCAATACATCTGCACGCACAACAGTACCAGCTATGCCAAATACCTCCTTGAGTTTCTTCCACCCAACACTGTAATCAAGCTAGAAGATAGAGTATCAATGTAAAAGTGTTGTGCACATTTTAACAGTTGTGAAAAATACATTTGTTCATACCATAGGGCCATATACCGTATTGGCTCGAATATAGGCCGCACTTTACCCCCTATATGCGGCCTATATTCGGGGTCTAGCGCCCGACGCCCGGGCCATGCAGTGCAGGGGACCTGTATCATTACTCTGATACGCTCAGACAGCCTCCCCTGCCAGCACTTCCCACAGAGGAGGACGCTACCGCTGTCCTCCTCTGCCGACCCCCCCCTCCCCCGATTTACCGGAGCAGACTCCCGGGTGCCTTGCGGGGCCGGCGGGGGACGTCTACGCAATCCGCGTATACAACTTCCGGTGCCGGCACCGGAAGTTGTATTGCGTAGATGTCCCCCGTCGGCCCCGCAAGACACCCGGGAGTCTGCTCCGGTAAGTCGGGGGAGGGGGGGGGGTCGGCAGAGGAGGACAGCGGTAGCGTATCTCGGGGAGGGAGGACAGCGGTAGCGTATCTCGGGGAGGGAGGACAGCGGTAGCGTATCTCGGGGAGGGAGGACAGCGGTAGCGTATCTCGGGGAGGGAGGACAGCGGTAGCGTATCTCGGGGAGGGAGGACAGCGGTAGCGTATCTCGGGGAGGGAGGACAGCGGTAGCGTATCTCGGGGAGGGAGGACAGCGGTAGCGTATCTCGGGGAGGGAGGACAGCGGTAGCGTATCTCGGGGAGGGAGGACAGCGGTAGCGTATCTCGGGGAGGGAGGACAGCGGTAGCGTATCTCGGGGAGGGAGGACAGCGGTAGCGTATCTCGGGGAGGGAGGACAGCGGCAGCGTATCTCGGGGAGGGAGGACAGCGGCAGCGTATCTCGGGGAGGGAGGACAGCGGCAGCGTATATCGGGGAGGGAGGACAGTGGCAGTATATCTCGGGGGGGGGACAGAGTGGCAGCATGTTTTTTTTGGTGCTTTTTTAAAGAAGAAAACTTTTTCTTTAAAAAAGCACCAAACTTTTAGGGTGCGGCCTATATACGGGGGCGGCCTATATCCGAGCCAATACGGTAAGTATGTTTCTAGGAGAATCAAGTTTGTAAATGGAGGGGGGTTTACCTCAATGATACATTAATACCTGATAAATTACATCGTAGCTACTGACTTTGCTGTGATGCAAGCAGTTTCTCTTGTAAAATTTAAAAGAGCCTTAAATTCAGCCTAACCGCATTGTCAGACACCTTGTGCTGTGATTTTAATATTACTGTGGACCTCAACAGAAGCAATGCATAAAAAACAGACCCCTCCAATATTAAAAGTAGGTTTTGTGTTCATGTGTGAAAAGTGCTTTATGTAGAATGGTGGAACGCTAATCTAATTTACTGCCAGTCGCAAGGGGCACAACAACTTAAATTATGCTTTTTTTTTTTTTACTTTCACCCTCAATACATAACATCGTTAACACTTACATTGGCTACAAACACCGTGCTGCCAAGTCTTCCTGACTGTAAGGCATGGATAACATCTCCAGGAATGTTTGGGTTATTAAGGATACTGGGTGGTATGTTCATGTTGGCTCTAGATGGTCCAGGCCCCATGCCCATAGGGCCAGGTCCACCCATTCCCATGGGAGCAGGCATTCCCATGGGACCCGGTCCACCCATACCCATGGGACCCGGTCCCCCCATACCCATGGGACCCGGACCCCCCATACCCATGGGACCTGGACCAAAGACACCTTGTGCTGCTCTTCTTGAACGTTCCCCATGTGGATCCTAGAGGAAATTATGGAAAACCGTTAATCACTCATGACAATCTTAGCTTATATTTTTCATAGCACAATTTGCAAGTGGTACTAACAGGTACAAGTCTACCATGTTAAATGGATCTTATCACCTAGAACTGGCTCCATCGTTCAGAGCTATGCTTCTCACAAAAGGAGTACTGGAGTACTTTGTAGTAATACAGTTCTATTGAACAATGAAGTGCTGCAGGCCTAACACTGAAGAGTTTTGGTATAGATGAGGTAATTGAACTGAACACCATTACAACTAAAAAAAACTCTTACCAGGGTAAAATGTCAGTGAAATCACTTGTGTAGACAAATCCAGATTTTTATTTTTATATTTCTTTGAATAGGAAAGAAATTGGGCATGGAAGTTAATACTCTTTATGCCAAATAACCATTAAAGATTTTGCCAACAGTATTTTAAGAGTGGGGGATATGTCTTCACCAATAAAAACAAAAACATACCTCTCTAATTTTCAAGGGTCTCCCATTCATAACATGCTTGTTGAGAACTTGCACAGCTTTCTTCATACTCTCCTCCAGCTTAAACTCAACAGCACTTATTAAGAAAATGTCATTATTAGTAAGGACTTGGTAAAAAAACAAAAAACAAAACACAATACAACGTAAAAATAGGATACTTACGCGCACCCCTGAGCAGGAGACATGCACAGGAAATGGAATAAAAAGAAAAACAATGTTAGAACAGTTATAATATAGTACAAAATATAATTGTTGGTAGCCAGAATGAGGGGAACAGTCGATTATTTCCACTACTCACTTCAAACATTACAGCCACAACAGGATTTAGGTACGACAAGATTGAACTTTTCAAATTAACGTGTAGAAAAACCCCAAGAAACAACAGGCTACTCTTAATATATAATACTAACATACCAGGAGAAAGTAAAAGGCCATATAAAAAAAACATTGGCAGATTTTGAACTAAATCACAAGTGTTGGAAGCTCATTGTTTCTGCTCTCTGCACAAGTCACAATTGAGGAGGACTTGAATTAAACTTGGCCACAGCAAGAACAGAATATAAGATAACAGACAAATCTCATCACGTATATGTTTTTGCTCCATGTGAATTCCAGAACAAGGCAACTGCAACCAGCTAAAATTCCTTGAAATCTTGCAAAACAAGTGTTCCAAAGACTCCCACCCAGACATTTACAAAAATAAAAAATAAAATCTAGTCACAACCCAGTCTACCCAAATAGACGGCGCCCCATTGGTACCACGTGAAGTCATAATTCCGTAGAAAGGGGATCTCTCAGTGACTTACCCTTGACTTTCCTTCATCGTCCATTAAGAGCTCCACGTATGTTACCTCACCAACTACAAATCAGATTCCAGACGACACATACCATGGGAGAAAAGCCAAGAAAACAATGGGAATTTAGAACAAGTCAACAACAACCTTGAGCATGAGCCTTTGAGAAAGCCCGGAGACTTCACTACACCAACAAGTAGGTTTTAAAAGTGTGCAGTCAAGCTGAGAAATATGTTTTGGTTCACGATTGTTGAAATTTATCAATTCCTATTCATAACGCCTTTAAACCCAGCTGCAATAACAGAAAAACTCTCTCTATATATGTATTGACCACTGTAGAACACCATTTCCGGTATAGACATCAAAAATCGACGTCAAATTTCTTCCTTCAGTACAGGGGTAATTATTGCAGTTGCAATGAGGTAGACACACTAAGGGGGGGTGGGAACAAACATTACAACTATCTGCGTGGGTAGGCAGGTTTGCACAGCAGAAATAATCAGCAAAAAGTAGCCTTGTCTGCATGGCACGGCAGTCCAAATTAAATTAGAACAAGTACTGAAGGCGTGTGACCGCTTTTAAAGGGGCACTTTGGCGTGGGTGTTTCAAGCAGAGTAGGTTTTTTTTTTTACAGCAAAAATAACTACGCTCTTCTACTTGGTAGCTATTTGCTTTCACCCTCACCATGCCCATGTGACTGCAGAAATTATACAAAAAGTTCATTGCAGACTTGTATCGCATTAAAGCGCTGTGAAGTGGTTTCTACCAGATAGCATTGTAGTTTAGCTGCAGCTACTGTGTTGCTCATCCATCCATGTGCTTAAGGCAAGCTATGTACCATGTGGATTCCAGTACCAGCAGTCGGTTGTACCAGGGCTATATCGAACATTAAGACAAAAAGACATCTTACCAGTGAGAAGAAAGGCTTCAGTTTAATAAATTAGAACAATGTGAAGAATAAATAGCAACTCCATACTTATGACAAACTACCATAGCAAATTTGGCATCATGTAAGTCAGGCAGTTTTATGCCTTATGTACAAGCTGCGTACACTCTCCAAGTGCCAAAATACACAAAGTTTAACACCAGACGTTGACATAAACCCCAAGTATTAGTCCATACACAAGTAAAAGAATACCAAAAAAATATAAAAAAATTAATTAACGCCAAAAAGGCAGTTTTTTTTAAAAAAAAAATTAATTTGCACTGCACACTTTTAAATTTGGTCCTGCCAACAAAATCCAGATTTTTTTTTTTAAAGAACCAAGGCATAGACAGATCCTAACAGGACTACACACACAGCCTGTGAGAACCAGTCCGGACGGAAGATATACAATTACATACTTAAGGAAGTAAAATTTAAACTGACTAAACAGCCATTTGCAACTGAAAGTCAGCTGTGAATGTGTGTTATACATATGAAAAAAACAGCATCATGCTCTGTCTGTAAAGCGGTTGTGGCAGCCTCAGACAGAACAGCGATAAACTGCAGACCTGGATCGCTCTAGGGTGAGACACCTACCCATTTTAACGACAGACATCCGCTAGTGTGTAATATATTATAGATACAACAATTATCTATACACAGAGCCTGGCCTTGACCACACAAATCAAAATTAGTTACATTCAGCTTTAGCACACTAACTACCCAATCACATTTACTATACGTCAGGCTAGTTTTTACTGATGAAATCCCACATTTTCGTCTGAGAAATAAGCCCTCTGTCAACAACCAGCCTCTCTCCGCTGTAGCGCTACATTAAGCGCATTATATTTTAAACAAGTGCCTTTAATTTCTGTAGCTTTTTTAATCTTACAAAAACAAGAATTGTTCAGGCTGGAAAGGTTAATCATATCTGTGGCACCATGAGCACAACATATAAGCTCTACAACAAGCAGAAGACATAAAAGACTCAAGTAATGAGCCAACAGGAACCCTGAATACTTCTGGCATACCAGGGGTCCAGAACACTGAGATGTATAGTTCTGTGCCAAACAACCACCTGTGACTTTTGCATTGTATAAAACATTCAACTGGTAAATGGTGAACTTGGAGCACTAGGTGTGAAGAAGAAAATAGAGAACACAACCAAACTAACAGTGCTACATTCTGACCATGTTGAAGACAAAACTAACAATTTATCAATTAAAATAATCAACAGGCGATGTACCCATTACTAGGAGCTTACACTGGCAATCCTAAACCAAATACACAACCACAACATTGCAGAAGTACCACACTGAGGCCGATAACCAGCCCAAGTATTTAACTCGACAAATGCAGAAATCCAGAGGGCAAAGTACCAAATGAAATCAAAACATGCCTCAAAAACATAAAGTGACTAGGAGAAGGGGAAGAGTGAAGGCAGCAGACTTCAAAGTCTGCTTGACAACCATTACCTTTTTCCTTAACAAGGTCTTTAAGAGCCTGCCACTTAACATCAAATGGAATATTAGAGATGAAAGCTCGGAAACGCTTTTGTGGGTTATAAGGCTCAAATCTGTTAGTTTTCTTAGCAACTTTGTCCTTGCGCTTATCATTTTGTTGAGTCTGCCCGGAGTCACTGAAAAGGGGGAAAACAAATATAAATAAAACTCATCCATGAACATGAGTGGTGCCAAAATGAAACACTTGACATCAATAACTATACTATAAAACCTAGTACTTAACTTTTTGGTAAAAATAGAGCAAACTACATAGCTCATTAAGAAGCATTATATAAGATACAAAATCAGGTGAACACAGTGGCCACATTTAATATTAATTTAATCATGAAAGAGGCCCCAACTTAAAGCTTTATAATATGGCTCCGAGTAAAAAAAAAAACGCACTTGCAGAGATAAAGGTGCAGAATCTCCACTGCGGCACAAAGTATACTTTTAAGTATCCGATACCTTATCATTGATTAACAGCACAACTGTGTGGCAGGTAATATGCACTTAGTACAGGTAGTAGTCATTTAGCCTATAACATAACTATCCTATGCTTATCAACGAAGACTGGGATAATAATTTGGCGGCAAGAAAATTACCACACGACCGGCTAGTAGTGTATGGCATGCCCTATGCCAATTCCACGAACACATCGGGAAAAAATGAGCCATAAAAGGGAAGTGATTGAGCAACAGCATACAAAAGCAGCATACACTATATACCCGCGTCCTGCGGCCTACTGCCACCAACACTCTACTATGGGGCATATTCCATCTCCTCACCCTGACGCTTGCGTTTCCTTGTTGTCTTCAACCGTGCCGTTGCTCCCGGTTGTACCTCCGGGGGAAGCCTCCTCTTTCTTGGGGAGGTTTCGCTGGATTTTCACTTTAATCAAAGCGCTAGACGCCATCTTAATATCAAGTAGGAGCTTTGTGTAAAATGGAGCCAGGCAGGACGTAAGGAAGAACAATATATAACGTTCCGATGCACGATGGGTAGCGACGCAATAGCTAAGGGGCGTACAAATACCAGTTAGCCCATCCCCTTACCCGTGGCGGCCATCACTGAACTGGTCAAATGCCCACACTTGCTCTGCGGTGGCTAGAAAAAGGTTGTCCCTAGTGTGCTGCAGGCCCTCCCATTGCTAACAGCATCACGTATATATACATACATATATAAATTAGAACATATTAGTTATGTACTATGGTTATGTAATATGGTATTAGTAGCTGTATACTCTTACTCTGCTGCTTTTTAACCTACTTGCATGCTTGTGGCTTTCCTCCTCATATCAAAGCTGGGCCACTTGCATCAGTCGAAGCCTGCAGGAGTACCTGATGTCCCTGCAGTGATATTTGCAGACGAGTGCAGAGAAATATGTGCCCCCTACAGATTGTGTCCTTAGTTGGTCTAACACCATCCGTTACACACAAACTCTAAACACCATACCTGGGTACTCACCTGGTCACACCCACTTCAAACCTATTCACTTTCAACTACCATACAAATGTAACCGGTTTGTGATCTTTTATAGGACATGGTATTACGTCCTATAAAACAGGCTCTAGATAACAGAAGACGTAATAGTACATCCTATGGTTTTCACACTAAGGAGGTTGTTTTGTTGCTGATACATGGGAGATCAGGGTGGATTCGACAGTCTGGGGTCCCTATCAGCGGGAGCCAGCTTCGCTAGGTTCCTGCTAACCGATCGTGTGTAACAATGCAAGCCCCAGTTACACCACAATAATAATAATCTGTGGGCAGTGTCAGGACAGGAAATAACAATCTATCCAGACCCTCCTGAAACCTCTGATGAGCTTCCCCCTGCTGGCTAATTACAGGTACTGTGATCAGCAATGCAACACTGTGATCACAAATAGATATCAAAGTGAAAAACTGCATTTCCTCCGCTAAAATATTTAAAAAATAAAAATAGTTTTAAAAAATAAAAATATGAAAAATTAATAACTAAGTCTAGTTACAAAAAATAATAATCAAAAAATAATTTTAAAATGAAAAATTGCTCAAGCACTGTGACGGAACCTTCCTGTCACTGGGGCTTATGGAGGGGGCTGATGACTAGCCTCCTCCCTACTGACTATGGGCCCTGGCCTTATAAAAACTTCCGTGTGTAGGTGCCAGATCTGATTTGCCAGATCTGATTTGATACTAAAGGGGGACTGGCTGGGGCAATACACAAGCGGTGCTGGCTGGGGCATCACATAAATGAATACTAAAGTGGGGCTGTCTGGTGGGATAAATATACAATGTGGGGCTGGCTGGGGGCATAAATACACAATGGGGGGCTCTCTGGAGTGCACAAAAACACGAGGGGGCTGGCGGCATCAATACACAAGATGGCCAGGTGCGGCCATCACATAAATCAATACCAAAGGGAAACCGTCCATGGAAACTCTCCGGATGCGGGTGTCAGTGTGGCAGAGCCTGTCCTGGTGTTTGTGTTTGAGTGTCAGCGTGGCAGAGCCTGTCCTGGTGTGTGTGTGTTTGGGTGTCGGTGTGGCAGTGTCTTTCCTTGTGTGTGTGTCTAGGTGGCAGAGCCTGTCCTGGTGTGGATTTATTGAAGGACTTGGTGGTACCCTGGCTTGTGCATCATGTCACTACTGAGTGCTGTATTCCAACTTTTGTTTCTGTGTATCCTGGTGTGTATTTAGTCATCTGTTTTCTGGCCCTTTACTTTCTGTAGGAATAAATTGAACTATTTAATTTTTACTTATCCAGAGATAAAACGCCCTCCTGAATTTCTAGTCACTTCAGGCCCAGAAATCAGTGAGAGCAAACGTAAAAGGTATTGTGTCCTGGCCTGAGCACACATATACTCTAAAACCATAAGCTGACACACACACTACATTAACACACATAATATAACAGTATATGGTAACACACATGCTAACCATGTACACACACACATGCTTAACTAACAAACACACATGCTCATACAATACACTAACACACACTCTAACACAATAAAGTAGAAATTTTAACTTTTTGAAACATGGGTGTAGGGCAGTTGCTATTACCATTGAATAGCTCTGTAGCTTTAAAGTTGTATCATTCTCCCAACAACTTTTAAGCAGCAGTGGAGAAAAATGCTTTCAATCCAGCTTCCCTTACTCGGATAGACCTTTTTACCAGGGTTGACACAGGAGATAACGTGACATATTTTTTAACCACTAAGACTGTAGACTGTGACTCATTGAAAGACTACCAAGAGAATGTATAGTTCTTCCATAATTCCATTGATCAAAGTGAAGGTCTGAATATCTCCTGCTGTCCACCTTTGTTGGTGTGGAGGGTCAGATTTTTTCAGACCCATAAACTCGGGAGGGGGGGGAGACTTACAAATACACATACACACTAACACGCACACTTACACATACAGACCAATGCACATATACTGTGCTGTGTGTCAGGAGCCTCATGAAATACCATATTTGCTCGATTATAAGACGAGGTTTTTTCCAGAGCAAATGCTCTGAAAAATACCCCTCGTCTTATAATCAGGGTCGTCTTATAATCAGACCTCAAATAGGTCTGATTTTGAGACTAAGATCCAGATCCCCCGCAGCGATGCAGGGGACCTGGATCCTCCTGTGTTATGCCCCCCCCAACTTACCGGTGCTTCTGAGTCCCCGGTGCTTAGTCCGGGCTGCGTGTAGAGCTCTACACGATACAATCGCATAGAGCTCTACACGCTTCCCGGACTAAGCACTGGGGACTCAGATGCAGGGGACCTGGATCCTCCTGTGTTATGCCCCCCCCTCCAACTTACCGGTGCTTCTGAGTCCCCGGTGCTTAGTCCGGGCAGCGTGTAGAGCTCTACACGCTTCCCGGACTAAGCACCGGGGACTCAGATGCAGGGGATCTGGATCCTCCTGTGTTATGCGCGTGCCCCCCCCAACTCAGAAGCACCGGTAAGTTTAGAGGAGGGAGGGGGAGAGAGTGTTAAATGGGGGTGTAAGGCATTTCTGGAGGCAGAGTGCTCTGTGAAATGCCTTTTAACCCCTTTAATGCCACTCTGCCTCCTGAAATGCCTTTTACCTCCCTATATGCCACTCTGCCCCATAATATGCCTTTTAACCCCCTAAATGCCAGAGTGGCATATAGGGGTATAAGGCATTTCTGGAGGCAGAGTGGCACATTGGGGGTCAAAAGGCATATCATGGGGCACAGTGGCATTTAGAGGGTTAAAAGGCATATCATGGGGCACAGTGGCATATATGGGGTATAAGGCATTTCTGGGGCAGAGTGGCAAGCCTGGGGCAGATGTGCATAACTGGGGGGGCAGGTTGAAAAAAAAAAAAGGAAATAGAAACAAAATATTTCGTCGTCTTATATTCAGGCTTTTTCTTTTTTTCATAAGTTAATATTCAGATTTTGGGGGGTCGTCTTATAATCAGGGTCGTCTTATAATCGAGCAAATACGGTAGGTTTCCATGACCGAGCAGCTGCAACCTGCTACTGGATTCTGGAGAAGTGGAAATTAGTTATCTGGAGTGATGAAACACGCTGGAAGACTGATGGACCAATCTGGGTTTGGCTGATGCCAAGAGAATACTACCTACCAGAATGCATAGCGCCTACTGTAAAGTTTGGTGGAGGAGGGATAATGGACTGGGGTAGTTTTTCAGGATTTGGGCTAGGCATTTTACTTCCAGTGAAGGGTAATGGTAATTCTACAGCATGAAGTTACATTTAGACAGTTGCATAGTTCCAACTTTGTGGCACTAGTTTGGGAAAGGCCTTTTCCTGTTCCAGCATGGCTGTGTCCTTGTAAACAAATCAAGGTCCATAAAGACATAGTTTGATGAGTTTGCTGTGGAGAACAATTGAGTGGCCTGCACAGAGCCCTGAACTTAACCTCACTGAGCACCTTTTGGGATGAATTGGAATATCATTGTGGTTCATAATGAGCGTCATAACAATTTCCATGGTATCTCTCTTGCAAAATGTATCTGCAGCTCTGTATTTACAGCTTCTTCCTAAGGGAAGTAGAGTACTTTAATATGCATTCTCTTTTGGTGAGGTGTCAGGGACATTACACTGTCCATTTTAATTAGTAACTCTTACAGAACCCAGAAGTTTCAGACATTACAGTCTCAAATTAAAGGGTACTTTTGCTAATAACTACACACATGGCATATTCCTACCCCATGGAAAACACATGAAACAGTCTTTAAAGTAAAGACAAATAAAGGGAATTATGCAAATGAGGATAAAAAGCTAGCTGCTTAAATAAATACTTCTGTTCTGTTTTTACACAGGAAGATGACTGTTTGGGACCCTTGTTAGCCAAGAGACATGGGGTGACATGTGACACAGCTGTGTTTACAGAGGAAGAAGATCTAATTGAACTTTCCAAAGTAAAAGCAGACAAATCAATGGGACCTAGTGGTATACACCCAGAATTACTGAAAGAGCTTTGAGGTGTCCTGGCAAAAACCACTAGCAGATCTATTTAAACAGTCACGAATGACAGGAATAGTTCCAGAGGACTGGAAGCTGGCAGCCATAGTACCGCTGCACAAAAAAAGGCAGTGCGGTCAACTATAGACCAGTAAGCCTTACATCAGTAGTTGGAAAATTAATGGAACCCATGCTAAAGGACATATGATCATATGTATGATCAGAAACAGCAAGGGTTTACTACAGGAAGATCTTGTCAAACTAATTTAATCTATTTTTTTGACTGGGTAACCAAGATAATAGACCAGAGAGGCAGGGGCGTAACTAGACGCCTCAGGGCCCGGGTGCGAGAATCTGTTAAGGGACCCCCACCCCCCCAAAAAAAACATGATTTTTACCCAACAATTTTTTTTCAACAAATTCAACAAATTCAATTTACATATTGAATCATATCTGTAAAAAAATCTAAGAAAAAGGGGCGCATGTACAAAGGGCATAATCCAGGGGTGTCCAAGTTTTTTCTGCAGTGGGCCACTTCATCAGAATTGTATACGTGCGTGGGCCGCACTCATTTTTCACTGTGACAAAAAATATGGCCTTTCATAAAATATGCAGATTAAAATAAAGTAAAACGACACAAAACCTTTACTCTTCCTCTCACTGATTTCTGGGCCTAGAAAGTTTTGCGACTACAGATTCAGGATTCCCTAGATTTATTCTAGGGATGAACTAAAATGAAAATTCTGGACCAAAACATTCAGGGTTCACTTAGCCAAAACCGAAAATGACCCCCACCTTTAAAAATAATAATAAAAACTCACATTTTTAATAAAAGTAGGTAACACACAATTGGACAAAATTAGCAATATGACTTGGCATGATAGGAGTGTGATTGCTAACAGCAATCACACTCCTATCATACCCAGGCAACCAGTAAATGCTGGTACCTAGGCATGATGGGACTGTGCTCGCTGTGATTGCTGTTAGCAATCACACTCCTATCATGCCAAGTCAGCCAGTACATGCTGGTACAGGGTGGCTGTAAGTGATGTGCAGACCCCATACTGCTGGCAGCATCACTACACAAGGGGGGCAGCTAGCTAGGTTTCAGCATGTACTGGCTGACTTGGCATGATAGGAGTGTGATTGCTAACAGTAGTCACAGTCCCATCATGCCTAGGTTCCAGCACTTACACATCCATCCAGTAAATGCTGGAACCTAGGCATGTGTCACGGTCTGCCCAGGCTGCGGAGCTGCATATCTGTCCTGCTGTAGTTTCTCTGCTTTGCTTTGATCCATTCCTGGATTTCCTTTTGCTTTGTTCTATTTTCCATTCCTTGCTTCTGCTCCTGCTCTTTGCTTCAGCTCTGCTTCCTTTATTAGGTGTGCCCCACCTGTGTGTTCTGTTTGTCTCAGTCTGCAGTCTGCAGTCTAAGGTATGTCTCAGTGCTATGTGTTTGGTTTCCATGTGTGGTTTGTTTTGTATCTTTGTCTGCAGGGATTAGCGTTAGGACCCACCGTCATTGGAGTACTTTGGCGTAGTGGTGGGCTAAGCATACTATGGCCATATCATGTGACGAAATCTCCAATAGTTATCTTGTAGTCCTAGGCTAGTTTCTGTATTCATGTTTGTCTGTCTCTTATGTACCTTTGCCCTTCTTCCTTGAATCATCTGAGGATTCCGGTTCCTCTCTCCTCTCCCCATGTCCCTGTTAATATGTCCTATCCTTGCTTATAGGAGAAGCGTCCGAGGGTTCCGGCTCCTCACTCCTTCCCCTGTGTTCCTTGCCTTCTTCCCTGTCCTTTGTTGTGCCCTGTAACATGTATGTCTTGTCTGGTTATGTTTATTCCTTGTCTTGTGCCTGTTTATATCTTTCAATTCATGTCATGCTTCTTGCCACTTCTCGTGTATATCCTATATCATGTTTCTTGCCTGGTCTCCCTTTCTCTTGCTTGTTTTGTGTCTGCTACATTAACCCTTTACTTAGCTTCCATTCTCCCAGCCTGCAGCATCCAGCACGTGACTCATGTGATATGCTTCATGCCTGCTCCAGGGTACCTGCAGGATTCGTTTTGTTCTGGACTCCATCTGCTGCCATATCAGGGCGCTGGTGTTTGGCTGCACTACCTAGGTGCTCAACGTCTGGGCGAGTGTGGTCACCCTGCACCAGGTCCTGCCCCAGACTCCGCTACTGCATCGAGACTCCTGCAAACAACCATCGGGCGCACTGGGTCCTTCCAGCCATCAGCTTGGACCCAGTCCGTGACATATGGCCGCAGGTAAAAGGCCAGGAGTTCGCGGAGTGTAGTTTGCAGCGTCAGCCCTTCCAGTGGGCCTCCGTATCCGTCTGCCCTTCCAGTGGGCCTCCGTACCTGTCTGCAGCATTCCAGCCCGGCCAGAGGGCTATCTATCATGCACCCCACCAAACGGGGTTTTCTGTTGTGTACACCCCATCAAAAGGGGTTTCCAATCGTGTGCACCCCATCAAAAGGGGTTTCCTCCTAAGCTCGCCCCTTCCGGTGGGCTTCCTCCTAAGCTCGCCCCTTCCGTAGGGTTTCCTGATGTGTGAGCCCTTTCCGTAGGGCTTCCTACCGAGCGTGCCCTTTCCGTAGGGTTTCCTGATGTGTGAGCCCTTTCCATAGGGCTTCCTACCGAGCGTGCCCTTTCCGTAGGGTTTCCTGATGTGTGAGCCCTTTCCATAGGGCTTCCTACCGAGCGTGCCCTTTCCGTAGGGTTTCCTGATGTGTGAGCCCTTTTCATAGGGCTTCCTACTGAGCGTGCCCTTTCCGTAGGGTTTCCTGATGTGTGAGCCCTTTCCATAGGGCTTCCTACCGAGCGTGCCCTTTCCGTAGGGTTTCCTGATGTGTGAGCCCTTTCCGTAGGGCTTCCTACCGAGCGTGCCCTTTCCAGAGGGTTTCCTGCCAAGCTTGCCCTTTCCAGAGGGCTTCCTACCAAGCTTGCCCTTTCCAGAGGGCTTCCTACCGAGCGTGCCCTTTCCAGAGGGCTTCCTGCCAAGCTTGCCCCTTCCGGTGGGCTTCCTGCCAAGCTTGCCCCTTCCGGTGGGCTTCCTGTCATGTTCCGGAGTTGCGGCCAACGACCCACTATGGACTCCCAGTATGAGTGCCTGCATCCGGGCTACCCTGGTCGAGTATTCTCCAAGCGGGCAACCCGCCGTGTACCCTGAAAGAGGGTTTCCTGAGTTGCGGCCAGCGACCCACTATGGACTCCCAGTATGAGTGCCTGCATCCGGGCTACCTTGGTCGAGTATTCTCCAAGTGGGCAACCTGCCGTGTGCCCTGCAAGTGGGCAACCTGTTGTCTGAACCTGAACCCGTGCCTGAACCTGTACCAGTCGTGTCTGCCCAGCAAGTGGGTTACCTGCCGTGTCTGCCTTGTCAAGTGGCTTATCTACCTTGCCTTTGTCTGGCCCTAAATGTCAGCTAGAGACTACTTCCTCAATCCTGTACAGTCATTCTGTTTCCTGTTTTTGGAGGAGATTTGTCTACTAGCGGCAGTGCTGGTCATCGAAGGACTCCTACGTTTTTCGGACTCTGTATGCTGGTTCCTGGGTTGACTTGTTTCCTCCGTTCTCCCGTCAGAGGGCGGGCCTTCCTTCTATTGCTGTTTCTGTTCGCGTCCGGAGGCCGCTCTTTTCGGAGGGGGATACTGTCACGGTCTGCCCAGGCTGCGGAGCTGCATATCTGTCCTGCTGTAGTTTCTCTGCTTTGCTTTGATCCATTCCTGGATTTCCTTTTGCTTTGTTCTATTTTCCATTCCTTGCTTCTGCTCCTGCTCTTTGCTTCAGCTCTGCTTCCTTTATTAGGTGTGCCCCACCTGTGTGTTCTGTTTGTCTCAGTCTGCAGTCAGCAGTCTAAGGTATGTCTCAGTGCTATGTGTTTGGTTTCCATGTGTGGTTTGTTTTGTATCTTTGTCTGCAGGGATTAGCGTTAGGACCCACCGTCATTGGAGTACTTTGGCGTAGTGGTGGGCTAAGCATACTATGGCCATATCATGTGACGAAATCTCCAATAGTTATCTTGTAGTCCTAGGCTAGTTTCTGTATTCATGTTTGTCTGTCTCTTATGTACCTTTGCCCTTCTTCCTTGAATCATCTGAGGATTCCGGTTCCTCTCTCCTCTCCCCATGTCCCTGTTAATATGTCCTATCCTTGCTTATAGGAGAAGCGTCCGAGGGTTCCGGCTCCTCACTCCTTCCCCTGTGTTCCTTGCCTTCTTCCCTGTCCTTTGTTGTGCCCTGTAACATGTATGTCTTGTCTGGTTATGTTTATTCCTTGTCTTGTGCCTGTTTATATCTTTCAATTCATGTCATGCTTCTTGCCACTTCTCGTGTATATCCTATATCATGTTTCTTGCCTGGTCTCCCTTTCTCTTGCTTGTTTTGTGTCTGCTACATTAACCCTTTACTTAGCTTCCATTCTCCCAGCCTGCAGCATCCAGCACGTGACTCATGTGATATGCTTCATGCCTGCTCCAGGGTACCTGCAGGATTCGTTTTGTTCTGGACTCCATCTGCTGCCATATCAGGGCGCTGGTGTTTGGCTGCACTACCTAGGTGCTCAACGTCTGGGCGAGTGTGGTCACCCTGCACCAGGTCCTGCCCCAGACTCCGCTACTGCATCGAGACTCCTGCAAACAACCATCGGGCGCACTGGGTCCTTCCAGCCATCAGCTTGGACCCAGTCCGTGACAGCATGATGGGACTGTGATTGCTGTTAGCAATCACACTCCTATCATGCCAAGTCAGCCAGTACATGCTGGTACAGGGTGGCTGTAAGTGATGTGCAGACCCCATACTGCTGGCAGCATCACTACACAAGGGGGGCAGCTAGCTAGGTTTCAGCATGTACTGGCTGACTTGGCATGATAGGAGTGTGATTGCTAACAGTAGTCACAGTCCCATCATGCCTAGGTTCCAGCACTTACACATCCATCCAGTAAATGCTGGAACCTAGGCATGATGGGACTGTGATTGCTGTTAGCAATCACACTCCTATCATGTCAAGTCAGTCAGTACATGCTGGTACAGGGTGGCTGTAAGTGCAGACCCCATACTGGTGGCAGCATCACTACACAAGGGGGGCAGCTGACCAGGTTTCAGCATGTACTGGCTGACTTGGCATGATAGGAGTGTGATTGCTAACAGCAATCACAGTCCCATCATGCCTAGGTTCCAGCACTTACACATCCATGCTAACACACACACACACTCATTTATTCATATAATCATTCATTCACAGATTCATTCCCTCAATCACACACACTCATTCAAACATCCTCCCCACCCCCTTACCTGCCTTGCAGCTCCTCGATGCCGCTCACAGACTTCAGCAGGGGGCGCGGCCTCCCTCTGCCTTCTCTGCTAAAGCACAGAGGAAGTAGGATGTCACGTGAACTCCGCTTCCTCTGTGCAGTCCAGAAGACCCTCCCACAAGTAAGTAGCAGGGCTTGAGGTGCGGCTCGCGTAAGATCGGTTGCCCTGGCTGCCGATCTTACGCGGGCCGCACCTCGAGGTCTCGTGGGCCGCATTTGGCCCGCGGGCCACATGTTGGACGCCCCTGCCCGATTTCGGGCGGCCCCTTGGCTTGGGCCCCCCTGCCGCCGTGGCCCGGTCGCAGTCGCAACCCCTGCGACCCCGGTAGTTCCGCCACTGCAGAGAGGAGCTGTTGATATAGCCTAGATTTTAGTAGAGCATTGGACACTGTCCCCGATAAAAGACTTATAAATACATTGCAGTCTATGGGTATGGATACCAGACTAGTTGAATGGATAAGCCAATGGTTGAGTGATAGGAGGCAGAAGGTTGTAGTTAATGGTGTAAAACAGGCATAAAGCATATCAGGGGAACAGAGTGGCATATCTGAGGGCAGAGTGACATATCAGGGGAGCAGAGTGGCATATCTGGGGGGCATAAAGCATATCAGAAGGCACAGCGGCAAATCTGGGGACCAGAGAGGCATATCTGTGGGGGCAGAGTTGTATATCTGGGGGCATAAAGCATATCAGTGGAGCAGAGTGGGGGGGGTAGAATGGCATTCTAGGGGGGCAGAGCGCCAAATCTATAAGTAAGATGCATTATGAATTAAGTGAGATACACCTTAAAATGGCTATTGGTTTTCTGTTTGTATATAACATACAGTAGCGTACTTAAAGGGGGGTGGTCCGCCCCCGGGTGCCGTGACGGCCGCCCATTGCGGGCCTGCAACTCACTTCTGTGGCGCCCGCGCACTGTGTGAGAAAACTCTTTCCCCACCCAGGGGGAGCAGGAACCTGGGCAGAGAAAGAGTTTCCTCACACAGTGCGCGGGCACCACGGCAGTGAGCTGCAGGCCCACGTTAGGCGGCCGTCGCGGCACCCCCTGATGAGCAGTCCCAGTGATGATCGACCGGCCCCTGGATAATAATAAATTATTGTGTGAATGAATTATGTGAATGAAAGTGTGAATTAGTGAGTGACTGTAAAAGTATTTGTATGTATCACAGATGTGTAACTAATTTGTAGAAAGGCAACGATGGCACAAGCAGGGTGTTTGAGCCTTGGGGACCAAGATGGCACAGGCAGAGTGTTTATGGGACAAAGATGGCACAGGACGGGCTGTTTGGGGACAAAGTTGACTAATCCCAGGGACAAAGATGGCAAGTCCTATGTGTGTAATTTGGGTGATGGTCTGGTTCTATGTGGGCAGTGTGGATGCCAGTGCTGGCTTTGGGGTGTGCCACCTGTGATTTATGCCTGCAATTTAGGGTTTTATCTATACCTTTAATGCTTTAATGAGTTTTATGTGAATTCCAAATTATTTATACCTGCAAAGCTGGGTTTGTGTGTTATTCTGTTGACCTATGTGTGCTATGCTATGTGTCCATACATTATTTAGTATACCTGCAAATACATGGTTTGTATGTCTTATTAAGTTGATCAATACTGTTGTATATACTTCTCCTCTCTCAAACCAATACCACCAACAAATACCTGCAGTGCAGTTTCCATGTGTTGTTTATTTGATCTATACCCTCAGTGCTGAGTTTACATGTGATTTCCAGTTGATCAATGCCTGCAATGCTGATTTTGTATGTTCTGTTATTATTATTATTATTTATTGATTTATATAGTGCCATAAAATTCCGTAGCTCTGTACAATTGATCTATACCTGCAATGCTATGTTTCCATACATTATTATTGTATACCTGCAAATACATGATTTGTATGTCTGATTCTGTTTATTTGATCTATACCCACAATGCTGGGTTCACATGTGAATTCCAATTGATCTATGCATGCAAAGCTAGGTTTTGTGTGTTAATGTGTTGATCTATACCTGATATGCTATGTTTCCATACATTTACCTGCAAATACAGGGTTTGTATGTCTTATGCAATTGATCTATACATGCAAGTGCTGTTTCATGTGTTGTTTATTTGATCTATACCTGAACTACAGGGAGTAAGTAAAAGATAGGTATGGCTTAGTGAATGAGGGGACACTGGGATGATTACAGGGGATAGGAACTCTCAATGTCATGGTAGGGTCAGAACGAGGGAAGACTGCACAAACTCTCACAGTCTTCCCCTAATGTGCAGACAGTGTGGCAAATATTGTTTTTGGTGTGGGAGCAGAGGGAGTGATTGCATGCCAGTGAGTGTGGAGTAGGGTCCAATTTTTCAATATAAAATGTGTTTGCAGCAGGGTCTAATATTTATATATATTGTCAGCAGGGGCTAATAGTAATATATTTTTACAGCAGGGGAAAATATTAAAGAATTAAAATTAACTCCCAGTTCAGCTATTATTTTTAAATCATCTTTTAATCACCGTCTTTACTTCAAAGAGAAAAGTACATATTATGTAGTTATAAATGCATCTCTCTCTCTCTCTCTCTCTCTCTCTCTCTCTCTCTCTCTCTCTCTCTCTCTCTCTCTCTCTCTCTCTCTCTCTCTCTCTCTCTCTCATATATATATATAAAGCAAATAAAGCTGATGCACTCAGCGGGACTTCATGTGAAGTCATATGAAGCCATATGAACTCTGGTTCAGTTAAAGACAAAGCATAGAAACAGAATGGACATTGAACATGACCTCAGAGTAAAGGACTGCATTGGGAGGCGAGTCCGGCCCCACGGGACCTGCCAAAAAACTTGTGGGCGGTCTTGCTGGGGCTGCGGGCGGGAGCGGGCGGTCAGGCACTGTACCTGCGGGTCCCGGTAATCCCGCGCAGTCCCGCAAGGCTGCCTTCTCGCTGCTCCATTACAGTGTGTCCTATCTTGCTCCGCCCAGGAACAAGGCGGAGTCACGTGATGTGACGTAACTTCCTGTGACTCCACCTTGTTCCTGGGCGGAGCAAGAGAAGAGACGCTGTGAGGGAACAACTCGAGGGCAGCCTTGCGGGACTGCGCGGGAAATCAGGTAAGGAGACGGGCGTGATTGGCCACAAGTGTGGCGGGAGCGGGCAGGATTGGCCACAAATGTGGCGGGAGCGGGCGGAGCGGGAACACCCACATGGCAGGAGTGGGATTAAAAACAGTGGGAGCGGGATTAAAAAAGCAGTCCCGCGCAGGGCTCTACCTCAGAGTTGCTTTGTCTACCATCACCCCAGACTTTGAGACACTCCTCAAAAGCATCCCAGTTTTCCCATTAGTTCTACCTCATATGTTTCAATAACTGTTTGTTTATTTATTTATTGGGTTCTTGCCTCAATGGCACTTTAATTTAACTAGCACTGTGATTATTGCACAATTAATTTTCACTAGCGCTGTGATTACTGCATTATTCATTGTGCAAGGTATCCGTTTGTTTACTGTTTGTTTACTGTTTAAAAAGCGCATATATATATATATATATATATATATATATATATATATATATATAGATCTATATATATATAGATCTATATATATATATATATATGTGAAATACTGCACAAGTTGTTTTATGGAATAAAATATAATGTTTCAGAAATGATATTTTTGGGTCGCGACTTAATGACCAAAGACAAATGTGGGTCCTGAGGATACACGGGTTGAGAACCACTGATATATATATCAAATAACAGATGGAATAAGTATTTCGTGATAATACCTTTTTATTGGACTAACAGAATTTTGGAATGACAAGCTTTCGGGAGCTCTTCTCCCTTTCTCAAGTCTAAAACATTTCTGAGCAAAAGACACAGAATTCGATGGTATGGCAGGGGAGGGGGGCTTACTACCCAGATCTGATAAGGGAGGGTGAGATGTTGTAAAAGTATGTGTCCCTCCAGAGGGTCATAAATGTTCTGAGTAGGGAATTTTGAAGGGGGGTTTAGCACTGCTGAAGATAAATTGACAAAAAATAATAATAATAAAAAAAAAATGTAAGATGCTAGCGCTCACATACATGGAATAGGAATGCAGTGATGAATACAGGGGTGGGAATGTATATGTCTACACATTTGTCATATATACAGGTAAATATAGATGAACATGGTGCACTTAAAAATACAGTACATATAGCAGGTGGGGGGTTATGTAAAACCTGTGTAGTGGGACAGGAAACCCAAATCGGCATTGAGTCCTCTATTCTTGCTGTTGAATAGTTGAATCATTCTGACTATATATATATATACCTGTGTATGTATGATCTCATGCACTTCATAGTGTGTCCCTGAATGGCAGAAATTAAATGTGGTCACCCTACTATCGACACATTGTAGCAATGTTGGAACAAGAGGTCATGGTCTAAAACTTGAAGGCCAGAGACTTATATAATGTAGATGTAATGTAGATTCAGGAAAAAGTGTAACTAAATTTATGGCATTATGTAATAAACTTAAAGCGTTTAAGAAGCTTCATAAAAATAAACCTAATGCTGACATCAGCTCTTAGAGAGGCTATGATTGACATTACCACATTTCCCAGTTCAAGGTGATGCTCCTCCGTCTGCAGCCGACATACAGGAGATGTTCTGCTCCCTCCCCACCAAGGCAGACTTCAGCAACTTCATCGCTGAGGTGAAACACGCTCTGCACAAGGAGGTGACGGCCTTAAGGGCGGACATAGCAGCAGTGGAGCGCCGCACTACTCAACTTGAGGCCTCACATGCCCGTGTCTCGCACCAGGTGTCAGATTTGCAGCAGACCACACACACCTGAATGGCCTAGCCACCGAGCTTCTCCTCTCTGTTGAGGACCTCGAGAACAGATGTAGGCAGCACAATGTGAGGGTTCAGGGCCTAAAAGAGCCTGAGGGCCCTGGAGACCTGTGGGCTTTATTACAGAGGCTCTTCAATACTCTCCTTGGCCGCAATTCTGATTCCCCAATCGCCTTGGACAAGGCACATCGCGCAATACGACCCCGTGGTAGTCCAACAGACCCCCCCCAGGGAGGGCTGGCCTTAGGTGTTCAGGCGTCCTGTGCGGACAACTTCTCTGGCGCCCCCTCGACAAAAATGAAAGGGAAAAATCTAGTTTTAATTAGAGATTATTTATGTGCAAGTGCAAACAAGCACAACAATATATAACTGGAAACACTGGTAACAGTGCAATGTTTGTAACAAAAACATTTTCCCTTTAAATATTGAAAAAATTGAACCCTAGGCAATTATTTCCTTTGTCCTCACTCCACGCTCCCTAGCATTCGATCACTCCCACCGCTCGCACACAAAAAAATATAGATTTTCCACACTGACTGCATATTAGGGGAAGACTGTGAGAGTTAGTGCAGTCTTCCCTCCTTCTGACTCTACTGTGACTTTGAAAGTATGAATTAATGTGTGGATGAATGTGTGAGAATGCATTCTCTCACTCATTCACACAAATCATTTACCCATATTCATTAATGCATTCTCACCATTAATCCACACATTAATTCATTAATTCTCTAATTCATTCACACAATTCATCCACACATTAATGTATTAATCCTCTCTCATTCACCCAACTTATCCACACATTGATTTATACTCTCACTCATTCATGCAATTCATCCACACAATAATTCATTAATTCTCTTACTCATTCTCACTCTTTCTTTCAAGATTCTTACAACCTCCCTTTCACAAATCTCATCCCCCTTCTCACTATCTACCCCCCCTTCTTACTACTATCTACCCCCTTTCTCCAGGGGTGTAGAAACGAGGGGGGGACGGGGGGGCAGATCCCGCTGATAATGAAGAAATCCACCCCAGGGCTGTAGGAACCTCCCCAATCGAAACGCTGTACGGCACCCAGGAGGAAGAGAGATAGGGGCACCGAGCGGTCGTTTTCCGCCACCCGCCTCAGCACTGCCCTGACTGCAGTGGTGGGAGCGTGATGCGTTTGTCTCGGTGCCGGCACATCACGCTGAATGCCAGATTATGACGTCATATGAGCCGGTGCTCAGCAGTGAAGCCGCGGGCACCACGGCAGAGCAGCCAGACAGAGGCCTTGTGCTCCCACCACGGGATAGTGTGAGAAGGGGGAGAGGTAGATAGTGTGAGAAGGAGGAGGGGTAGATGGTGTGAGATGGGGAGGGGTAGATAGTATGAGATGGGGGAGGGGTAGATAGTGTGAGAAGGGGAGAGAGGGGTAGATAGCGTGAGAAGGGGGAGAGGGGGAAGATAGTGTGAGAAGGGGAAGAGGGGGTAGATCGTGTGAGAAGGGGGGGATAGAAAGGAAGAAAAGGGAGGTAAGAATATTGAAATGAAGAGAGAATGAATTAATATGTGGAAGAATTGTGTGAATGAGTGAGCGAATTAATTAATATATGCATGAATTGTGTAAACGAGTGAAAGAATTAATCCATATGTGGGTGAATTGCTTGAATTATTTGTGAAAATGCATTAATGAATATGTGTATCATGGATGTGATTTAGGGAAAGGCAAAGGTGGCTCAAGCAGGGTGTTTGAGCCTTGGGGACCAAGAAGGGTGTTTATGGGACGAAGATGGCCCACGCTGGGCTGTTTGGGGGCAAAGTTGGCTCACACTGGGCTGTTTGGGGACAAAATTGGCTCATTATGGACTGTAATCTGTTTGTGTAATCTGAGCGCTGGTCAGGTTCTATGTGGGGAATGTGGACGCCAGGGTTGGCCTTTGGGGTGTGCAACTTATGATCTATGCCTGTAATTTAGGGGGATTCTATCTATACCTTTAATGCTGAGGTTTTATGTGAATTCTAGTTATTTTATACCCGCAGAACTGGGTTTTTGTGTATCTGCTATGCTATGTTTCCATACATTTTTGATATATACCTGCAAATACAGGGTTTGTATGTTTTATTCAGTTGATCTATACATGCACATGATGTTTCCATGTGTTTTTTATTTGATCTATACCTTAACTACAGGGAATAAGTAAAAGAGAGGTGTGGCTTAGTGAATGAGGGGACAAAGGGACTCTGGGGATGATTACAGGGGAGAGGACCTCTCAATGTCACGGTAGGGTCAGAAGGAGGGAAGAGTGCACTCTCACAGTCTTCCCCTAATCTATGGTCAGTGTGGCAAATATTTGCTTTGGTGTGGGAGCGGAGGGAGTGATTTCATGCTAGGGAGCGTGGAGCGCGGCCAAAGGAAATGCTTGCCTAGGGTCCAATTTTTAAATATATATATATAAAAAACATTGTTATAAAGATTAGCTGTTTTTCCTATATTTAATATATCAAACATACATATTATTGTACATGTTTGCAAAAAAAGAGATGATGAGAAAGTGGGGTAGGGGATATTGGGGAGAAAATGCTATCCCCCCAGATTTTTAGGGGTTCCTATGCCCATGCCTCTCCCCCCTTGTTACTACAGTGGGGCAAAAAAAGTATTTTTTTGTGCAAGTTCTCCCACTTACAAAGATGAGAGAGGCCTGTAATTTTCACCATAGGTACACTTCAACTATGACAGACAGAATGGGGGGGGAGAATACAGGAAATCACATTGTAGGATTTCTAATGAATTCATTGGTAAAAGCATTTGGTCACCTACAAACAAGCAAGATATCTGGCTCTCACAGACCTGTAACATCTTCTTTAAGAGTCTCCTCTGTCCTCCACTCGTTACCTGTATTAATGGCACCTGTTTGAACTTGTTATCAGTATAAAAGACACCTGTCCACAACCTCAAACAGTCACACTCCAAACCCCACTATGGACAAGACCAAAGAGCTGTCGAAGGACACCAGAAACAAAATTGTAGACCTGCACCAGGCTGGGAAGACTGAATCTGCAATAGGCAAGCAGCTTGGTGTGAAGAAATCAACTGTGGGAGCAATTATTCGAAAATGGAAGACATACAGGACCACTGATAATCTCCCTCGATCTGGGGCTCCACGCAAGATCTCACCCCGTGGTGTCAAAATGATCACAAGAACGGTGAGCAAAAATCCCAGAACCACACGGGGGGACCTAGTGAATGACCTGCAGAGAGCTGGGGCCAAAGTAACAAAGGCTACCATCAGTAACACACTACGCCGCCAGGGACTCAAATCATGCAGTGCCAGACGTGTCCCCCTGCTTAAGCCAGTACATGTCCGGGCCCGTCTGAAGTTTGCTAGAGAGCATTTGGAGTATCCAGAAGAGGATTAGGCGAATGTCATATGGTCAGATGAAACCAAGGTAGAACTTTTTGGTAGAAACTCAACTCGTCGTGTTTGGAGGAGAAAGAATGCTGAATTGCATCCAAAGAACACCATACCTACGGTGAAGCATGGGGGTGGAAACATCATGCTTTGGGGCTGTTTTTCTGCAAAGGGACCAGGACGACTGATCCGTGTAAAGGAAAGAATGAATGGGACCATGTATCGTGAGATTTTGAGTGAAAACCTCCTTCCATCAGCAAGGGCATTGAAGATGAAACGTGGCTGGGTCTTTCAGCATGACAATGATCCCAAACACACTGCCCGGGCAACGAAGGAGTGGCTTTGTAAGAAGCATTTCAAGGTCCTGGAGTGGCCTAGCCAGTCTCCAGATCTCAACCCCATAGAAAACCTTTGGAGGGAGTTGAAAGTCCGTGTTGCCCAGCGACAGCACCAAAACATCACTGCTCTAGATGAGATCTGCATGGAGGAATGGTCCAAAATACCAGCAACAGTGTGTGAAAACCTTGTGAAGACTTACAGAAAACGTTTGACCTCTGTCATTGCCAACAAAGGGTTTATAACAAAGTATTGATATGAACTTTTGTTATTGACCAAATACTTATTTTCCACCATATTTTGCAAATAAATTCTTTAAAATCAGACAATGTGATTTATGGACCTCATTCTGTCTCTCATAGTTGAAGTGTACCTATGGTGAAAATTACAGACCTCTCTCATCTTTGTAAGTGGGAGAACTTACTTTGTAAGTGGGAGAACTTAATTGGTGGCTGAGTAAATACTTTTTTGTCCCACTGTATCTACCCCCTTCTTACTATCTAACCTCCCCCCCTTCTTACTATCTACCCCCTCTCCCCCTTCTTACTATCTACCCCCTCTCCTCCCCTCCTTACTATCTACCCCCCTCCCCTTGCAGTTCACTTACCCTGGTGAAGTCCTGTGGTGGGAGCACCCACCATCGCATTCACGGCAGCGGTAGGGAGCTGAGGGGGCCGAGCGGTTACTAAAAACTTTTTCATGTGCAACCACTTGTGCCCCTTTCTGTCCTTGTCCTCTCCCTGCCGCCTGCCACCTCGACCTGGCGCGGCCCTGGCGTTGGTGATGGGACGGCCGCATGGCGCCCCTGCTGCAGTCGCACACCCCTAAGGCCATGGTTGTTCCCAGGACTTTATTTTGAAAGAGGATGTTATGGTGAAGGCGAGGGGCTCCCGCAATCGAAGATTGGTTACTCCCTACTAAGTACACTGCGAATGCTCCTCAAAATGCACCGCCAACTAGAGGCACAAGAATGAGATGCAGGGATACCGTTGCAGTGGATGGACACCCCTCATACACACACACACACACATATCACACTTTTTATTTTTGTTCTTATTGATTATTTGTGAAGAAGATGTTTGTGAACTCTTTGCTACGGGGATTGTGGATCATGTACTCTTTCTGCACCAGGACACTGGGGCATTCTCTACTACCCTTTGCTGCAGGGGGCTCTGCCACCTTGACATGCAAGAATGAGACACAGGGATACCGTCATAGTGGATAGACACCCCTCATACACTCATGAAGGATGATATTCTCCTCTCTGACATATCTCACGCGCACACACAGATATCACACTTTTTATTTTTGTTCTTATTGGTTTTCTTTTTTGTTCTGCTACATTTGAATGCTAGACAAAGAAGATATTCATGAACTCGTGAATTTGTGGCTATGGAGATTTTGGATCACAAATCTTTTCTGCACCAGGACACTGGAGCATGCTCTACTGCCCTTCGCTGCAGGTTCCCTGCTATGTTATCATTTCCCTTTTTTACAGCAATCTGTATAGTTTCTTGTTCTCGGGATTGCTGAGGGCGGCGGGTGGTTCCAAAAGACCGAGGGATTTGGCAAGTACATTATGTATTTACTTATATGGGGTTTTTTTTTGTTTAGTTTTTTTCTCTTCTATTATTTGGGTGTGTATCCTTTGTGGGTTGGGGTTGAGGTGGCGAACCTACGGATTTCCACTTCCTTTAACCCCTGCGATGCTGCGTAGATAAGGTAGGTTAGATGGGGAAGGGACCAGGGAGATTAGTAGACAAAGGCGAACACGAAGATTCTTGTTGTTGTGTGACTTCGTCTTCGTCTTGCTGCAGCCATGTTCGGTATTCGGGCTGAACAATCAAAACGTACCCTTCGTTTTCCTGTTCGCCCGAATACGAATGCACAAGTCTAGTTACCAGAACTGCACTGGTTCAAGGCTGGAGTGGAAGGCTTAACAGATCTCTGATCACGCAAATGTTGCTCATAATGTTTAAGCTCTTTTCTGTGCACAATTGTCCCATCAGATGCTAGGACGTAACCAGGAGTCCCTAGGGAGTGTTTTGCGGTTTGGGGTCTACTTTTCTTACTCTTGCGCTTCCCCAGAGAGAAGGGAGTGGTAGTACTAACCGCACAAGCACCCTTGAGGTATTCAATCACAGGTGTGTCAGTTATATCTGTCTCATAAGTGTCTGAAAGCATACTGTCCATCTCAGACCATTCATTTGAATCAGACATGGTCTGGGGTTCATCTGACATGGGTGTAAAAGGTGCAGAGTTCCCAGGTGCCGTGAACTGGTTAACCCCATGATCACTAGGTTGAGGAATAGACAGGGTGTGCTCCAGCTTTGAGACGTTGCTGTTGTCACATGCAGGTTCCTGGGCCTGGGGTTTGTTAGTGTGGGTTGTAGAGGGTTTAGCTGGCCTTAATGGGCAAGATGATATCCTATGACTACCTCCCCACAATAAAAACACATTCTCTTCCAGTCTTTTCTGTTTTTCCTCTTTGGTAAGTGGCTCATGCATGAAACTCTTTCTAGAAGCTGTCTTACTCTTGGTCTCAGTCTTGGCCTTTTTGTCATCAGCATTGGATTCTATCACAATCCTTACAAACTTACATATATGGAGAACACATTCAGCCAGTAAATCAAAAACTGCTGTTATCCCCGCAGACTCCTTGGAGAGGCCTATGCATACTGTCAGTACTCAGGTAAGCAGGTCAGGTAGGAGCCCAGTCGCAGGGGATACCCTTCGGGCAGGGTACGCAGCTTGGAAGCCCTTATGGCAGGGCACGCGGCTTGGAAGCCCTTCTGGCATGGCACGCGGCTTGGAAGCCCTTCTGGCAGGGCACGCGGCTCGGAAGCAGGATCGATTCAGGACCTGGTACAGAGCCACAGCAATAGGCTGCTAAACTGCAATGCAAAGGGACCCCATGGAAGAGGAAGAAGGTATTTAAGGGGTAAGGTTACACCCAGGTAAGCAGAGGCAGCTGGTTAGCCTACAGGGTGCTGTGTACAGACAGGCGTATTTACTTGGTCATGTCTTCACATTGTTGTATGATTTTGTACAGAGATGTATCTGTACCCCTTTTATAATTCCTTTTTATGTATTTGCTTTATACCGTGATGTCAATGTTTCCCTTTTCCCCTTTTATTTTACTTTCCCCCTTTATTTTGGTCAATCTGTTTGAATAAAGAAGATAATTTACCTAAAAAGTTAAGGGTTAAAACTGCACAAACTAGTTTCGCTGTTGTTGATTGCCATAGCCCAAAAGTATTATACTCCTACTACTGTTTTCCTGAGTAATAGAGAAAGGCTTATTTAGCTTAGAAACATAGAAAGTGACGGCAGATAAGAACCAATAGGCCCATCCAGTCTGCCCAACCTCTGAGTACCTGGCCTTATCCTATATCTAGCTTGGACTTATGCCTATCCCATGCTTGCTTAAATGTCTTTACTGTATTAACATCTACCACTTCTGCTGGAAGGCTATTCCATGCATCCACTACCTGATGTTACCTTTAAACCTTTGCCCCTCTAGCTTATGACTATGTCCTCTTGTGGTAGTATTTCTCCTTTTAAATAAACTCTCTTCCTTTATCTTGTTGATTCCCTTTAAGTATTTAAATGTTTCTATCATATCCCCCCTGTCACATCTTTCTTCCAGGCTATATGTGTTAAGATCCTTTAACCTGGCCTGGTAAGTTTTATCCTGTAATCCATGAACCATTTTAGTAGCCCTTCTCTGAACTTTCTCCAACATATCTATATCCTTCTGGAGAGATGGTCTCCAGTACTGCACACAATACAGGTCCTCGACAGTGATCTGTACAACGGCATGAGCACTTTGCTCTTTTTACTGCTAATACCTCTCGCTATACAATCAAGCATTCTGCTAGCATTACCTGCTGCTCTATTGCATTGTCTACCTACCTTCAAATCCTCAGAAATACCGTATTTGCTCGATTATAAGACGACCCTGATTATAAGACGACCCCCCAAAATCAAAATATTAATTTAGGAAAAAAACAAAAAGCCTGAATATAAGACTACCCTATAGGAAAAAAAAAGTTTTACTAGTAAATATTAATTCATGTAAACTAATTTTCATATTTAATAAAAGCTATGATTGAGAAAAATATATTTTTTATTTCCTTTTATTTGCCAACCTGCCCCCCCAGTTATGCACATCTGCCCCCAGGCTTGCCACTCTGCCCCCAGAAATGCCTTATACCCCCCTATTTGCCACTCTACCCCATGATGTGCCTTTTAACCCCCTATATGCCCCATGATATGCCTTATACCCCTATATGCCACTCTGGCATATAGGGGGTTAAAAGGCATATCATGGGGCTGAGTGGCATATAGGGGGTTAAAATGCATTTCTGGAGATATATATATATATATATATATATATATATATATATATACTGCTAACAGCAATCACACTCCTATCAAGCCAAGGCAGCCAGTACATGCTGGAACCTGGGTATGTTAGAAGTGTGATTACAGCCTCCCTATGCCATGCTACCACCCCCACCCCCCTTACACATCCATGCTATCACACACACACTCATTCACAAACATTTAAATACTCATTCATTCCATTAATCACACATACACACACACACTCAAACCCCCCACCCCCTTACCTGAACTGCAGATCTCCCACTCGAAGACTTCTGCAGGGGCCCGGCTGTGCGAGCAACTTCTCTGGCCCCGCCCCCAGAGGAAGGAGGGGGGAGGTAGAGTTATGTGAGGACTGTGCTAGCTTCCTGTTTCCTGCTGCTAATAGCAGAGACGCTGCTCGCGATCAAAGACCGGTAAGCAGCACAGCCGAAGCAGAATGAGGTCTGATTAGAAGACGACCTCGATTATAAGACGAGGGGTATTTTTCAGAGCATTTGATCTGGAAAAAACCTTGTCTTATAATCGAGCAAATACGGTAATTACCCCTAAATCCCTTTCCTCGCACGTTGAGGTTAGGACAGTATCAAAATATACTCTGTCCTTGGGTTTTTATGCCCTAGATGCATTACTTTGCATTTATCCACATTAATTGCCAGTTGCCACAGCTCTGACCCTTTTTCCAGTTTACCTAAATCATTTGCCATTTGGCATCTCCCTCCAGGAACATCAACCCTGTTGGAAATGTTTGTGTCGTCAGCGTTAAGACATACCATCCTATAAAGACCATCTGCAATATCACTAATAAAAATATTGAAGAGAACGGGTCCAAGTACAGATCCCTGAGGTACCCACTGGTAACAAGACCTTGCTCTAAATATACGCCATTGACTACAATCCTCTGCTTTCTTTATATGATAGAGACCCATAAATGACAAGAGTTCCCATCAAATTTTTTACAGTGGTATAACTCTTTAACACAAGTCAAGATAAGTAATGCTGGTTTCCTATCAGACACAATAAAGATTACTTTAAATTCTATGGTTTTAGATATAGGAGATAATAACAATCATCTGTTCCTTAGCAGGTCTACAAATTGAATAAATACAACCTTAAGATGAACAATACACGACTTATTACCCTGTGTGTATTCAACAAAAATAAACCCAAGAGGAAAAGCCATGTGTGAAAATCTAAGTACACCACTTCTGCGTCGCCCATAGGAATTAAGATGATAAGTAGCTGCTAATCAAATGGCCTTGATTAATTAATCATCAGCAAGTGACGATCTAATATATATTTTTTTTACACTAGATAAATAGATATAGTTGTACACCCAGATGTGAGATCTCTGCGCCCGGATCTCCAATTTCAGCTTGTTGTCCCTTGCTTGGTCTGGTTCTAGATCGTAGTATGCCTTTTGGGGTTCTTCACTTAGAAATGGTGCTAGTAAGCTTGCCCATTCAGCCACAGGCCAGCCCTCATTTTCAGCTGTTCACTCAAATGCCATAAGGTAGGCCTCCACATCATCTGTAGGCACTATATTTTGCAGATAGTTACTAGCTCTAATTACCTTGGGACCTTGCAGTACTTCTGCCGCATGCCTGGTAAGCCTCTCAGATAGGCCTTGGATCTCTTGCTGCATGGCACCAGCAACATTTTGCTGCTCCTCTCTCAGCAATTAATGGGGTTCAGTCTGGGCTAATGCTATTTGCCTGATCAAAGCCTCTGTGTTTTCTTTTTGGGCTAACACCAATTGGTGTAGCGCAATTCTCCTGCTGTACATTGAGTGCCTTTTTATGTATAGTATTAGTCTCAGATGCCCTTTTATTAGTTTCTTGCTGCACGGAAGTGCACTTGATAAGTGTTTTAATGACTTCCTCCATTTTCTTGAGAGTCTCTTTTGCATCTTTACTGACTTGTCCCTGTGTTACCCGCAATCTCCACCATATGTGACACAATACCTCCTTAACTTGATATTCTGTCCAGAAATCTTTGCTCACACACAGTCTTTTAGGTTGCAGAGATGGCTCAGGCACAAGAAGGGTTAAATAAAGGGCTCTTTTATGTTTTAAGACAGGCACTCTTAAAAGCACTAACTAAATGGCGTTCTTCAACCTAACTGCAGTTGGACGGCTTATCCGTTACCAACAAAACAGAATACATGTAGTAAAAGCACTCAATGAATTTAGCAGCTCACACTCTCTCTCAGGGAGCCAAAATATCTCTCCCATTAATTACTGAATGCAGGTGAGTACTAATGAGAGTGTGCTGGAATCCCCCAACTGGATTCCCACCTGACTATTACATCATTGCAGCCATAACGGTTTCAACTCTTCTGGAAAGTCTTTCCACAAGATTTTCCACAAGTGTTTATTTGTTAAGATGATATGCTTCTCTGAAGAAGTGAGTTTTGAGATGTTTCTTGAATGTTGGGAGAGAGGGTGAAGGTTTGTTGGAAGTACATTCCAGACACATGCAGTGGAACTTAGATGATCTGGAGTTCTTTCATTACAAGGGGATAGGTCTGGAGTTCTTTCTTTATACGGGATAGCAGAGGCATTATTAAGCACTAATCTTCATCCACCAGACAAGCCAGAAGGCAACCCCCCTTTGAATTCTTGTAATGCTGCCACAACCACAAGGGATACTGGGTAGGCGCATGCAAATAAGGTCAACAATGATCACCTTTTGCCTCTATATCCACTTTATACATGGATCCCTTGAGAGCAGTTGTCCGTTTTACCATATTTGCATGCACCTACCCAGTAAGTGTGCAGATGTGTCTCGCCTGTCTCTCTTGCCAATTTTCTCTATTCTGTCTTCCTCTGTTTCCTTTGTTCTTCTCTCCTTTTACTCATCTTACCCCTCTTCCCTTTTTATTTCATCTTCTCTATCTTTTCGTTTCTATTAACTCCCTCTACTCTCATCTAACACGTCTCTGGTCTCCTATATTTCTAATGAACAAAATATTAATGTTTTTTTTTGTCTAAATTGTAAAACCATTCAACGATTGTCCAGGAAATAGCTTGGTAAACGGTGGCAATCTTAAGTACAGTATCCTGTACATAATGTGTGAAAACTTCAAATGTATGTTCTTAATGCTATGTTTTTGAGTTGAATAAATGTATTTTCAAACAAGGCACATATACACATACATTTTAACATACACCAAACAACAAAAAGGAAGAGATAAAACTGTCTGGTGTAGGTGATGACGTTCGCAGTGTGTCTTGCTTTCCTCTCTGTGAAATGTACTCTCAACCTGTAGAGGGCGCTCTGTCCATACATAGTGTAATGTTTGCACCTGTGTTCCCAGAAGGAGTCGCTGTTCTTTGGATGTCAGTCTGCTGCTAAGCTTTCGTTCTATTGTGAGGACTATCGGACCAAGCCCCAGGACGTCGCGACATGGGGACCAGGGATGATGAGTATGATTATTTATTCAAAGGTAAGAGAAGAATAAACCAGCATGGGATTGTAGCGTAAGAAAACATTCAACCCGACTGTCACCACGATTCCTATTCTCTACACAGACATAACGTTCGGGCTGAATAATATGTAAGGGACATATGTTTAAACTGCCTATTTGCGGCTTTGTGTTGAGGGATAGGTTAAATAAATGTAATGATCATATCATTCAGTAGTATATATCACGATATAAATACATCAGTTAATATAAATTAGTGTGGATGCATTGTCTTAATAAAGTATGGAGTGCATATATTTTTATCTATGTACTGTAGAAGCAAACCTCTATACAGTGACGTATATTCAGACCGTTTTTAGTCATTAAAGAATCGTACTAAATTTATATTTGGCTCTATGTTGTCTCCGTTCACGGTACTAAATCACAGAGTAAGGATTGAGGTGGTTATTCGCGGGGCTGTGCTGGGTACCAGTATTATACAATGCTATCTTTGTGTTTGAGACTCTATCCTTCTTTGTATAAAGATGCCCTTTAGATCCTGATATGCTCAGGAAGGAGGAAGGAAAGCGTTAACGTCTTGTGTAGTATGTATGTATGTATGTATGTATGTATGTATGTATGTATATTACATATATTACGTGTGTAATATGTAACTATACTGTAGATGGAGAGTAACACATAGTATTACTATTGCATACAACATAGCTCTGGCCCGTCCTTTGCAGTTATTATTATCGACTTACATATCATCATATTGGGCAGCACTAAGGTATTTACCGTATATTTTTATATACATGTTTCACACACACATTAATTAGAGTTTATATATATATATATAAATAATGTAGAATAATGTAGGGAAGGTTGTACCAATATACATAGGTTCACATGATGGCGTTGCATATGAATGTTATTTGACCTTATGTCAGTGTAAGATTAATGATAAAATATTTCCTCGGGTGTTGTTGCTCCATGTATTTATCTGGGGACATACTAAAACGAATGACAAAATGGAATGCCCATAGACTTTAATGGGGAGGAATGCCCATAGACTATAATGGGGAGGAATGCCCATAGACTATAATGGAAGGGACAAGAATAATTGATTTTGAAATAAAGGCTTAAGAAATAGCATTTAGATCTTTGGCACACATACTCCCCTAGCACACACATGTGATCTAAAACTCAGATTACGTTGGATTATAGCTGTTTTCTATGGAATGACAGGTGAATGACAGTATTGATGGAATGCCCATAGGATATAATGGGAGAAAAATCAAACCTGTTTTTCAGACAAAACCCTCTGAACTATCATATAGATCTCTGGCACACATACTCTCCTAGTACAGGTATAGGTTCTAAAACTCATATTATGTGGGATTATAGCTTTTTTCTATGGAATGACAGGTGAATGATAGTTTTGAGTGAATGCCCATAGGATATAATGGGAGAAAAATTAAACTTGTTTTTTAGAGAAAACCCTCTGACATATCATATAGATCTTTGTCATGTATACTCCCCTAGTACAGTTATTAGTTCCAAACCTCATATTAAGTGGAATTATAGCTGTTTTCTATGGAATGACAGGTGAATGACAGTATTGATGGAATGCCCATAGGATATAATGGGAGAAAAATCAAACCTGTTTTTCAGACAAAACCCTCAGACATATCATATAGATCTTTGTCATGTATACTCCCCTAGTACAGAGACAGGATCTAAAACTCATATTAGGTGGGATTATAGCTGTTTTCTATGGAATGACAGGTGAATGACAGTCTTGAGGGAATGCCCATAGGCTATAATGGGAGAAAAATGAAACTTGTTTTTTAGAGAAAACCCTCTGACAAATCATATAGATCTTTGTCATGTATACTCCCCTAGTACAGTTATAAATTCTAAACCTCATATTAAGTGGAATTATAGCTGTGTTCTATGGAATGACAGGTGAATGACAGTATTGATGGAATGCCCATAGGATATAATGGGAGAAAAATCAAACCTGTTTTTTCAGACAAAACCCTCTGAAATATCATATAGATCTTTGGCACATATACTCCCCTAGTACAGAGACAGGATCTAAAACTCATATTATTTGGGATTATAGCTGTTTTCTATGGAATGACAGGTGAATGACAGTTTTGAGTGAATGCCCATAGGATATAATGGGATAAAAATTAAACTTGTTTTTTGAGAGAAAACCCTCTGACATATCATATAGATTTTTGTCATGTATACTCCCCTAGTACAGTTATAAGTTCCAAACCTCATATTTAGTGGAATTATAGCTGTTTTCTATGGAATGACAGGTGAATGACAGTATTGATGGAATGCCCATAGGATATAATGGAGAAAAATCAAACTTGTTTTTTAGAGAAAACCCTCTGACATATCATATAGATCTTTGGCACATATACTCCCCTAGTACAGTTATAGGTTCTAAAACTCATATTAAGTGGAATTATAGCTGTTTTCTATGGAATGACAGGTGAATGACAGTATTGATGGAATGCCCATAGGATATAATGGGAGAAAAATCAAACCTGTTTTTCAGACAAAACCCTCAGACATATCATATAGATCTTTGTCATGTATACTCCCCTAGTACAGAGACAGGATCTAAAACTCATATTAGGTGGGATTATAGCTGTTTTCTATGGAATGACAGGTGAATGACAGTCTTGAGGGAATGCCCATAGGCTATAATGGGAGAAAAATGAAACTTGTTTTTTAGAGAAAACCCTCTGACAAATCATATAGATCTTTGTCATGTATACTCCCCTAGTACAGTTATAAATTCTAAACCTCATATTAAGTGGAATTATAGCTGTGTTCTATGGAATGACAGGTGAATGACAGTATTGATGGAATGCCCATAGGATATAATGGGAGAAAAATCAAACCTGTTTTTTCAGACAAAACCCTCTGAAATATCATATAGATCTTTGGCACATATACTCCCCTAGTACAGAGACAGGATCTAAAACTCATATTATTTGGGATTATAGCTGTTTTCTATGGAATGACAGGTGAATGACAGTTTTGAGTGAATGCCCATAGGATATAATGGGATAAAAATTAAACTTGTTTTTTGAGAGAAAACCCTCTGACATATCATATAGATTTTTGTCATGTATACTCCCCTAGTACAGTTATAAGTTCCAAACCTCATATTTAGTGGAATTATAGCTGTTTTCTATGGAATGACAGGTGAATGACAGTATTGATGGAATGCCCATAGGATATAATGGAGAAAAATCAAACTTGTTTTTTAGAGAAAACCCTCTGACATATCATATAGATCTTTGGCACATATACTCCCCTAGTACAGTTATAGGTTCTAAAACTCATATTAAGTGGAATTATAGCTGTTTTCTATGGAATGACAGGTGAATGACAGTATTGATGGAATGCCCATAGGATATAATGGGAGAAAAATCAAACCTGTTTTTCAGACAAAACCCTCAGACATATCATATAGATCTTTGTCATGTATACTCCCCTAGTACAGAGACAGGATCTAAAACTCATATTAGGTGGGATTATAGCTGTTTTCTATGGAATGACAGGTGAATGACAGTCTTGAGGGAATGCCCATAGGCTATAATGGGAGAAAAATGAAACTTGTTTTTTAGAGAAAACCCTCTGACAAATCATATAGATCTTTGTCATGTATACTCCCCTAGTACAGTTATAAATTCTAAACCTCATATTAAGTGGAATTATAGCTGTGTTCTATGGAATGACAGGTGAATGACAGTATTGATGGAATGCCCATAGGATATAATGGGAGAAAAATCAAACCTGTTTTTTCAGACAAAACCCTCTGAAATATCATATAGATCTTTGGCACATATACTCCCCTAGTACAGAGACAGGATCTAAAACTCATATTATTTGGGATTATAGCTGTTTTCTATGGAATGACAGGTGAATGACAGTTTTGAGTGAATGCCCATAGGATATAATGGGATAAAAATTAAACTTGTTTTTTGAGAGAAAACCCTCTGACATATCATATAGATTTTTGTCATGTATACTCCCCTAGTACAGTTATAAGTTCCAAACCTCATATTTAGTGGAATTATAGCTGTTTTCTATGGAATGACAGGTGAATGACAGTATTGATGGAATGCCCATAGGATATAATGGAGAAAAATCAAACTTGTTTTTTAGAGAAAACCCTCTGACATATCATATAGATCTTTGGCACATATACTCCCCTAGTACAGTTATAGGTTCTAAAACTCATATTAAGTGGAATTATAGCTGTTTTCTATGGAATGACAGGTGAATGACAGTATTGATGGAATGCCCATAGGATATAATGGGAGAAAAATCAAACCTGTTTTTCAGACAAAACCCTCAGACATATCATATAGATCTTTGTCATGTATACTCCCCTAGTACAGAGACAGGATCTAAAACTCATATTAGGTGGGATTATAGCTGTTTTCTATGGAATGACAGGTGAATGACAGTCTTGAGGGAATGCCCATAGGCTATAATGGGAGAAAAATGAAACTTGTTTTTTAGAGAAAACCCTCTGACAAATCATATAGATCTTTGTCATGTATACTCCCCTAGTACAGTTATAAATTCTAAACCTCATATTAAGTGGAATTATAGCTGTGTTCTATGGAATGACAGGTGAATGACAGTATTGATGGAATGCCCATAGGATATAATGGGAGAAAAATCAAACCTGTTTTTTCAGACAAAACCCTCTGAAATATCATATAGATCTTTGGCACATATACTCCCCTAGTACAGAGACAGGATCTAAAACTCATATTATTTGGGATTATAGCTGTTTTCTATGGAATGACAGGTGAATGACAGTTTTGAGTGAATGCCCATAGGATATAATGGGATAAAAATTAAACTTGTTTTTTGAGAGAAAACCCTCTGACATATCATATAGATTTTTGTCATGTATACTCCCCTAGTACAGTTATAAGTTCCAAACCTCATATTTAGTGGAATTATAGCTGTTTTCTATGGAATGACAGGTGAATGACAGTATTGATGGAATGCCCATAGGATATAATGGAGAAAAATCAAACTTGTTTTTTAGAGAAAACCCTCTGACATATCATATAGATCTTTGGCACATATACTCCCCTAGTACAGTTATAGGTTCTAAAACTCATATTAAGTGGAATTATAGCTGTTTTCTATGGAATGACAGGTGAATGACAGTATTGATGGAATGCCCATAGGATATAATGGGAGAAAAATCATACCTGTTTTTCAGACAAAACCCTCTGAAATATCATATCGATCTTTGGCACATATACTCCCCTAGTACAGTTATAGGTTCTAAACCTCATATTAAGTGGAATTATAGCTGTGTTCTATGGAATGACAGGTGAATGACAGTAATGATGGAATGCCATAGGATATAATGGGAGAAAAATCAAACCTGTTTTTCAGGCAAAACCCTCTGAAATATCATATAGATCTTTGGCACACATACTCCTCTAGTACAGAGACAGGATCTAAAACTCATATTAAGTGGAAATATAGCGGTTTTCTATGGAATGACAGGTGAATGACAGTTTTGAGTGAATGCCCATAGGATATAATGGGAGAAAAATTAAACTTGTTTTTTAGAGAAAACCCTCTGACATATCATATAGATCTTTGTCATGTATACCCCCCTAGTACAGAGACTGGATCTAAAACTCATATTATGTGGGATTATAGCTGTTTTCTATGGAATGACAGGTGAATGACGGTTTTGAGGGAATGCCCATAGGATATAATGGGAGAAAAATGTAACTTGTTTTTTAGAGAAAACCCTCTGACATATCATATAGATCTTTCTCATGTATACTCCCCTAGTACAGTTATAGGTTCTAAACCTCATATTAAGTGGAATTATAGCTGTGTTCTATGGAATGACAGGTGAATGGCAGTAATGATGGAATGCCCATAGGATATAATGGGAGAAAAATCAAACCTGTTTTTCAGACAAAACCCTCTGAAATATCATATAGATCTTTGGCACACATACTCCTCTAGTACAGAGACAGGATCTAAAACTCATATTATGTGGAATTATAGCTGTGTTGTATGGAATGACAGGTGAATGACGGTATTGATGGAATGCCCATAGGATATAATGGGAGAAAAATCAAACTTGTTTTTTAGAGAAAACCCTCTGACATATCATATAGATCTTTGTCATGTATACTCCCCTAGTACAGTTATAGGTTCCAAACCTCATATTAAGTGGAATTATAGCTGTTTTCTATGGAATGACAGGTGAATGACAGTATTGATGGAATGCCCGTAGGATATAATGGGAGAAAAATCAAACCTGTTTTTCAGACAAAACCCTCTGAAATATCATATAGATCTTTGGCACATATACTCCCCTAGTACAGAGACAGGATATAAAACTCATATTATGTGGGATTATAGCTGTTTTCTATGGAATGACAGGTGAATGACGGTATTGATGGAATGCCCATAGGATATAATGGGAGAAAAATCAAACCTGTTTTTTAGAGAAAACCCTCTGACATTTCATATAGATCTTTGTCATGTATACTCCCCTAGTACAGTTATAGGTTCCAAACCTCATATTAAGTGGAATTATAGCTGTTTTCTATGGAATGACAGGTGAATGACGGTATTGATGGAATGCCCATAGGATATAATAGGATAAAAATCAAACCTGTTTTTCCATAAAAAACCGTCAGACATATCATATAGATCTTTGTCATGTATACTCCCCTAGTACAGTTATAGGTTCAAAACCTCATATTAAGTGGAATTATAGCTGTTTTCTATGGAATGACAGGTGAATGACAGTATTGATGGAATGCCCATAGGATATAATGGGAGAAAAATCAAACCTGTTTTTTAGAGAAAACCCTCTGACATATCATATAGATCTTTGTCATGTATACTCCCCTAGTACAGTTATAGGTTCTAAACCTCATATTAAGTGGAATTATAGCTGTTTTCTATGGAATGACAGGTGAATGACAGTATTGATGGAATGCCCATAGGATATAATAGGAGAAAAATGTAACTTGTTTTTTAGAGAAAACCCTCTAACATATCATATAGATCTTTGTCATATATACTCCCCTAGTACAGTTATAGGTTCCAAACCTCATATTAAGTGGAATTATAGCTGTGTTCTATGGAATGACAGGTGAATGACAGTATTGATGGAATGCCCATAGGATATAATAGGAGAAAAATCAAACCTGTTTTTCAGACAAAACCCTCAGACATATCATATAGATCTTTGGCACATATACTCCCCTAGTACAGAGACAGGATCTAAATCTCATATTAAGTGGAATTATAGCTGTTTTCTATGGAATGACAGGTGAATGACAATATTGATGGAATGCCCATAGGATATAATGGGAGAAAAATCAAACCTGTTTTTTAGAGAAAACCCTCTGACATATCATATAGATCTTTGTCATGTATACTCCCCTAGTACAGTTATAGGTTCCAAACCTCGTATTAAGTGGAATTATAGCTGTTTTCTATGGAATGACAGGTGAATGACGGTATTGATGGAATGCCCATAGGATATAATGGGAGAAAAATCAAACCTGTTTTTCAGACAAAACCCTCTGACATATCATATAGATCTTTGGCACATATACTCCCCTAGTACAGAGACAGGATCTAAAACTCATATTATGTGGGATTACATCTGTTTTCTATGGAATGACAGGTGAATGACAGTTTTGAGGCTATGCCCATAGGATATAATGGGAGAAAAATCAAACCTGTTTTTCAGACAAAACCCTCTGAAATATCATATATATATTTTACACACATACTCCCCTAGTACAGAGACAGGATCTAAAACTCATATCATGTGGGATTATAGCTGTTTTCTATGGAATGACAGGTGAATGACGGTATTGATGGAATGCCCATAGGATATAATGGGAGGAAAATCAAACCTGTTTTTCAGAGAAATCCATCTGACATATCATATAGATTTTTGTCATTTTGAACACTGGTGACACTCGTAATATGTTGGTCACCAGAATGAGGAATCTGCACACACACCAAAGGAACTCTGGTGCTTAACTGCGCCAGGAAGGGCCAGTTCCCCAGTAGATCAAAATAAATAAAGGCTCCAGGCACTCAAGGGTTCCAGCTCAGGCAAATTTATTAAAGGAAGACAGCAACAACGTTTCAACCTTACAATGAGGTCTTTATCAAGTTGATAAAAGTGTTATTTTGTTGAATTGAATCCTCACACAAGTATGCCTTCCACTCTTCTCCGATAAAACATAAGTTTGCCAGTTGGTAACAAGCAGCTGCAATAGACAATAATATGTCACAATTTTACTTTGCTCTTTCTTTTTCCTTCATGGAATCTATGACTATCACCTCCCTGGTATTTAAAAGGACTACACCAAGGCACCAGTGCTGTCCGGAGCCCCAGGAATCCGTGTTAAAAGGAACCAACAAAATGTCTTTGTTTAAGGCGACATTTTCCCCCAAGAAGCTGTAGAAAATGTCCGCTCTTCCTCGCACCAAACTTTGGTAAATGTAGGTGGAGCACATCAAAATCTTTTCTGTAAGATTTCTCTGGCAGATGAAGTTGCTTATGGCTTCTTCAATAGCTTCATCACAAAGCCATTGTCCGGGATCCAGTGTTTTCAAAATCTGTTCTTTTACTGTTTCTAGCAATTTGTTATCTGAATCTGTTGGTGGCAGGTTCCAGGGGGTTAAGTCATCCCATGCAACAAGTTCATTCATTTCATGCCCATCCTTCTTTGGCGTTGAGTGTTTAGGCAGTTGGCCCAAGGATTTGATGGAAGTATCAAACTCAATTATGGCTATATGACTTTGTGGCCAGTATAACTGAGCTGCAAGAGCAAATTCTGCATTTCTCACCACTAACTAAAGTAAACCATCTCATACTTACAGGCAATAGGAAGCAACTTCGAATAAAGTAAACATTGCCCTAGTAAATTAGATAAATGGTTTAAATGTTATAATGAGGCTTAAAGTGATATTTATTAATTAAAATAAACTGAGATAGTGGGTTCTATCCAATTATGTGAGATAATCAGTTATTGTTTTTTTGACTAAATAGGTTATATTTCCGTCTATATATATATATATATATGTTTGAAAACAGTGATGCACATCTTTCATATTTTGCCCAGTAACTACCAAAATAAATATAAATACTAGGCATAGGAGGTGTTTCCAAAATCAAGGTAAATACCTAAATAAAGTTAGATTTTTTATTCTACTTACTTTACACTGGCTATGTATATTTTTTAATAGAAGCAACTGTGAAAATATTAAATGGTTTGTGTATATTAGATCCTACTTGTCCTCTAAAAACTCAATATATAATTTGTGGGGATGCACTGAATGAGTTGGTAGGAAATTATAGATGAACAAAGATGGAAATTTATCTGGTAGTTTTTTGGAAAGCATTGTAAAATAGACGCTGGGGTTAATCACATCCTTTAAAGAAATCTTACCAATTTAATTATGTATTATGCTGGGCTAATTTGGAAATGTTTTAACAGCCGAATAAGCCTAGTTTGGTCCAGTTTAACACATGTCTAAATCAGCATATTGAAATATCCAGCTCTATTCAGAGGCTTAAATTAATCTATCTCAGCTCATTGAATACCATAGACGGAAATACAACCTATTTAGTCAAAAAAACAATAACTGATTTATCTCACATAATTGGATAGAACCCACTATCTCAGTTTATTTTAATTAATAAATATCACTTTAAGCCTCATTATAACATTTAAACCATTTATCTAATTTACTAGGGCAATGTTTACTTTATTCGAAGTTGCTTCCTATTGCCTGTAAGTATGAGATGGTTTACTTTAGTTAGTGGTGAGAAATGCAGAATTTGCTCTTGCAGCTCAGTTATACTGGCTACAAAGTCATATAGCCATAATTGAGTTTGATACTTCCATCAAATCCTTGGGCCAACTGCCTAAACACTCAACGCCAAAGAAGGATGGGCATGAAATGAATGAACTTGTTGCATGGGATGACTTAACCCCCTGGAACCTGCCACCAACAGATTCAGATAACAAATTGCTAGAAACAGTAAAAGAACAGATTTTGAAAACACTGGATCCCGGACAATGGCTTTGTGATGAAGCTATTGAAGAAGCCATAAGCAACTTCATCTGCCAGAGAAATCTTACAGAAAAGATTTTGATGTGCCCCACCTACATTTACCAAAGTTTGGTGCGAGGAAGAGCAGACATTTTCTACAGCTTCTTGGGGGAAAATGTCGCCTTAAACAAAGACATTTTGTTGGTTCCTTTTAACACGGATTCCTGGGGCTCCGGACAGCACTGGTGCCTTGGTGTAGTCCTTTTTAATACCAGGGAGGTTATAGTCATAGATTCCATGAAGGGAAAAGAAAAAGCAAAATAAAATTGTGACATATTATTGTCTATTGCAGCTGCTTGTTACCAACTGGCAAACTTATGTTTTATCGGAGAAGAGTGGAAGGCATACTTGTGTGAGGACTCAATTCAACAAAATAACAGTTTTATCAACTTGATAAAGACCTCATTGTAAGGTTGAAACATTGTTGCTGTCTTCCTTTAATAAATTTGCCTGAGCTGGAACCCTTGAGTGCATGGAGCCTTTATATATTTTGATCTACTGGGGAGCTGGCCCTTCCTGGCGCAGTTAAGCACCAGAGTTCCTTTGGTGTGTGTGCAGATTCCTCATTCTGGTGACCAACATATTACGAGTGTCACCAGTGTTCAAAATGACAAAGATCTATATGATATGTCAGATGGATTTCTCTGAAAAACAGGTTTGATTTTTCTCCCATTATATCCTATGGGCATTCCATCAATACCGTCATTCACCTGTCATTCCATAGAAAACAGCTATAATTCCACTTAATATGAGGTTTGGAACCTATAACTGTACTAGGGGAGTATACATGACAAAGATCTATATGATATGTCAGAGGGTTTTCTCTAAAAAACAAATTTAATTTTTCTCCCATTATATCCTATGGGCATTCACGCAAAACTGTCATTCACCTGTCATTCCATAGAACACAGCTATAATTCCACTTAATATGAGGTTTGGAACCTATAACTGTGCTAGAGGAGTATACATGACAAAGATCTATATGATATGTCAGAGGGTTTTCTCTAAAAAACAATCTTAATTTTTATCCCATTATATCCTATGGGCATTCCATCAATACTGTCATTCACCTGTCATTCCATAGAAAACAGCTATAATTCCACTAAATATGAGGTTTAGAACCTATAACTGTACTAGGGGAGTATACATGACAAAGATCTTTATGATATGTCAGAGGGTTTTCTCTAAAAAACAAGTTTGATTTTTCTCCCATTATATCCTATGGACATTCCCTCAAAACTGTCATTCACCTGTCATTCCATAGAAAACAGCTATAATTCCACTTAATATGAGGTTTGGAACTTATAACTGTACTAGGGGAGTATACATGACAAAAATCTATATGATATGTCAGAGGGTTTTCTCTAAAAAAACAAGTTTAATTTTTATCCTATTATATCCTATGGGCATTCACTCAAAACTGTCATTCACCTGCCATTCCATAGAAAACCGCTATAATCCCACATAATATGAGTTTTAGATCCTGTCTCTGTACTAGGGGAGTATATGTGCCAAAGATCTATATGATATTTCAGAGGGTTTTGTCTGAAAAACAGGTTTGATTTTTCTCCCATTATATCCTATGGGCATTCCATCAATACCGTCATTCACCTGTCATTCCATAGAACACAGCTATAATTCCACTTAATATGAGGTTTAGAACCTATAACTGTACTAGGGGAGTATACATGACAAAGATCTATATGATATGTCAGAGGGTTTTCTCTAAAAAACAAGTTTGATTTTTCTCCCATTCTATCCTATGGGCATTCACGCAAAACTGTCATTCACCTGTCATTCCATAGAAAACAGCTATAATTCCACTTAATATGAGTTTTAGATCCTGTCTCTGTACTAGGGGAGTATATGTGCCAAAGATCTATATGATACGTCAGAGGGTTTTCTCTAAAAAACAAATTTAATTTTTCTCCCATTATATCCTATGGGCATTCACGCAAAACTGTCATTCACCTGTCATTCCATAGAACACAGCTATAATTCCACTTAATATGAGGTTTGGAACCTATAACTGTACTAGAGGAGTATACATGACAAAGATCTATATGATATGTCAGAGGGTTTTCTCTAAAAAACAATCTTAATTTTTCTCCCATTATATCCTATGGGCATTCCCTCAAAACTGTCATTCACCTGTCATTCCATAGAAAACAGCTATAATTCCACTTAATATGAGGTTTGGAACTTATAACTGTACTAGGGGAGTATACATGACAAAAATCTATATGATATGTCAGAGGGTTTTCTCTAAAAAAACAAGTTTAATTTTTATCCCATTATATCCTATGGGCATTCACTCAAAACTGTCATTCACCTGCCATTCCATAGAAAACCGCTATAATCCCACATAATATGAGTTTTAGATCCTGTCTCTGTACTAGGGGAGTATATGTGCCAAAGATCTATATGATATTTCAGAGGGTTTTCTCTAAAAAACAAGTTTGATTTTTCTCCATTATATCCTATGGGCATTCCATCAATACTGTCATTCACCTGTCATTCCATAGAAAACAGCTATAATTCCACTTAATATGAGGTTTGGAACTTATAACTGTACTAGGGGAGTATACATGACAAAGATCTATATGATATGTCAGAGGGTTTTCTCTAAAAAAACAAGTTTAATTTTTATCCCATTATATCCTATGGGCATTCACTCAAAACTGTCATTCACCTGCCATTCCATAGAAAACCGCTATAATCCCACATAATATGAGTTTTAGATCCTGTCTCTGTACTAGGGGAGTATATGTGCCAAAGATCTATATGATATTTCAGAGGGTTTTGTCTGAAAAACAGGTTTGATTTTTCTCCCATTATATCCTATGGGCATTCCATCAATACCGTCATTCACCTGTCATTCCATAGAACACAGCTATAATTCCACTTAATATGAGGTTTGGAACCTATAACTGTACTAGGGGAGTATACATGACAAAGATCTATATGATTTGTCAGAGGGTTTTCTCTAACAAACAAGTTTGATTTTTCTCCCATTATATCCTATGGGCATTCCATCACTACTGTCATTCACCTCTCATTCCATAGAAAACAGCTATAATTCCACTTAATATGAGGTTTGGAACCTATAACTGTACTAGGGGAGTACACATGACAAAGATCTATATGATATGTCAGAGGGTTTTCTCTAAAAAAACAAGTTTGATTTTTCTCCCATTATATCCTATGGGCATTCACTCAAAACTGTCATTCACCTGTCATTCCATAGAAAACAGCTATAATTCCATTTAATATGAGTTTTAGAACCTATAACTGAACTAGGGGAGTATATGTGCCAAAGATCTATATGATATGTCAGAGGGTTTTCTCTAAAAAAACAAGTTTGATTTTTCTCCCATTATATCCTATGGGCATTCACTCAAAACTGTCATTCACCTGTCATTCCATAGAAAACCGCTGTAATCCCACATAATATGAGTTTTAGATCCTGTCTCTGTACTAGGGGAGTATATGTGCCAAAGATCTATATGATATTTCAGAGGGTTTTGTCTGAAAAACAGGTTTGATTTTTCTCCTATTATATCCTATGGGCATTCCATCAATACCGTCATTCCATAGAAAACAGCTATAATTCCACTTAATATGAGGTTTGGAACCTATAACTGTACTAGGGGAGTATATATGACAAAGATCTATATGATATGTTAGAGGGTTTTCTCTAAAAACAAGTTACATTTTTCTCCCATTATATCCTATGGGCATTCCATCAATACTGTCATTCACCTGTCATTCCATAGAAAACAGCTATAATTCCACTTAATATGAGGTTTGGAACCTATAACTGTACTAGGGGAGTATACATGACAAAGATCTATATGATATGTCTGAGAGTTTTGTCTAAAAACAGGTTTGATTTTTCTCCCATTATATCCTATGGGCATTCCATCAATACTGTCATTCACCTGTCATTCCATAGAAAACAGCTATAATTCCACTTAATATGAGTTTTAGATCCTGTCTCTGTACTAGAGGAGTATATGTGCCAAAGATCTATATGATATTTCAGAGGGTTTTGTCTGAAAAACAGGGTTGATTTTTCTCCCATTATATCCTATGGGCATTCCATCAATACTGTCATTCACCTGTCATTCCATAGAACACAGCTATAATTCCACATAATATGAGTTTTAGATCCTGTCTCTGTACTAGGGGAGTATATGTGCCAAAGATCTATATGATATGTCAGAGGGTTTTCTCTAAAAAACAAGTTTGATTTTTCTCCCATTATATCCTATGGGCATTCCATCAATACCGTCATTCACCTGTCATTCCATAGAAAACAGCTATAATTCCACTTAATATGAGGTTTGGAACCTATAACTGTACTAGGGGAGTATATATGACAAAGATCTATATGATATGTCAGAGGGTTTTCTCTAAAAAACAAGTTTGATTTTTCTCACATTATATCCTATGGGCATTCCATCAATACCGTCATTCACCTGTCATTCCATAGAAAACAGCTATAATCCCACATAATATGAGTTTTATATCCTGTCTCTGTACTAGGGGAGTATATGTGCTAAAGATCTATATGATATTTCAGAGGGTTTTGTCTGAAAAACAGGTTTGATTTTTCTCCCATTATATCCTATGGGCATTCCATCAATACTGCAATTCACCTGTCATTCCTTAGAAAACAGCTATAATTCCACTTAATATGAGGTTTGGAACCTATAACTGTACTAGGGGAGTATACATGACAAAGATCTATATGATATGTCAGAGGGTTTTCTCTAAAAAACAAGTTTGATTTTTCTCCCATTATATCCTATGGGCATTCCCTCAAAACCGTCATTCACCTGTCATTCTATAGAAAACAGCTATAATCCCACATAATATGAGTTTTAGATCCTGTCTCTGTACTAGGGGGGTATACATGACAAAGATCTATATGATATGTCAGAGGGTTTTCTCTAAAAAACAAGTTTAATTTTTCTCCCATTATATCCTATGGGCATTCACTCAAAACTGTCATTCACCTGTCATTCCATAGAAAACAGCTATAATCCCACATAATATGAGTTTTAGATCCTGTCTCTGTACTAGGGGAGTATATGTACCAAAGATCTATATGATATTTCAGAGGGTTTTGTCTGAAAAACAGGTTTGATTTTTCTCCCATTATATCCTATGGGCATTCCATCAATACTGTCATTCACCTGTCATTCCATAGAAAACAGCTATAAACCCACTTAATATGAGTTTTAGATCATGTATCTGTACTAGGAGAGTATATGTGCCAAAGATCTATATGATTTTTCAGAGGGTTTTGTCTGAAAAAAAGGTTTGATTTTTCTCCCATTATATCCTATGGGCATTCCATCAATACTGTCATTCACCTGTCATTCCATAGAACACAGCTATAATTCCACTTAATATGAGTTTTAGAACCTATACCTGTACTAGGAGAGTATATGTGCCAGAGATCTATATGATAGTTCAGATTGTTTTGTCTGAAAAACAGGTTTGATTTTTCTCCCATTATATCCTATAGTTCAGATTGTTTTGTCTGAAAAACAGGTTTGATTTTTCTCCCATTATATCCTATGGGCATTCCATTAATACTGTCATTCACCTGTCATTCCATAGAAAACAGCTATAATCCAACGTAATCTGAGTTTTAGATCACATGTGTGTGCTAGGGGAGTATGTGTGCCAAAGATCTAAATGCTATTTCTTAAGCTTTTATTTCAAAATCAATGATTCTTTTCCCTTCCATTATAGTCTATGGGCATTCCTCCCCATCATAGTCTATGGGCATTCCTCCCCATTAAAGTCTATGGGCATTCCATTTTGTCATTCGTTTTAGTATGTCCCTTTATCTGTTGTGGTCTAACACGGTGGTGTAATGGCTTGGTGGCTTGTACTCTAGATGTTACATAAGGACATTTATTTTATGATCTTATATATTTTACTAGATTATATTTTTGCATATTAAAATAATCAACAAATACACTCTATGTTATTATAAGTATGCATCACAACTACTTTTAGCCGGTATAATTATCCCCATTAACCTAGGAGGGGCGAGGAGGAGGGTGCATGCTACACAAATAGGGAAGCAGTACTTAAGGCAAGGTAAGTATTTAGGATTACTAATTTGTATGGTAGATAACATGCATACAAGGACCCAAATATGGCAGAAGAAAAGACATTTTGACTATATTGTCATTTCCTGATGAGCCATGAGTTTGATACCACATGGGAAACTTAATTTCTAGTCCGTGGCAAGAAGTTAGTTCTGCAGGCCACCCAGCTCACCTCTGCATCTGACAGTTAAATCAAGTAATCAATGACACGGACCTTTAGATACACCGATTTTTAATAAGTATGTGTAATGGTACCAAAACCTGAGTTTGTGAAACTTTATTAAAGAATAAAATCTGCTTGCTACAATTAGGTAGTGGCTCCATGGAGACTGACGCCAATATGACTACTTGTTACCATGGCAAAAAATGATGTAATATTCAATCTTAAAAAGCCAGCATACTGCAAACTAAGCAAAAGTTTAATGATATTATGATGTCACAGCTGCACATCGTCATTATAAAACTCCTTCCCAAAACAAATCAATGTAAAAAAAAAAAAAAAAAAAAGACAAGTCGTGGCATATTTATAAAAATGTTTACTTTTTAAATAAATAAATACATTTAAATTAAAAAATAATAAATAAATCAGCTTTTTGGACCACATCTCCCTCAAATTATCGATTGCAGCTCACAAAAACATGTGCACTAGTGGTGCAGAAAGGGTTTGGCACTTGTGGACGTGTATTTTCTACCTATGTTTTGTTTGTTTAGAGTGATTATCAAATGTAACCCTTTCTCATGTGTGCCTAAACTGCTTTATATTGTGTACTGTCACCTACATCTGGATGACCACATCAAATGGATACATTTACCAAAGGGGGTGGAGTTTTCTGTGACACTATTTGGTTTGTATTTTTGGTGGAAACAATAGGGAAAAAATAGGTTTTTGGGGTTCTTATCACTATATATTATTATGCAATACAGGGTTTGCCCTAAATGTATTTAGGTGTGTATGAATAGCTTAACTTGTACTGAAAATAAAACATATAGGTTTCACTAGTTAAAGTGAAAGTTGCTGCTAAGCCAGCCTCATATGTGCCCCCCTAACTATGGCATTGAAGTTTGCCCTAGACCAGGGGTGGGCAATTAATTTTCCCATGGGGCCACATGAGAAATTGGAATGGTTTTAGAGGGCCAGACCTCTACAAACTACAAACTCCGAAGCCTTGTCCATTTTGTTAACTTATGTGCTGTTTAATAAAGTTATTCAAGCCTACGTCATTGGTAGAGGTGCTTGAATAAGTAAGGCCTGAATAACTATTAGCACAGCACAGAAGTGAACAAAATGAACAAGGCTTCGGAGTGCATACCGTATTTTTCGCTCTATAAGACGCACCTGCTGATAAGACGCACCTAGATTTTAGAGGAGAAAAAAAAGGAAAAAATATTTTGAGCTAAAAAATGGGCTAAAATATTTATTACAATAACTGAATAAGCTATGAACACAGTAAGACACAGACACAGTAAGACACACACAGACACAGTAAGACACACACAGACACAGTGAGACACACACAGACACAGTAAGACACACACAGACACAGTAAGACACACACAGACACAGTGAGACACACACAGACACAGTAAGATACACACAGACACAGTGAGACACACACAGACACAGTAAGACACACACAGACACAGTAAGACACACACAGACACAGTGAGACACACACAGACACAGTAAGACACACACAGACACAGTAAGACACACACAGACACAGTGAGACACACACAGACACAGTAAGATACACACAGACACAGTGAGACACACACAGACACAGTAAGACACACACAGACACAGTAAGACACACACAGACACAGTGAGACACACACAGACACAGTAAGACACACACAGACACAGTAAGACACACACAGACACAGTGAGACACACACAGACACAGTAAGACACACACAGACACAGTAAGACACACACAGACACAGTGAGACACACACAGACACAGTAAGACACACACACACACAGTAAGACACACACACACAAACACAGTAAGACACACACACACAGTAAGACCTCCCTCCCTAACCCCCCTTCTCAGTATCTCCCCTCTAACTCCCTAACCCCCCCTTCTCAGTATCTCCCCTCTAACTCCCTAACCCCCCCTTCTCAGGATCTCCCCCCCCGCCCCGGTCACTTACCTTAAACTCCTGTGTTGGAAGCGTGAGGCGTTTGTCTCGGGTGCCGGCGCTTCACTGCTGATCGCCGGCGTCTGACGTCATATGCCGGCGCCCAGCGTAAAGCGCCGGCACCCGAGACAAACGCTTCCAACACAGGAGTTTAAGGTAAGTGACCGGGGCGGGGGGGGACACCGGACTCATTGGTGAGTCACCAGGACACTCTTTGCAGGCCGGTCCGAGCTATTCAGCGGGCCGGATGTGGCCCGCGGGCCGTGCTTTGCCCAGGTCTGCCCTAGACCCACACCTGTTTTAAATATATCACCCAGTTTATAGTTTGAAAAGCAGAAGCTGCTTTGTTCTGTTATATTGTGTCTTTTTTTATTTATTTAATAGAACATTCGCTTGTTGATTTTTATAATCATTTATCCTGTTTCCTGCTTGTGGTTAATTTTTCTTGGACTATATAGCCAGTAAAGGGAAGGATGTTGCATAGTATCTACTCAAGCTTCCTGCTCATCTATCAGCTTAAGTCAGCTCCCCGGTTTCTTAATCTTTCTCTCTCCTGCACAGTCCGCATATAATGGACCTGTTTCCTAAAGAAGATATCAGGCCATAGAGCAGGGGTGTCCAAGTTTTTTCTGCAGTGGGCCACTTCATCAGAATTTTTCACTGTGAGAAAATATGGCCTTTAATAAAATATGCAGATTAAAATAAAAGACACAAAACCTTTACTTTTCCTCTCACTGATTTCTGGGCCTAGAAAGTTAAAAATGAAATAGTTCTATTTATTCTAGGGATACACCGAAATGAAAATCTGGACCAAAACATTCACGGTTCACTTAGCCAAAACTGAAAATGACCCCCTACCTTTAAAAATAATAATAAAAACATTTTTAATAAAAGTAGGTAACACACCACAATTGGACAAAAAAAATAGCAATATGACTTGGCATGATAGGAGTGTGATTGCTGTTAGAAATCACACTCCTATCATACCCAAGCAACCAGTAAATGCTGGTACCTAGGCATGATGGGACTGTGTTGCTGTGATTGCTGTTAGCAATCACACTCCTATCATGCCAAGTCAGCCAGTACATGCTGGTACAGGGTGGCTGTAAGTGATGTGCAGACCCCATACTGCTGGCAGCATCAATACACAAGGGGGGCAGCTAGCTAGGTTTCAGCATGTACTGGCTGACTTGACATGATGGAAGTGTGATTGCTAACAGCAATCACAGTCCCATCATGCCTAGATTCCAGCACTTACACATCCAACCAGTAAATGCTGGAACCTAGGCATGATGGGACTGTGATTGTTGTTGGCATGATAGGAGTGTGATTGCTAAGTCAGCCAGTACATGCTGGTACAGGGTGGCTGTAAGTGATGTGCAGACCCCATACTGCAGGCAGCATCAATATACAAGGGGGGCAGCTAGCCAGGTTTCAGCATGTACTGGCTGACTTGGCATGATAGGAGTGTGATTGCTAACAGCAATCACAGTCCCATCATGCCTAGGTTCCAGCACTTACACATCCATGCTATGACACACACACTCATTCATTCATATACTCATTCATTCACAGATTCATTCCCTCAATCACACATACTCATTCAAGCACCCTCCCCACCCTCTTACCTGCACTGCAGCTCCTCGATGCCGCTCAGACAGACCTGCACAGACTTCAGCAGGGGGCGCGGCCTCCCTCTGCATTCTCTGGTACTGCACAGAGGAAGCCGGACTGGAGCAGAGTCATGTGATGTCACGTGAACTCTGCTGGGTTCCGCTTCCTCTGTGCAGTACAAAAGACCCTCCCACAGGTAAGTAGCACGGCTCTTGTTGTAGCAGGGCTCGAGGTGCGGCCCGCGTAAGATCGGTTGCCCTGGCTGCCGACCTTATGCGGGCCGCACCTTGAGGTCTCGTGGGCCGCATTTGGCCCGCGGGCCGCATGTTGGACACCCCTGCCATAGAGGAACACAGCTCTTTTAATATCTTATTCCCGATACCAGGTACAATACTTTTTAAAAAGTGTTATAGATTGCCACAAAATAAGGTAGACATATATCATATAAATATGCTCTCATGTTCACCTAAAGGAAAAGTAATATTTAACCCTATAGGGCCTAGTCTCTCATTTAGTTCATATATATATATATATATATTACAGTATATAGTGACACTGTACAGCCCAAGGGAAATGTTTTGTGCACAAGTGATATGTAAATTGTTTTTTTGGGGGGGGGTCCCTGTTGTGGAGCATTTTGAGATCAAAGCGAGCCAATACTCCCAGCTCCAGTGTTGCAACAGTCTGGAAGCTCGTACGAGATTTTGAAAGTCGGGTCCAGGACCTTAAGGCTCACAATCTTCGCAGACTTTGCTGTATTTGGTGGGGAAGTCAGTGATTAGCCGGGCAATTATGAATGGTTTAACCTGTCTGGAAAAAACCATAGGATTCCCTAAGTAAAGTACAGTAAATAGCTGTAAATAGCAGGCAACTACATGTTACATTTGAAAATCAGCTCTGCTTTCCCATAATCTTTTACAGGGAACATTGTAGCCGGCCCCCTAGAAACTTAAGTGTTAAAACGCAGTGGCCTACTGGGAATTTGCCCTATGGCCAGTTTAGTCTTGATGGGTTTAATACTTCCCATTATTTGAAAAGGCCAAAGAGGGACACGTATGTTTCAAACCGTGAGGTTTAAGGTGTGGATAGGGGACAGTGCTTTACCATAGACTTGATTTTATGACATACAGAAAGTTGCTTACGTACCTAAAGTGTTTAGAAAGTTTTAATTTGCTTTTATTTACACACCTTTTGATGCAAAATCATGTTTCTCTTTACATTATTGTGACTTCTAAGATTATAGAACACTCTTATCCAGCAAGTGTGTGTATTTTGTTATTGTGTGCTAGTATGGTGTTAGCGTGTGGTGTGGATGTTAGTGTATTGTGTTAGAGTGTTAGCATGTGTGTGTAAGTTATAGGGGGGGCTAACCCCTGGGTATAAAGGTCATGGCCTACATTTACTGTAATCAGATAATAGCATATTTACTAGTTATATATACTTTCGAGTAATTACCAGGTGTGACAAATGCACCCTACTCCAAGCATGCGCGTGACTTGGTTCTGGTGGTAAAAAGGGTTAAAATTCACTATCTGTCTGTGTTACCTCGCCGGCGGATCCGCGTTGTCCTCGTGCAGGGGAGCCGAGACGCAGCTCGCGCAGGCAGCTCCCGGCTCGCCCCGCTCACGGGAAACGCGGCGAGGTCCGTCCTGCCGCGGGACGCGCGCCCCCGTGTGGATCGAGAGATCTAGCGGGGCGCGCGCCGAGACGCATGCGCGAACGGCTATCTCATGAATATTCATGAGAGGCTTAAAGGGACCTTTTATCTTTTTTCCTCCTCCCCCTTAATTAGGTGGGTAGGAGGATCTAGGGATGGAGGGATATTTAAACCCTCAGTTTAGAGCTATCCCTTGCCTGCGATAGAGCCTTTATTGCCTACACTAGCGTTCCTGAATCTTATTTGCCTTTTTGTTGCCTGAACTCTGCTTGAACCTGACCACCCGTTGTTTGCCGCCTGCCTTTACCTGAACTCAGCTTGTACCTGACTATCCGTTGTTTGCTGCCTGCCCTGACCTCTGCTCGTGACCCCGACTATCTGTGTTTGCTGCCTGTCCTGACCTCTGCTCGTGACCCCGACTATCCGATTGTCTGCTCCTAGTACCATCTGATCCTGCATTACTCGTCATCATCGCTTGGGTCGCCTTTCCTTGTACTGCAGGGTGGATCCACAGCCTGAACCACCGTTAGTGACAGTCTGCCCTAGACCGGAAATAGTAATAAAAATATCCACCCTTAATACCACCCACAACTAACTATAATGATATAACTAATAACATAACGCTGCCACCACCAAGACAATTTATAAGTGGGGTGCCTTGGTCCCCCAAACAATAATGATGTGATTTAAAATTACCAATAAAATGATCTAATCAGGTAACGCGAGTCTACCAGACAAAGGCAGAACTTAATAAAGGAATATTTATTACAAACAAAAGATACAAATAAAAAGAAGAAATTACAGAAAACCTAACTACTCACTTGTAGTGAATTACTCATTTTTCATTTTATTCTCCCTCCTGTGCTCGCCACAGCAATAATTCTCGCGTTTTATGAATTTCTTGTAAATGATAAAGTCCATAGATATGTCACACTTGCTACTTATGAGCGAATACCATGGACTTCACAATTTCTTCCAAACAGCTTACGTTTTACTAGCCATATTTGTATTCTTTTTGTAGGGTGTGCTTTCCCCATTCTAGAAATGCACAAAAGGAGGTATGATTATGATTCTATGGGTTATTATTGATGTATGTGTTGGATATGACCCTGGAAGAAATGGTTTTCCTGACTGCTAGTGGTCACTTAGCATATCAAAAGAATCCACTATCTATGAGGAGATACAGGCATATGGTGGATTAATCACTCCGTTTACATTGGACCTAGACATAGCGGCACCTTCTTGGTAACATTACACACCTTGCAGAGGGCCCTGGTTGGAGTCCCAGCTTCAGAAGGGCAAATTCATGTTAAAAGACCTTTTGGCACCACATGCCTATACAATCAAATTAACCCCTCTCATACTGAAATTGGTCATACCATCTCTACCGGGTAGCAAGTCCATGTATGCACTACACAAGTTGGCGTGACACCAGGGGTTCAAAGAATGGTAACCTGGGTACTTGTTAACTGTCCCAGTTTCATATAAAACAAACTATTACGTTTTATATAAAACAAGCTTCAACTGAATCTGTTCTGATGGAAACTGTTACTTCAATAGTACAATAAAATGTGGAAAAGGACCCAGATATACAGTTGTCTGAAAAAGAAAGTACACCCTCCTTGAATTCTATGGTTTTACATATCAGGACATAATAACAATCATATGTTCCATAGCAGGTTTACAAATTAGGTAAATAAAACTTCAGATGAACAACAACATATGACATATTACATTGTGTCATGATTTATTCAACAAAAATTAAGCCAAAATGGAGAAGCCATGTGTGAAAAACTAAGTATACCCTTACTGCTTCCATAGGAAGTAAGATGCTAAGTAGACAGTTGCTGCTAATTAAAATGCCCTTGATCAATCATGAAAAGTGAAGTACACTCTATTAAAGCCAACGTTTTAGCAGTTTGCTGGTCTGGAGCATTCAGGTGTGTGTTAACATAATGCTAAGGCCTATTCCCAGGAGTGGATGTCCCAGCAAATTCACCCCAAGGTAAGAATTTGCCGTCCTCAGAGAAATTGCAAAAAACACAAGAGTCTACAGGCTTCAGTTAGCATGTTAATTTTCATGACAGTACAATAGGAAAAAGCCTCTCCTCTCCTAAAAAGAATATGGCAGCGCGGCTTAGGTTTGCAAAGTTGCATCTGAACAAACCACAAGACTTCTGGAACAATGTCCTTTGGACAGATGAGACCAAAGTGGAGATGTTTGGCCATAATGCACAGAACCACATTTGGCAAAAACCAAACACTGCATATCAGCACAAACACCTCATACCAACTGTCAAGCACGATGGCTTTTTTTTGCAGCCACATGGCCTGGAAACCTTGCAGTCATTAAGTTCGACCATGAACCCCTCTGTATACCAAAGTATTCTACTCTGTGAAGCCATCTGTTTGACAGTTAAAGCTTGGCCCAAATTGGGTCATGCAACAGGACAGTGATTCCAAGCACACAAGCAAATCTACAGCAGAATGGCTAAAAATGAACCAAGTCCAGACCTCAACCCGATTGAAATGCTGTGGGGGGCCTTAACCTCTTCAATCCCCTATGGACATACCGGTACGTCCAAAAAATGCATCCCAAGAATCCCCCATGGATGTACCGGTATGTCCAGCCCTTCTTGTAGCGGGAGATCAGCCTGGACTCCCCCCTGACAGCAGAAGCCATCATTGCCGGCTTTCTGCTGTCTGATCTGATGTAACAGCTTCCGGCATGAAAGCGAGATGGGGCAGTTTAAAATGCGATCTCTGATGCTGCGATCTCTGTGCATGTCTGTGAGGACCTGCATAGAGATCACAGTGTGATCGGTGCAGGGGGATCGCGGGGAGGGGAGTGAGAAACCATGTCTCTCACCCCCCTCCCGTCCTGAAACAGGGAGAAAAAAAATGGTTGTTCATTTAAAAAAAAAATAACAATAAAATCATTAACCCCTTCAATCTCAGGGGTTTTTGGTACCTCAAGTCCCAGAGCAATTTTGCCATTTTTGCGGTATGTCGGTTTAGCGATTATTCTCCTTTCCTGTGACTATATATTGTTTTTTCAAGGAGAGATAGAGCTTTTTTTTGATACCATAGTTGGATGATTAGCTGAAAATTTAGAATGAGAAATTTGGTAAAAACTAGTGACAATTAGAAAAAAAAACATAATATTTTTTAAAATTTCCCTCTGAATCCTCACAAAATTAGATAAAGTGATGGAAAATCCCCTCCAAGTTTATCAATTCAGGTGTCCTAATTTCAGAAATACCTAATTTATATAGATTTTCCATACTTTCCCAGCACCAGGGAGCATACTATAAGGTGTACATTTTTTGTATAATTTTTATGCCTATGGCTTAACGGGTTTGGGGGTTGTGAACGGGGCAGGAGGGGGTTATACTGGCTAGATGTTATGCTAGGGCAATGGGATGTAATGTTTTTTAAATTTTTTATGATTATTATCTTTTTTGTATATTTTTTATTTTTTTTATTATTATTTTTTTGTATTTTTTATATATTTTTTTACACAAAAATGGTGGCTTCTGCTGTTAGCCTGATCTCCCGTGCAGCGGCAGGGATGTGTCCCTGAAGCTGCAAGAAGGGCTGGACATACCGGTACGTCCATAGGGGTTTCTTAAGAGGCGTTTTTTGGACGTCCCGGAACGTCCATAGGGGATTGAAGGGGTTAAAATAATAATATAAATAATAATAAAAAAAATAATAAAGTGAGCTAAGTGATGTCATTGTGACATCACTGGCATTAATAACATGTTCAGGAGGTCCCTAAGACCTCTAACCATTTTAAAAAAAAATATATATATATATATAAAAAAAAAAATATTAAAAAAAAATATATAAAAAAGATAATAATAAAAAAAATAAAAAACCTTACATCCCATTGCCCTAGCATAACATCAACCCAGTATAACCCTCCTGCCCCCGTTCACAACCCCCAAACCCGTTAAGCCATAAGCATAAAAGTTCTAAAAAAAAAAAAAAATGTATACCTTATAGTATGTTCCCTATAAGTGCTGGGAAAGTATGGAAAATCTATATAAATTCGATTTTTCTGAAATCAGGACACCTGAATTGATAAACTTGGAGGGGATTTTCCATCACTTTACCTAATTTTGTGAGGATTCAGAGGGAATTTTTTTCAAAAAAATTAGGTGTTTTTTCTAATTTTCGCTAGTTTTTACTAAATTTCTCATTCTAAATTTTAAGTTTACATGGGTACACTATTCACAGGAAATGAGAATATTTGCTGAACCAACAATTCAAAGAGGGTGTACTTTCTTTTTCACATGACTGTGTCATACCAAGTGACACAATATAATAAAAAAACATAATCTGCTAAAAGGTATTCAAAATGTTTATATGCAATTGTAATTTCCATGTTATAACGCTAATTTCTCCTTTCTTGCAGTGGTGTTGATTGGTGATTCTGGAGTGGGGAAGAGTAACTTGCTATCTCGTTTTACTCGAAATGAATTCAACCTGGAGAGTAAAAGCACCATCGGGGTGGAATTTGCCACTCGGAGCATCCAGGTTGATGGAAAAACTATAAAGGCTCAAATATGGGACACAGCTGGTCAGGAGCGTTACCGAGCCATCACCTCTGCGTAAGTTTTAAAGCAAAGCAAAGCAAATCTATTAAGCTGTAGAATATTTATAATAATTTTTAACATTTGTTTTTGTTATTAGATTGTATAAACCAAGTGAAAGAGATCATAAATTATGGGCATATACTGTGTATCATTCTGTGACTGTCAGATTTATACACATTAGGGTATATTCACTAATTTAAGCCTTTGCTGGAGAGATAAACAACTGAACTCCCTGACTTCACTATGCATTATGAAGAGCCAAATTTAAGAGAGCTCCTACAAGAAGTGGGTCTATATTTATATATATATAAGACTTAAGCAACTGTAACACTAAATCTCCTGTAAGTGGGATATATCTTGAATTTAAAACCATCAGTTGTCTAGGCATATCAAATCAAGCTCATGTGAAGCCAACTGAAATCAAAGCTATTAAACAATTAGGTTTAATTAAGCTATTCCAGCATTAAAAAAAATATATCCGGATCTGATACAAACTGCAATTGACACAAGGCAAATATATATGCATACCTTTACATATACTGGTATTTAAAACCCAACACATATTTATGTTTAAACTGTTTCCATATGCGTGTGAGTTGTAACTGACATATGTGATATATGTATATAGAAAAAATATTAATTGTGAAATAATTACAGCAAAAAGTGACAAGTCAGTCTGAGAGAGTGGTAGATAAATGTGACAGCCTCCCATTACAAGTGGTAGAATTACAAGTGGTAGAGGTTAATACGGTAAAGGAATATAAACATGTATGACTAGGTGAGCCAAATGTTTTGTATCTGCCATCAAATTCTATATTCCTAACTGCAAGGATTATTTGTAATCCACTTTTTTTTCTGTGCTAGCGCTATTTTGAAAAACATTTTATTACTTCCCTATCATATTGTTAGTTGAATGTGCCTTGCTTTATAGGACTCATGACAACAAACGCTACAACGTTCCACTGTAGCTAACCACATGGAAAGCTTTTTCTTTTTTTAAAACTAAATTTTAAATGTGAAGTTGGAGTTTCACTAATTATTTAGATTCACTTGTCTGGGCCTCATAGAAAAATTTTCATAGCTAAAGGGCAATGCATTCCTATTGAAATCAAAGGCAAAACAGGAAAACCCGGAAGTTCTTCCAGTGTTTACTGACAGATAAGTTCTATTTCATTAAAATATTTTCATTTTTATAGTTATTACAGAGGAGCTGTAGGAGCACTGCTAATCTACGATATTGCAAAACATCTAACGTACGAGAATGTGGAGCGCTGGCTTAAGGAGCTGAGGGATCATGCGGACAACAACATAGTCATAATGCTGGTTGGAAACAAGAGCGACTTGAGACACCTCAGAGCTGTACCAACAGATGAGGCAAGAGGATTTGCTGGTGAGATCTAATGCTTTATTTGATGATTTATTTGATTTGGCGTTAAAGTGCCAAAATCATAAATATGGCTGTCCAGATCTGCCCTAGAGGCTTCCGTTATTACAGGTGATTAAAGGCCTTTGGGACAGTTATTTGATCTCAAGGTGGGGATGATTTCAATGCCTTTATGAGTAGCTAGCTCTGTTTCTCCTTCCTAGATCTACCCCCGCACATTTTTTAAGGTGATCAGGTATTGATCTACATTTGTATCTAAAGATAAGCAATAAACAATATCTATCTTGGGTGCAAAAGTTAATGTGGACATTGTAAGGCAACACAGCATCATTTTATGGAGAAATAAACATGTTACTATATACAGAGATACTAAAAATGTATACTGACCAGTAATAAATCAATGCTATAAGGTGTTTAATGTTTTTGCTGCTTGCTTGCAGAAAAGAACAATCTATCATTCATTGAAACCTCAGCTTTGGATTCTACTAATGTTGAGGAGTCTTTCAAAAACATTTTAACAGGTAAGGGGCAAGTTTTCCACAGAACATTGTTTGTCTTTCATCACTCAAACGAAGCTATAGTGGAAATGAACCAATAGGGGAAAAGTTAGGACAGTAAAGCACCAGTGACATAAACTCAATGGAGGTGTGTGAGCACTCATTCTTTGGTTTCACATACAGTACAATTTGCACTCAACTCCCCCTGCAAAAAAAATCCTTGGTTTTAACATATTGCCTACTTTTTGTTGCATAGGCATGCTACCACATTCTAGCTCCAGCTTGCATAAGAACCCCAAGCTTGATGAGACCCCGCATGCATGCACCAAAAGCAGATCCAGGCTCCTCCTGCATGCCTCCGCTTGACACTGAAAGAAGAGTCCATTGTCACTGTAGTAGCTATATCCATTTTGACTGCAAAAGTATTTATCCCCCCAAAAACATATTGGTTGATGGTTTTCACAGAAGCAAAAAAAAATTAGTATACAACTTCAGCAAAATACTGTATTTACTCGATTTATAAGACGACCCCCCAAAATCTGAATATTAATTTATGAAAAAAAGAAAAAGCCTGAATATAAGACGATCCTATAGGAAAAAAGTTTTAAAAGTAAATGTTAATTCATGTAAACTATGTGAACAATTTTTTTTAAAATAAAAGCTATGATTGAGAAAAATATTGTTTTTATTTCCTTTTTTTTTCAACCTGCCCCCCCAGTTATGCACATCTGCCCCTGGCTTGCCACTCTGCCCCAGAAATGCCTTATACACCCTATATGCCACTGTGCCCCATGCTATGCCTTTTAACCCCCTATGTACCACTCTGCCTCCAGAATTGCCTTATACCCCTATATGCCACTCTGGCATTTAGGGGGTTAAAAGGCATATTATGGGGCAGAGTGGCATATAGGGAGGTATAAGGCATTTCAGGAGGCAGCGTAGCGTATAGAGGGTTAAAACGCATTTCACAGAGCACTCTGCCTCCAGAAATGCCTTTTGCCCCCCATTTAGCACTCCCTCCTCCAAACTTACCGGAGCTTCTGAGTTCCTGGTGCGTAGTCCGGGCAGCGTGTAGATTTCTACACGATTCATAGTTACATAGTTACATAGTTATAGAGGCTGAAAAAAGAAATGCGTCCATCAAGTTCAGCCTTTCCTATTTCTGTTAATTTGTTGCTGTTGATCCAAAAGAAGGCAAAAAACCCCCAGTTTCGCTCTTTCCAATTTTGCACTAACCAGGGAAAAAAAATCCTTCTTGACCCCAAAATGGCAGTCAGATTTCTCCTTGGATCAATAAGCTGTTTCCCCATAATTAAAGATTATATCCCTGAATATTATGTTTTTCCAAGTATCCATCCAGTTGCTGTTTAAACGTCTGTACAGACTCTGATAAAACTACCTCTGCAGGCAGAGAATTCCACATCCTTATTGTCCTTACTGTAAAAAACCCTTTCCTCTGCTTTAGTCTAAATCTCCTTTCTTCCAGTCTAAACGCGTGACCACGTGTCCTATGCATAGTCCTGTTTATGAACAGATTTCCACACAATGGTCTGTATTGGCCCCGAATATATTTATATAATGCTATCATATGCCCTCTGACGCGCCGTTTTTCTAAACTAAACAGATTCATAACTATAGTGCTCCATTCCTTTAATTAATTTTGTAGCCCGCCTCTGCACCCATTCTAGTGCTATGATATCCTTCTTTAGAATAGGTGCCCAAAATTGCACAGCATATTCAAGGTGCGGCCTTACCATTGATTTATACAGAGGCAAAATTATATTTGTATCCCGTGACTTGATGCCCCTTTTTATACAGGACAATACCTTACTGGCCTTAGCAACTGCTGACTGACATTGCACATTGTTGCCTAGTTTGTTGTCTATAACAATTCCCAAATCCTTCTCATTTGTCGTTACCCCTAATTCACTACCGTTTAGGGTGTAGGTTGCTTGTGGGTTCCGTACCCCGAAGTGAATTTCATCTGCCATTTGTGTGCCCATTCCCCCAGTCTATCTAGATCCCTCTGCAGCACTGTAATATCCCGCTCGCCCTGTATTACTTTACCTAGTTTAGTGTCATCTGCAAACACAGAAACATGACTTTCACCGCCTACTGCCAGGTCATTTATAAATATGTTGAATAAAATTGGTCCCAGAACAGAACCCTGAGGGACACCACTTACCACTTTTGACCAGCTTGAAAATTTACCATTTATAACAACTCTCTGTTCTCTATCTCTAAGCCAATGTTCTACCCAAGAACAAGAATTTGCATCTAGACCAATTTCTTTCAGTTTGAATACTAACCTATTGTGTGGAACCGTGTCAAGAGCGTTTGCTCTGAAAAAAACCTTGTCTTATAATCGAGTAAACGGTATTTTAATTTACTTTATAGTTAGTGTGGTGGGGGCTAGTGGATAATTGGATGGGTTTAGGGTAAACATAAAAAAGGAAATATAAAAACCTAAAATAAAAAAGGAAAATCATGTAGTAATACATAGTGGTTTATAAATTAGGACAAGTTAAGAAATATGTTTGGTATTTCTTTTAACTTTTATTAATAAAAATGTCTTATGTTTATGAACATGTTTTTAAAAAGCCCTAATTCCCCCCCCCCCTAAAAAAAAGTGTGGCAGCACCATATGATTAAGAGGCCAAACCCGTTGACATAGCAAAAACACACAAAGAGAGCTCTGAGGTTACCCTACGAAAAAGTGTTATAGGGATAACCATAATGTCTAGGGTTTTAAGTATGTCTATAAAAGCTCTGTCTTATTTTATTTTTAGTTTACCACTAGTTAAGGTTAATTGCACTGCATTGTTTTATTACTATTTGATTATTATTTGATAAGCAGATTTTTTACTTAAAGTAGTTTATTTTGAGGAGATGTAAACTTTAATGTGCTAACTGTGTACGTGTGGTTTAATGATTGACTGTTCTCCCTTGGCAGTTGAATTGCTGATATGCTTTAATCTTGAAATTACATGAATAATTGAATTGGGCCCCTTCACCGATTAGCATAAATATGTTATTGTCTTCCATAAAACCTTACAGATAATCAAATGTGAATGAAAACGTGTTCATTTCAATTATTTTTGTTATAATTAAACATACCTTGAAACCATAAATATATGTAGGTATTTTTACAACTTATATTTTAAGTATTATTAAAGTAGTCCAGATATAGTATGGGGTGGATCTGATTCTTTAATATATTATTTGCCAAGCTTTACCAAATAGCAACACTGTGGGTTGTGTCCCTTACAGAAATCTACCGCATTGTGTCACAGAAGCAAATTGCGGACAGGTCAGTCCATGATGATTCCCCAGGAAATAATGTGGTGGATATCAGTGTCTCTCCTACCATGGATGGGCAGAAAGCTGCAAAACTGCAATGTTGCCAGAACCTTTAAGGATTGTCATGAGGCCTGTTGTTACTGCACGAGATATGAACTCACATTCAGCTCTGGGCCTAACTGGGTGCAAAAGAGGTAGAAGCAAGCAAGTGCCATGGTTAATCATATTAAAACATTAACTTCACCACCAACCAGTGCATGTTGCTGGTGTATGGCTAACATAATTTAGAATGACATGTAGAAGGTAGCAATTTAAAAAGAGAATTTGTACATCTGTAAAAATTGCACACCAGGTATCCTGTATAATGAACTTTTAACTAAAACAGTTGCAGTTGTGATGTTGCATATCTCTCATGTGACAACCAACTGTTGATCATCGATCAAAGCCTCCTTTGGAACACATCTATGATTGAGGAATGTCATATTTTGTGCCCAAGCTAGATTGAGATAAAAGTTAAAATAATTATTTGAATAATATTGTTTACTGTAGTGCTTTTCCCACTGGTAACAAGTACAGGTAAGTGAGCTGTCCAGTGTTGCATTATAAACAGGGATTGAGCCAGTGGCTTTTAAGAACAATGATAGACAGCATTATCATGTTTTAAATTACTGAATTACTGTCTAATGATCTGCTCAGCTGTACCTTCCTATTTTATCCCTTAACATTATTGATAATGTAGTTTATGGAATAGAACCCCACTATGCTGTACTAAAGTGAATTTACTCAATTTCTGCAGTATACAGTGCATTGCACATATCGTCAATTAGCTAAGGACGTTTTTCCAAGAGTGTGATATTCCCCATTTAACTTATTTAACCTAGTAGTAACTGAGAGAAGTGGTATTGGTCAGCAAATGTTCCCATCTTCCACAAGATGCTCAAAGTTGAGTTATGCTCAAATGGTATGTGGGTCTTTGGTTTCATGAGACCCTCTATGGTTTTCCATGCAAGAGTAAATTAACTTTAGTTAAGACATTTTGGTATAACAATATTCATGGTTAAGCAAATCACAGTAGTCTCACAAATATAACATGCAAGACCCAATAATGGTTACCCAATAAAGCAAAGTTTACTTTTAATGTCTGTTGTAATACATTATTAATTAATTTGTTTACAGCGCTGCATTTTACACAAGAGATGTAATACAACTTAATTTTGGTGGGGTATTTCAGTTAAGTCACAGACCTCATTGAACCTTGGCATCTAGACACATGGCTGCTTGCAAAACTCGGAAACACTTTATGCTAGGTTTGACACTGTTTTTTTAAAAAAAAAATTCACTACCCAGGTTCAATCAACTGTGTTCGGTCTTAAAGTCACTGGTGTTCTTCACAGCAATATGTTAGACTTTATACATTAAGTGTATGCTTTTTGAAAAGGAACCTGTAATGTATTTTTTTGCAAAATAATACCAGTGCTCAAATAAAATATCATCTACAGTATGAGGTAAGCAACTACTATGAGTCTTCACCTTTCTGTTCTTTTGTCTGGGATAGAATAGACATTTTACGATAATTACTGCCTGGTCCCTTCAGACTTCTTATGGGTGATATACAATATTGCATTTCTGCCAAGCCAGCAGTAATTGAAGAAGCAAGTATCATGCATAAAAACATTATTCTCACATAGGTATAGGTTATGGGTTGTCAGAGATTGCTCATGTTTGACATTCAAAACTAATTTCCATAGTTTGTTCATGCAATTTTGCATTTTGTGCAGTGTACGCCTTAGCAATAAGGCATCTACACTACTGTACATCTTTGCCCATAAACAATTTCAAGAAAGCTACTGGTTTTGGTCTCAAGTACTATGTGCACGAATGTATCCAGCTTGTGGCAAGTTTAAATTGGGGTTGATATCAACAAATGACACTGTGGAAATCAGGAAATCATAACTTGTCAGAACATAAGTAATATTTCCTTAAGTATGTGCAAAACTACATATCTTCCTTATAACTTAGATTGGTACTATTATTCATTGATTTACAGTATATAGTTCCATCATATTCTGCCGCACTGTACAATGGGATGCATTTTCAAAAATCTCTGATGCCTTGGAGAAAGGCATTTTAAAAATTGTTTTGCTGTAATATAAAGGGGATAAAATCGCCCCAAAAAATAAATATATTTATATATATATATATATAAATATATATATATATATATATATATATATATTTTAGCATATTACCCAGCAGAAATGTGTGATTTAAGAAACTGGCAGTAGTATATTCTATTGCAAAAATGAAAAAGGGGGGGGGGCTGACCAGTGTTCCCTCTAACCTGTGCGCTTGTGCGCACGCACATAGCATTTTTAGAGAGTGCACACTTCCATAAATTGTGCGCACAACAGTTTTACCCAATAAAAAAAATATATATATTTTTTTTGATACTTTATGTGGTGCGGATATTGTGAGCACATAATTTTGGCTCTGGGAAAATTTTTGCACAAGAGAAATTTTCTGTGCCACCTAAGAAAAATTAGATGGAACATTGGGGCTGACTTATACTTGCTGTAAAATCATAGGACTTGTTGCATATGCATTTTAGTTACTAAGGAGATGCACAGGCATTAAATTATTTTTAAGTTTCATAATTTTATAAATATTACTTTGTATTAAGCAACTTAAGATTCAAACAGGTGCCTGTTAGCTTGAGATATAGCATCTATTTTCCCCCTCACCCATATAGGTACACAAAAAAGCATTCCACAGTCATGGGAAAAAGAAAGTGCACCCTCTTTGAATTCTATGGTTTCACATATCAGAACATACCAATCATCTGTTCCTTAGTAGGTCTAAAATTAGGCAAATACAACCTCAGATGGACAACAGCACATGAAATATCATACTGTGTAATGATTTATTCAACAAAAACAAAGGCAAAATGGAGAAGCCATGTGTGATAAACTAAGTCCACCCTTACTGTTTCCATAGGAATTAAGATGCTAAGTAGCAGACAGGTACTGTTAATCAAATGCCCTTGATTGATTGATCATCAGCAAGTGTGATCACCTCTATAAAAGCTGAAGTTTTAGCAGTACAATTAGAAAAAGACTGAACACATACGGTTTCTTTGGAAGGGTTGCCAGGAGAAAGCCTCTCCTCTCTGAAAAGTTGCATTTGAACAAACCACAAGACTTCTGGAACAATGTCCTTTGGACAGACAAGATCAAAGTGAAGATGTTTGGTCATAATGCACAGTGCCATGCTTAGTAAAAACCAAACACAGCATATCAGCACAAACACCTCATACCAACTGTCCCTTGCGGGGAGCTGGGGACAGCAATGGAAAGGTGGTGCTGATGTCAGCAGAGGGTGCGGGGCCTCAGTCCATGATGCCGACGCCCTCATCTTCAAATACAATACAAGCAGAGTATATGGGGGGCCTTGAGACATCATGAGTGATGTCACGCTGGACAGCCCCTATAAATACCCAGACAGCCCTAATGCTCAGTAATTCTGACAAATCTAATGCCTGTCAGTCTGTTCCCCCCTGCTCTCTGATGTGACCTGATTAATCCTTTGCCTGCTGCCTACCTTGTGACCCGACATGTACCTGATTACCCCTTTGGTTTCTGCCTACCTCTGTGACCCTGGATTGTACCTGATTAACCCTTTGCTTACTACCTACCTCTGTGACCCAGATTGTATCGACTACTCCTTTACCTATTGCTTGTCCCTGTGAATCTGGACAATACTTGGCCATTCCGTTATCTGCTTCCTACGTTTCATGAGTAACTATTTCCTTATATTATTTTGCTACACTGCATTTTGGGCTCCTATCTGCTAGGATCCCATACTGGGACATTACACACGGTTGTGGAGAGGTGATGATTTGGGCTTGTTTTTCAGCCAGGGGACCTGGGAACCATGCAGTCATTGTGTCGACCATGAACTCCTCTGTATACCAAGGTATTCTAGAGTGAAATGTGAGGCCATATATCAGACAGCTAAAGCTTGCAACAGGACAATGATCTACAAACGAATTGCTGAAAAAAAGAAAAGAATCAAGGTGTTGCAATGGCCCAGTTAAAGTCTAGACCTCAATCCAATTGAAATGTTGTGGGGGGAATTTAAAAAAGCTGTGCATAAACAAATGCCCGCAAACTTCAATGAACTGAAGCAATGTTGTTGTCAGGTTGTAGGATACAAGGTGAAGAACCAGTATATGCAGGCTATCCTCCTAGGATAGGGGAAGATTGGCAGAAAAGACAAAGTCAAATAACCGGATCAGTAGGTCAGGGCGGGAGAGAGCAGTGAAGTCCGTAAAACAAGCCAATAGGTCTGGATAGGAGAGGTCAGGAACAGCGAGAATCAAGCCAGAGGTCAGTTACAGGAATCCAATAGAAACTGCAGCAATAACTAAGTAGCTCTGTCAAGCACAATAACTGAGCACTGAGTGAAGCTCAGTGCCAGTGTTTAAATCCACTGCTAGGTGTCGCCCCGCCCCCGTGCGTGGTACCGTTGACACGCGTCCCCCGCCTGCTCCATTCAGGAAGCCAGAAAAGGAAGGCGGGGGCGCACATGCGCGCACCTAAACACAGTCTTTGTAGCTGGTTCACGGAGGACGGAGGCTGCGGCGGCGTGGGAGCTAGTACCTGCTATCGGCGGGTACTCAGATGAGTCGCTTCGCTGCGGACTTTGGCGGTTTCGCCACGGACCCTGACAGTTGGACAAAATTTCACCACACCGATGTGATAGACTGATAAAGTTATACAGAAAACAATTGCGTAAGGTTATTGTTGCTAAACGTGGCTTTACAAGCTATCCAATTATAAGGTTTACTTAGTTTTTCACACATGGCTTCTCCATTTTGGCTTTATTTTTGTTGAATAAATTATAGCACGGTGTAATAGGTCATGTGTTGTTCATCTGAGCCTGTATTTACCTAATTTTTAGCCAAGGAACAGCTGATTGTTATGTCCTGATATGCAAAACCATAAAATTCAAAGAGGGTGTACTTTCTTTTTCACACGACTGCATATAATATAAACCCAAAGAACCAATTCTGAGTATTTTATTCTATTTTTAACTTCATGTTGTTTAATACGTTTGAGCACTCATGTAATCACAGGAATTTTATTATAAGTACTGTATATCGTGCTATATAATGTACACACAGTCTTTTTATTGTAGAACAGTCTTCTAAAAAATGCTTTCACTATTATTATGACTTTCATTATTTTAGCGCAATCATATTCCGCAGCAGCGCTGTACAATGGGTAAACAGGAAATAACATGTAGTGCATCACATAACAGCTTACATGTGATACCTACCGTGTCCGCCGCGGTCCCTCACCGGCCTGCCGCTGGTGGGCAGCGCTCGAGCGGTGACGCACACACATCCTCTCAGTGTACTGTGCGCATGGCACGTACACAGAGGGATGTACGCGTTGACACAGCGTGGCACGCAATCAACGGCGGCACTAGCAGCGTTATGAGCGAGCTGCCGACTATTCGCGGGCCTCGACTATCCCAGCATCTGCCGGTGTGGCACACCCGCGACACTCGCGGGTGTAGCACACTCACATGCCGTTGTTTGTTTATCGCACCGACACCATTCGTGTTCGCCGGTCGCAATGATGTCATTCTCGTTCTCTATTGGTTTACTCTCCTTTTTCCGCCCTTGTTCTTATTTAAACCTCCTGTTTCATTACTGCAGTGCCTGTTTAAAGAGTCACTTGCGTGTATCTCTGGGTTATAGCTCATTCGTTTGTTCCTGATTGATTTACGTGTACCTGACTTCGATTCTGTGCTACGCTACCGTCTCTGCATAGTGGGTGCATCATCCGTGTTGTCCTAGGTCCCGCATAACATTGGACTTACAGAAACAAGAGGTAAGGGGGGGTCCTGCTCAAATGGGTTTACAATCTAGAGGGAGTTATCTAGTGTTACACAAGAGGTAAAAGTGCCACTGTTAGGGATGGACTAGCCACATTATTATTAGTATTGCCCAAAGGCAGGAGGAAAGGTAAGCTAAAGGAAGTGTGTCTTCAGGGCTTTTTTGAAGGATCAAAGACAGTAGGAAATGAATCCTGGAGCATACATGCAGGCAGTGAGGAGACTGACAGAGGGGAAATAAAGCAATGGGTGAGGAAAATAAGTCTGGCAGCAGTGTTCATGGTAGATGTGTGAGACGGGTATGAGGGAGACCAGCTAAGCCAGGGTTAAATTAGCCAAGACGGGAGATAATAAGGGGATGAACAAAAGCCTTAGTGGCATCTTGTTAGGAAGGGTCAAATGCGGACAAAGTTTTTAAGATGGAGACAGCAGATATTGGAGACAGATTGGTGGAGGGTGAATAAGAGATCAGGGGTTACACTAAGGCAGGGAGATTGAGGGGACTGGGAGATGATTGCACTATTGACATCAAGGAAAACTGTTGAATGAATGTAAGCATTCAAGGGAAGCAGGATAACAAGTTTGCTTTTGGAGAGATTGAGTTTTAGGAGTCATGCAGACATCCAGTAAGTGACATAGGCAAGGCAGTTAGTAACATGATCTAAGATGGGGGAGAGAGTCAAAGGAGAGGAAAGGTTGATCTGGGTGTCATCAACATACAAGTGGTATTAAAAGCCAAATATTGAGATTAGTTTGCCAATTGAGGTAGCATAAAATGAAAACAGAAGATCCTATAACTGAGCCTTGGGGTGGACCAACTGAGAGGAAAACGGGAAGTGTTTCTGCAGAGGGAGATGCTGAAGGTATGATTACAAAGTAAGGATGTGAATCAGGAGATAGCAGTGACCAAGGTTGTGAAGAGTTCGAAGGAGAAGAGGGTGGTCCACAGTATCAAAAGCAGCAGAAAGGTCCAGTAGGATTAGCATATATTAGTCCTTGTATTTAGCAGTGAGTGGGTCATTGGTAACCTTAGTAAGGGCGGTTTCAGTTTTTAAACTTTTTTTTTTCACTTTTGTTTCCTGTATCTTATGGTAAGAAAAGTATATTCCCCGCCCCGGAAGGGGCACTCACACTAACACACACCCAGACACTAACATAATTCCAGGAACTCCAACTCAACACTAACACACATGCACACACACTCACATATTCTGACACTAACACGCACATCCAGACAATAACACAACTAGAAATACACACTAACACACAGTTACACATGCACACCCTCATGCTCAGTGTCAACACTAGACCTGTAAAGAAAAATAAGTATTTGCCAGTTATGCATATGGTTTATATATTCAAAACACAGTTTGAAAAAGTTGTACATTGTGGTGCAATGTACTACAAAGTGCAGGCATCTACTATTACACAGACAGATTTATATTAAATAGGTCAGTAGCTTCCAAGACACACCTCAAAGAACATAGTCAGTTGTAACCAAGTCAATATGTCATCATTATAAAAGTATAGTCCTTGTTTATCTGATGGTGTAAGAATCATTGGTATAGTAAAAGAACCCTTTAAAAGCTATGATGTTTTAGGAATGCAATAATCTATAAGCATAGGCTATATTTTGTTTTTCTAGCATGTTTATTATCTTACATTAATATTTTAGCATAACTTATATAAAGTATATAACTTATTTGGGTTATTTTCTTTTAGTGCTATAATTGAGGTGCATTGAATTGTACATGTTTGAACATAAAATGAAACACCATACATCTTAAACGTGGTACTTCTATTTTGATGTATTAAACCTCTTCAATCCTGCACTCATTGCTAAAACATGTAGGTAAGTAAACAGAATAGCACAACATTTTAACATATATAAAATATGGATGCCTAGACCATGCAAGGAAATTTCCTGCAAGGTATAAAAGGTATACCTGTTTTAATATATTGCAAGTCACCACTTATTTTTTGTTTTTTTATTGATATTTTTCACTCCACTTTTGTTGGATTGTATAATATATATTAGTAAAAGTAAAATGTTCCACAAATAATACCAGACCTTCGGGTCTGAATGTCAAGTCTCATACAGTGGTCTCATCTGCCACTTTCTTTAAGAGTTTGGAGGAGATTAAGGAATGTTGTGTAGTGGAAGCCATTTTTAAATCTGGAATCAGCAGCAAAACCTTCTGATTGGTCCGACGCCACTCGGAGTATAGCTGGCAGTGGTAGCGGAATGATACCTGGCACAAAGAAGCATAATAAAAATTATGCACAGTACTCATGCACACAATAGTAAGGAAAAAAATATGTATATTATTATACATATACACACATAGCTAAATATAAGTTTGGATTTACTTTACAAAACACACTGAAATAGTTTAACTCCTTCAGTCCCAGGGGTTTTTGGTACCTCAAGTCCCGGAGCAATTTTTCAATTTTTGTGGTATGCTGATTATTCCCCTTTCCGGCGACTAGTGTACCCATGTAAACTATATATTGTTTTTTCAAGGAGAGGGAGGGCTTTCTTTTGATACCATAGTAAGATAATTCCCTGAAAATTTAGGGTGAGAAAATTAGAAAAAACCCTAAAACCCCCTCTGAATCCTCACAAAATTTGGTAAAGCGACTGGAAATCCCCTCCAAATTTATCAATTCAGGTGCCCTGATTTCAGATTTTTTTTTTTTCCAGAATTTATATAGAATTTCCATACCTTCCCAGCACTTATAGGGAACATACTGGAAGATGTACATTATTTTTTTTTACAAATTAGGTATGATGGGATTGCAACTCTAATTTTAAACAAATAAACCAAATGTACCCACAAAAGTATATATTTCTGTAAAGCAGACAACCCAGACTATCCTAACAGGGGTATCTGGGCACTCTTCATGCAGCTATTTGGCCACCAATTACTGTCAAAGGTGGCTTCAGAAATTATTTCCTATGCTTTTTTCACCAACACTTCTGTGTTGTTCAGATTTTTTTTTTGCGCAGGGTAAGTGGTACAGCAGAGAAATCCAGGCGAAATTGTTTAGCTGCATCTCCTGATTATGGAAATACCCCACATGCTTATTTTTCCCCCCTTTCTTTCTAGAGAGCCATATCTATCCCTTACATATAGTACCCTATAGGGTAGTATTTTTTATACTTATGGCTTAATGGGTTTGGAGGTTGTGAATGGGGGCATCGGATTATACCTTTTAGATGTTGTGCTAGGGCAATGGGATGTAAGGGTTTTTTCCTTTTTTTATTATTATGATCTTTTTTTATAATTTATTTTATCAGTGCAGTATGGTCAGAGAGACCTCTTGAATATGTCATTAATGCCAGTGATTTCACAATGACATCACTTAGCTCACTTTATTAGCTTTATTTTTTTTTTCTTGTATTATTTTAGGGATTTTTTTTTAATTGTTAAAAAAAATCACTAACACTTTTTTCTTTTGTTTATTTTTTTCAGCTTGTCAGAAGAGTGAGAAACATGGTTTCTCACTCTCCTCCCTGCGATTCCTCTGCACCGATCACCCTGTGATCTCTATGCAAGTCTCCATAGACTTGTATTGGGGATTACAGTGTCCATGATCGGTGTGGAGGAGGAGCAATTGGATATCCCAGCAGGGTCTAGACAAACCCTGCAGGGGAAATCCTGTCCTCCGATGACCTTCCGGGTGACGTCAGCAGTGACATGACCCAGAAGGGAATGCCTGATCGCGTGATCGGGCATTTTCAATGTAATGTCTTTCCGGCACTCGCACCAGCAGCCGTTAAAAGTGATCAAGCAGCAGAAAGCCATGGTATGCTGGCTTCTGCTGACAGGGTGGAGTCCAGGCTGTCAAATGACACATCCCTTTACTACATGCATTTTTAGGACATACAGGGGACTGAAGGGATTCAAATCTATAAAATGTATAGAAGCATGTCTAAAAAACTAAATTAAAAAATGTTTTAGTTAAAAGTAAAATGTACTAGATTACAATTACGTAAAAACTGTATTTGCAGTCATCTCCATTCTCTGGGGGCTGTCGTATCTAGCTGCTTTGAGTAGCCAGTCAGTGTCGGGAAAGTGCACACGTTCCCCACGCCAGCTGACTTGAGGAGTGTATAGCAAGCACACGAAGATGTGCTCCGCCAAACACTTCTCACGTGCAGAATCTCACGTGCAGGGGAATTCTGCAAAATACACAGCTATCATATGGATTAAAGTGCATATGATAACTATGATAGAGCATCTCTCTAAACCTGTAAGAATACCGGATTTGCTCTATTATAAAACAACCCAGATTATAAAACGACCCCCAAAATTTGAATATTAATTTAGGAAAAAAAAAAGCCTAAATATAAGACGACCCTATAGGAAAAAAGTTTTACAAGTAAATATTAATTCATGTAAAGTATTTTTTCATATTTCCTTTTATTTGCCGACCTGTCCCCCCAGTTATGCACATCTGCCCCCAGGCCTCCCTGATATGCCTTATACCCTCCTATATGCCACTCTGCCTCCCTGATATGCCTTTAACCCCTATATGCCACTCTGCCTCTCTGACATGCCTGATACCCCTTTATGCCATTCTGCCTCCAGAAATGCATTTTAACTGGGGTTAAAAGACATATCATGGGACAGAGTGGCATATAGGGGGGTATAGCATTTCTGGAGGCAGAGTGGCTTATAGGGGCTTAAAGAGCATTTCTGGAGGCAGAGTGGCATACAGGGGTTTAAAAGGCATATTATAGGGCACTCTGCCTCCAGAAAAGCTTTATGCCACCCATAAAAGACTCCCCCCAACTTACCAGTGCTTCTGACTCCCTGGTGTCTGGTGGGGGCAGCGGGTAGTTCTGCCATAACTTCTATGAGCACCGGAAGGTCATGCGACGCCGGTGCTGCGTCATAGAAGCTACGGCGGAAGTACAAGCAGTAGCGGGGGTTGTCTGCGTTCATCGAACAGGCTGGCAGAGAAGAGAATTCCCTGCAGCGCTGCAGGGAATTCTCCTCTCTGGCAGCCAGGGAAGGTACGCACAATGTGCATAGACAACCTCCGCTGCTACCGGCACTTTCGCCGCCGCTAGGTGATAGACGCCCGGTGTAAGTGCCGGCAGCAGCTGAGGTTACCAGACAGGAGGATCCAGGTCCCCTGCAGTGCTGCAGGGGATCTGGATCTTAGTCTCATAGTTAGACCTCATTTGATTAGAAGATGACCTTGATTATAAGACAAGGGGTATTTTTCAGAGCATTTGCTCTTAAAAAAAACCTTGTCTTATAATCAAGCAAATACGGTAATTGATTGTTTTATCAGTCAGTTTCCACTTCATGACATGACCAATTCGCAAACAGAATATTTTTCAGAGGCATGTTAAAAAGTAATCTGTTAACATCATGAGACACATGCAATTAATTACCACAAACCTGTATAAAAAAAATCTATCCTATACAAGACAGTATAGGACAGTAGAATATATCAGACAATTTTGATTTTTATTCTGGAAATCTATGCTTTTATGATTGTATCCTTTTTCTGTGGCAACTCACCAATGTCCAAAGAACATATATAGTAAAAAGTGCTATAGTGAGAGCAATAAGGCCAACAGCTTCAAGTCGGCTGTTGAACTGCAAGTGATCTTGTGCCCCACGGAGACACAGCCAGCCAGAGATGGCTGCCAGTGGGGTTATAAATAAAAAACAGACCATGTCACAAAAGAGGGTTCTCTTTTCATTTCGTGGACCTGGATCCTTCAGCCACTAAAAGAAAAGAAAATGCAGGTCAGGTGTGCACATTAAACAAAAAACATTGTCTTTCTACAATTTAACTATTTCTTAAAAACAACCCTTCATAATTTTGCATTAAATGTGGCATCAACAATATATATGTACAAAAGAAAATAGAATGGTTTAGTCTGAATAAACAGTGTTTTGCATTGACCTCATTGCATTGACTACGTATTATAAAGCTTTAGCCGCCACGAGCTTCTCCTGGGCCAAATTGGCTCTGCATTTAGCCCAGCTAAACTGATGAGATGAGGTTTGTCGTATTTAAAGTGGATTTTTGAGCTACTTGGCACATCTAGTTCGACACTGTTCGATCTCAGACCATATTTGGTCTATGCTCAGGAGGACACCCATATATCAATCCCATGCATACTTAAGACTGTAAACTGTGACTGCAAACTGTAATGGCTTAACCATTTCTGCTTAAAGTCTCTGTTTATTACCCTATCAGTGAAGAACTACTTTTTACATTTTTCATTATCGGGCACAAAACCCGATTTATAGCATCTGACATATCTGAACAGGTGTTGAATATACACCTGTTCAAACATTGCACCTTGAAAGTAGTAAAGTGTGTGGCATAATGGGGGCCTTGTGATATTGAACTATGCATTATTTACAACAAAAAAACATATCCTTGAAAATACTTTGGGCACTCCATTTAACCACTTAAGAACCAGGCTAGTTTAACTAGTTTCTTCTTGGATATCCCCCTCTTTATAGTGTGTAGCCACACTATAAAGATAAATAAATATATATTCGGGGGCAAGTAAGGCTTTTTTACGAAAAAAAAATGTTAAGAAGTAAGATTAAAAAAACTCCAAAAGATTATACATTATACATATATTTAACATGCCCTAATTTGAAAAATACCCTATATTCCTATATACCTTAATTTTATTTTTTTTAAACCCCTACTTAATCCTAACTAGTTCCCACTAGCTAACCCCACCCCCCATACTATTATTATGATTTATTGTTTTATATAGTGGCATCAGATTTCGTGGCGCTGTACAAAGGGTAGACAGGACATAACAATTAGTATATAAAACAACAAAATGACATACAGAAACCACAGATTAGGAGGGCCCTGCTAAAATGAGTTTACAATCTAGAGGCAAGAGAAACAAAAAAATCAGAGCAAATATAAAGCTAAACTGAAAGGAGGCAAATTATTAGATTAGATGCACCAAAGGACATATGGGGAGAAAATTGGGACGTTATCAAATGAGGGTTATAAAAACTTTTTTGGATAGATATACAAGTGAAAGGAGAAAATGTAAGACATGAACAGTTAGATTAACCCTTTTGCCGCTAAGCCTTTTCCCACCCTGGTGCAAAGACAATTTTGATAATTTTGCTGCAACTCACGTTTAAACGCGTTTAGAATTACATTTCTTGGGAATAAACTATACAAACCATACATTGTTTTTTTTCAGCACACCCAGCAGATTCCAAATATACATGTTTATATGTGTATGTCTCATTAAGTTTGCAAAATAAAGCCAAAAATTGGAAAAAAGTGTATTTTTTCACTTTCGACTCAATAAAAACTAGTTTGTAATTTTATTTTTCTAAACGCTAATCTCAAAACCTGTGTCGCTAAATATTTGTAGTATGTAACCGGTCTAAAATAAAGAGAAATTGAGAACAGTAGACTGTGTTTTTCTAATATTTTATTGCTAAAAGTTCAATTTACTAGACTATCAAAAAAGACATCTTTAAATTTAATGCATGGCTGCCGTCAATTAAACAGCTCTAGTAGCTTGGGATGTTAAAATACGCCAACAAATAAGTGAATATCACACTTATTAACCCCTTAATGACAAAGCCAGTACATGGGGTGCAGTTTATGCAAATGTATACTTTATGTACCATGATTTAACTTCCCAGCTGTTTAGAGCTGTCTAATTGCAGGCATAACCCCTAAATGTTTTACGACAATTTTTTAAAAAGATTTTCAAATCTGCCATATCTTAAGTTAAAGTGGTCTAGACATCTGGGAAGTTAAATTAGGGCACATAACGTACACATTTCAAGAAACTACATCCCTTGGAGCTTCAAATGAGGGTCTCCATGCATTTCTAGGACAAACTTGGAGTGCCAAAATAATGATTGAAAATGTTGCTTTGGCTAGAAAATATGTTTTTTCTAACTATAGCAACACGTTCATTTTGCAAATGTGTACTGTCTTGTGCCATAATTTAACTTCCTCCGTGTGCAGTAATGCCACCTCAAGGCTTCAACTACAATTACTCACCATCCACACGCCTTTCATATCTCCATTCACTTGCAGGAGCACACACCATTCTTTCCCCTTACAATCCCAAATAAATTATGGTAAAGGGAGAAAAAAAAATCACTTTTACAGCAAGTAAAAAATGCAAGGAGCTCCAGGGATGAGATGGTTACTCACATTCCACACAGGCTAAATGGCTGATTTTAATAATATTTGCAGTTCATTTACAGTTCATCAGGATTTCAAAAATTGCCCCCCTGTACCATTGGCTAAATTTAACCCCATGATCAAAGGGATCATGGGATTAAAAGTTAGTATCGGCCATTTTTAAAAAGGGAATGTGACTTTTCATAGCTATTTGATCACTGTGGTAACATTGGCTACCACAGTGATCATTTAGCTAGAATACTTAAACTGTTTTTTTTAAGTTAATCTAGTTTATTTTTACATCATTTAATTTGTGGGTCTCTAGGCAATTTTGATCTTTATTTATCTGCCTTTAGAGACCTCCAAATCATTTTTTTTTTACTTTTTTAACTTAATATTTTTTATTCGAGGTAAGTCACTGCTGAGGACATAGTGGTTACGTCCTCCGCACCTGAAGCCCACTTGTGAGGACGTAACCATTATGTCCTTAGCAGTGAAAGGGTTAAAGACAAATTAATCCCCTGGTTATTTTGTACGTTTGGCCACTGACAAAGACAACATCAGTTTATTTGAACAGTGAGAGACAGAATACCGTATTTGCTCGATTATAAGACGACCCTGATTATAAGACGACCCCCCAAAATCTAAATATTAATTTAGGAAAAAAACAAAAAGCCTGAATATAAGACTACCCTATAGGAAAAAAAGTTTTACTAGTAAATATTAATTCATGTAAACAATATTTTCATATTTAATAAAAGCTATGATTGAGAAAAAAATATATTTTTTTTATTTCCTTTTATTTGCCAACCTGCCCCCCCAGTTATGCACATCTGCCCCGAGGGTTGCCACTCTGCCCCCAGAAATGCCTTTTACCCCCTATTTGCCACTCTGCCCCATGATATGCCTTTTAATCCCCTATATGCCAGAGTGGCATATAGGGGGTTAAAAGGCATATCATGGGGCAGAGTGGCATATAGGGGGTTAAAAGGCATTTCTGGAGGTATATATATATATATAACTGCTAACAGCAATCACACTCCTATCAAGCCAAGGCAGCCAGTACATGCTGGAACCTAGGATGATAGGAGTGTGAGTACAGCCTCCCTATGCCATGCTACCACCACCACCCTTACACATCCATACTAACACACACTCATTCACAAACATTTAAATACTCATTCATTCCATTAATCACACATACACACACACGCTCAAACCCCCCAGCCCCCCACCCCCTTACCTGAACTGCTGATCTCTCACTCGAAGACTTCTGCAGGGGCCCGGCTGTGCGTGCAACTTCTCTGGCCCCGCCCCCAGAGGAAGGAGGGGGGAGGCAGAGTTATGTGACACTCTTCAAGCTTCTTGTTCTCCTGCTGCTCGCGACCAAAGCTCGGTAAGCAGCCTGGCCCCAGCGGACATTTTGAGGTCTGATTAGAAGACGACCTCGATTATAAGACGAGGGGTATTTTTCAGAGCATTTGCTCTGAAAAAAACCTCGTCTTATAATCGAGCAAATACGGTAATATTGTGTAGGTCACCCTTTTGCTGCCAAAACAGCCCTGATGTCACCTTTCGCCGGCGGGTCTGTCTGATGGGCTCCGCTGCTGCCGTGCGTCCGTCTCGCGTCCCGCTCCCTTGGGTGGGGGCGTCTTCTATGGTGCCCGCCGTTGGGTCCTCCAGTGCTGGTCTCCGCCGAGGATCACCCTCTTCGCCGTCCTCGGTCGTCTGTCTCTCCTGCTGGGGGTCTGCGGCAGGGGTCCTGGAGAGGATCTTCTCCCGTCCTCGGTGTGCTGGAAGTGCGCACACGTGCACGCCGTCATGGCAGCTGTTTGGCACCAAATTTAAATCCCCTGCTCACTCTAATCTGAGCCCTTGTGTGGTACATACGTTATCACTGTCTCAGTGTGTTATATTCTGATTTACTGGTTTTCTGGCTCCTGCTTTGTTCCTGACTACTCTCTGATCACCGCCTGGATTGTCTTCGGATTGATTTTGGACTTTGCCTGTTTGCTGCCTGCCTCGACCTTGGACTGTGACCTGTTTATGCTATTTGAACTTTCCTGCTATTGTCCCACTATTCCTCCTACAACTACTTGTCCTGATAGCTCACCATTCTGCAAACGGGTCCCGTCTCTCGTAGGATTGTTACACCTGATCCGTTGAGGCATGGACCCCAATAGACCTTTGAAGGTGTGCTGTGGTATCTGGCACCAAGACATTAGCAAGAGGTGGGGTCTCCATGGATGCATCCTGGCGCCATGTGTTCTCCACATGCACCTAGGCATCCACATGTGATTCATCAGGCCAAGCCACCTTTTTCCATTGCTCCATTGTTCTTATGCTTACCTGCCCATTGAAGGCGCTTTTGACAGTGGACAGGGGTCGGAATGGGCACCCTGACTGGTCTGCGGCTACACACCCCCATACTCAACAAAATGCGGCCCACCAGACTTTGAGGGAGGGTGGTGGGTTATGGCATCACAAAACAAATATAAACAGGGGTGTGTGTGGCTGGTGGGTAATACACATGGCAGTGGGGGCATCAATAGACAAGAGGATGGTTGGGCATCACAAGACAGATATGCAGCTCCGCAGCCTGGGCAGAACGTGACACAGAGCCTGTCCTGGTGTGTGTGTTTGGGTGTCGGTGTGGCAGAACTGGTCCTGGTGTGTATTTGGTTGTCTGTTTCCTGGCACTTTACTTACTGCAGGAATAAATAGAACTATTTAATTTTTACTTATCCAGAGATAAAAGGCCCTCCTGAATTTGTAGTCACTTCAGAGAAAAAAAACTTTCTTGGCTCAGAAATCAGTGAGAGGAAAATTAAAGGTTTTGTGTTATTTACTCTGTTTCAATCTGCATATTTTATTAAAAAGGATTAGTGGTACTAAATTGTGGCTTCACGCCTCCCTATATTATCTGCCAAGCACTGATGTCATCTTTATGCAGGGTACATCGATGCCAATGAGTTAAGTTAAGATTCTGTCTGTTTAATTTATTTCCATATAACGGCCACCAAAATCCTCAGCACCAGGCCCTTGATGCTCTTAATCTGGCCCTGCCTCCAGTGTGCATCAACCAGCTTGTACCCACAGTGTCCTCCAGCCTTGTGCAGTTTTATTTGGCTAAACATCTTTTAAATGGTTTGTGGACTGACTTTGTTTTACTGTTTAAGTAATTTAGTATTGATAGAATGACATATAAAAGTTGATCAAAAAAACGTTTCCACTGCTTTTTTCATTATCGCCAAATTAACCCTGTATTAACATGCATTATGAACATACCGGGGAACTCTACGTGTTTGAGCCGGGTCGCGGGAGCGGGGTCTTGACACCCCCCACTCCCGGCCCATTTTTCCTCCCACCGACGTCAGCGGGAACTCCCACCGACGTCAGTGTACTGTCCTGGCCACGTCCAGCAAAGGAAGGCTCCGAGTAGCCCAGGTATGATTATAAAGCTAAAAGGCCTTTTTTTCTCTCAGTGAAAAATGAGTTCGGCCCACGCACACACACACACACACACACATTTCTGATGAAGTGGTCCACTGCAGAAAAAACTTGGACACCCCTGGTCTAATATATCCCAACCAGTGACAGGCGCCGTGATAACAAGATTTTCAGTGTTATTCACTGTCGTTGGACATAATGTTATGGATGATCGGTGTACATCATTTTCTTAAACCTTGGGTTGAACTGTTTCCTAACGTTCTCTCTGTCTTCGGTCTCTCTCCATCTCACAACAGGCAGAGACAAAGGCAGTGCTTACAAGCATCTGACTATATCCATGGTTGTTTGCAGAAGCGATCACATGTACGGAAATGCAGGGATCTGCTGTAGCTTGACCACTCGGGTCATGGAGTGGTCAGCAATATCAGTGCCTCTATTTTATCATGTACCAGGTACAGCATTGGTCCTATAGGGACAACTTTTTCTGATGTACCTGGTACATCATTAGTCGCGAACGGATTCATATATTATTAATTTATTTCCTTTGCAATCATGTTTCGGAAATTTGTGATACCAAATTATAGCACTATATTGGAAAAATGCACTTAAAACATAAACAAAATATTCTCTGGACTCTAGGGTACAAAAATGTACAGGCCCTTAATTAGCATCAGTAAAGACCTATACAGATGTCAGTAGTAAAGCAAAACTAAAAAAAAACATTAAAAAAAGTGGAAAAAGATCTAGCCAATATGCACTCCTCAGAATAATATTTGCCAACAGCCGAATTAGATTATTTTACCTCTGTCACAGGCCTTGGCCTTCTTTCAACGGTGAACTCTGTGTGACACAATTCACAATAACTTGTATTGGAGGAGGACAGCCACTTCTCCAAGCAACTCTTGTGTACTGTACCCAGTGTTCCAGTGCAGTCGCATGGAGACAAAAGTCTCTCTCCATTACTTCCTTCATGACATATTCTGCAAATGGGTCCATCGCTCCAAAAAGAAATAAAATAATAATTTAAATTTAATCTTAAAGTTTTTAATACAAACTGCTTGGCTTTATACTGATGTTGATGATTCACTTGACTGAAGTCAGGAGAACCTGGATGTAGGGTATGCATGAAAACCCAATCTCCTGAATCCAGAAACCCCATGAGTAAGTACACATGCAGTCACAGTTGGGTACGCTAATTAGGTAAGCACTAATGCTAGCAACTCAAATCAGAGTTTGATGCATTTGGAATGGAAAACTGACATCTAAAAAGGTTAACAAAATGAAATTACATACTACAGACATGAAAAAGTCTCTTAATTTGGGGGATATCAAAGCAAACTAGCTTCACTGGCACCTGAAAAAATAGGCTTACTGCACGCTACAGTTAACTATGTGGTAAAGATAGTTAATCACTGCTTACCTCTGTGTGCCCAAAGCTTTGATCACTGTAGAAAGTAGCTGGCCATCCTTAGCTGTTACTTGGGTGATATACTGAGGTTTGCCAAGGTCTGGATCTTCCAAAGACTTCAAAAAAGTGGCACTCCCTCTGCAATCACACAGGGAACCGGGAAGGTGGCAACAGTCCCCTGTCATCATTGCAATGGAGAGCAGTTTGCTCTTTACAGACCAAGTTCGGGACTCATGGTTGGTCTGTATTTGAAAAAAGGAAAAAAATACATCATAATAGTTTAGTACTGGACAATGTATTCGTTAAGAAAGCATCTCATACATTTTCCCTCAAGCTAAAAACCTGAGTGAATCTGGAATGCTATGACCTGGCTCAACACCGAACAGAGAAGTTTAGTTATAACTGATGAACAAATTATATACAGTTTCAGCGTTTCTAACATTTTTCAGATAAATAAGGAGACAAAACAAGCATGTGGATGTACTCCTCTTTCCACAAATGTTCACTGCTTTGAAAGGACACTGATGATCATACCTGGGAACTCTTCGGGTTTGACCTGGAGTTTGCCGCGTGAGCACTGCTTCTCCGGTTCAAGACCCGAATCCTCCGGGTCGCGGGGTCTTGACCCGCCCCCGCCCATTTTTCCTTAAAATGGGGGTGTTTCCCGCTGCCGTCAGCACTATTTAAAAATAGTGTAAAAAAAGGTCCCGAAAACCAGCTACAAATATGAAAAAACATTTGCTGTGCACCTGCCCAATAGAAAAATGTTGTAGTTTATAACTGGGCATTTTGGCCCCCCAAAACATTTCCAAAAATGCATATGAAATATCATGTGCTGGTGATATGTTGCTGAACATAAATTGTGTTTTTGCGTAGCAGTGACACCTACCATGTGGAAGGAATTCTAAGGGAAACTGCAAAAAAACACATTTTCCCCTACAATATTCCCCCACCTTTTGATACATTAGTGCCAATAAATAATTAGTGATGTCCGGATCATGAACGAATCATTCATTTGATCCGAATCTTTTTAGTGATCCGGATGAATCAGTTCAGTAGACTGAACGATTCATTTGTAGTAGTTCAGTCTGTGAATCACGCAGACTCTGGGATCAGGTTACAGCTCATTCATTCACAGAGGAACAAAGACTCATAGAGTCAGAGTCGTTCAAAGATTCAAATGATTCATATGATTCAAATGATTAGAATCTTACAAGGATCCGAATCTTACAGAGATTCGAACCATTCAGAGAATATCACCATACTTTTATAAATAAATACATTAATAATCACTGCCCCAGGATCTACATTCCCCTTTACCTCTAACTGCACCTTAAGTTAACTTTATTAAATTAATTAAATTAACCCTCAGCATTAAATTAACCCTAAACACCCCGTTAAGCATAACTGCCCCTAAATTAACCCTAAACACCCCATTAAGCATAACTGCCCCTAAATTAACCCTAAACACCCCGTTAAGCATAACTGCCCCTAAATTAACCCTAAACACCGCATTAACCATAACTGCTCCCAAATTAACACTAAAGACCCCATCAACCATACCAATTTATTAGGTAATTTATCTGGAGTACATGCAATTAATTTAGGGGCAGTCATGGTTGATGGGGTGTTAAGGGTTAATTTAATGCTAAGGGTTAATTTGATTAATTTTATAAAGTTAACTTAAGATGCAGTTGGAGGTAAAGGGGAATGTAAATCCTGGGGGCAGTGATTATTGATGTATTTATTTATAAAAGTATGGTGATATTGTCTGAATGATTTGAATCCCAATGAAGGCAGAGAGTCGTTCAAAGATTCAGATTTTACAGTGATCCGGATCTTACAGTGATCCGGATCACTGTAAGATTCGGATCCCTGTTAGATCCGAATCTTTGAACGACTCTCTGCCTTCATTGACATCACTCGAGTAGGCAGGCAGGAGGGTTCATTGACTAATGAAAGGGCCTCCACTGAGGGACTGGGAAACAGTAACTCCTGTGAGTAACACTGAGTGATCCGAAGATTCGGATCATGAATCGGATCATTTCAGTGAACGAGTCGAAATGATCCGATTCACATTAATGATCCGAACTTCCCATCACTAGTATCAGTTGAAATAGTAAATGTTAAGTTAATACGGCAAAAAAGTGACGTCCACTTTCTTTTTCAAGGGGCCAATGAGGTTCTTTGTAATTTTTTTAGATTTTAATCTGAATGTTTATCTTGCAGGGGGTTTGCATCATTCAATGAAAGATTTTAAAACAGCCAATGCACAGGTTCATTTTCAAAGCTCAAAGGTTGCCGACTCCTGTGAAGTTGGAAGAAATGCTTCCATTTTTAAGTATCTATCCAAACAAGGAGAAGGCCAGAATAATAATTGAAGGGTTTAGTGTAGGGCTGCAACTAACGATTATTTTAATAATCGATTAGTTGGCAAATTATTTTTTCGATTAATCGGATAAAAAAATGCAATTTTTCAAAATTTAAAATAATACGTAATATAATAAAAAACGTACAATTTACACTTTCATCTCTTTATTGCAATGGTCTCTCTCTATTCACCTTCTTATTTTACACGGGTTTCTCAAACTAGGTTTTAATACAAAGTTATTAGTAAATATTAATTCATATGTTAACTATTTTTCATATTTAATAAAAACTAGAGCTGAAACAACGAATCGATAAAATCGATAATAATCGATAACGGAAATCATCGATAACGATTTCCGTTATCGATTAATCGAGTGATCGATTCGTCGTTGGAGCACTAGGCTCCTTTTACTTACCTCCGCCAGCGTTCCCCGCTTCTGCTCCACGCTCTGCAGTCTCCGCCTTCTTCAAGCTACGTGACGACGGATGTGACGCGCGTCTACTATCAAGTTGGAAGTGGAACAAGTTCGTAGCGGAGGTAAGTACTCTTTATGTCTATTGTCTGTGCGAATGTTTATGTGCGAGACTGGGTGCGCGGCAGAGTGTGTGTGTGTGTGTGTGTGTGTGTGTGTGTGTGTGTGTGTGTGTGCGTGCGTGCGTGCGTGCGCGCGGCAGAGTGTGTGTGTGGGTGCGCGGCAGAGTGAGTGGGGGGGTGCGCTGCACAGTGAGTGGGGGGGGTGCGCTGCACAGTGAGTGGGGGGGTGCGCTGCACAGTGGGGGGGGGTGCGCTGCACAGTGGGGGGTCCGCGGCACAGGGGGTGGGGGGTCCGCGGCACAGGGGGTGGGGGGGCAGGGGATGCAGGGCAGGATGTGAGTGCAGGGCAGAGTGGGGCCAGGAGACTGGATGCAGGTCAGAGTGGGGGTGGGAGGGCAGGGTGGCAGACTGGGTGCAGAGCAGAGTGGGGGTTGGGATGCAGGGCAGGGTGTGAGACTGGGTGCAGAGTAGAGTGGGGGTGGGGGGGCAGGGCAGGGTGTGAGACTGGGTGCAGAGCAGAGTGGGGATGCAGGGCAGGCTGTGAGACTGGGTGCAGGGCAGGCTGTGAGACTGGGTGCAGGGCAGGCTGTGAGACTGGGTGCAGGGCAGGGCAGGGTGTGAGACTGGGTGCAGGGCAGGGTGTGAGACTGGGTGCAGGGCAGGGTGTGAGACTGGGTGCAGGGCAGAGTGGGGATGCAGGGCAGGCTGTGAGACTGGGTGCAGGGCAGGCTGTGAGACTGGGTGCAGGGCAGAGTGGGGGTGGGGATGCAGGGCAGAGTGAGGGTGGGGGCACAGTGCAAAGGGGTGGGGGCACAATGCAAAATTCTTTTAAATAAACGAAAAATTTGCATATTGTTTTTTTTATCCGATTAATCGAAAAAATAATCGGCCGATTAATCGATTATTAAAATAATCGTTAGTTGCAGCCCTAATAAAAACTATGAGAAAAAAGGCCTTGTTTAAATTATTTTTATTTACCAAACTGCCGCCGGTTATGCACATCAGACCCCCAGCTTGCCACTCTGCCCCCATATATGCCTTATACCTCTTATAAGCCAGATTCCACTGTGCCCCGATATGCCACTGTGCCCCTGATATGTATGCCTTATACTACTTATATGCCAGTGATATGCAACTGAGCCCCCTGATATACCTTTTACCCCCAGATGTTTTATGACCCCCTGATATGCCTAATATCGATATGCCTTATACCCCCTATATGCCCTGAAATTCATAATACCCCCCATACACCACTATAACTCACCCATACACAAATTTGGCTCCTCCCCCTCCCATACACCACTCTGGCTCCTCCTCCCATACACTGCTCTGGCTCCTCCCCCTCCCATACTCCACTCTGCCTCCTCCCCCTCCCATACTCCACTCTGCCTCCTCCCCCCTCCCCCTCCCATACATCACTTTGGCTCCTCCCCCTCCCATACATCACTTTGCCTCCTCCCCCTCCCATATACCACTTTGCCTCCTCCCCCCTCCCATACTCCACTCTGCCTCCTCCCATACTCCACTCTGCCTCCTCCCCCTCCCATACACCACTCTGGCTCCTCCCCTCTCCCATACACCACTCTGGCTCCTCCCCTCTCCCATACAACTCTGGTCCCTCCCCATCCCATACTCCACTCTGGCTCCTCCCCATCCTATACTCCACTCTGCCTCCTTCCCCTCCCATACTCCACTCTGCCTCCTCCCCCCTCCCATACACCACTCTGCCTCCTCCCCCCTCCTCCTGTCAGCAACGGATCTTCACTAGACACCAGGGAGCCGGGTAGAGAGGCAGAGTGGTGTATGGGAGGGGGAGGAGCCACAGTGGTGTATGGGAGGGTGGCTCCCATACACCCCTCTGACTCCTCCCCCCTCCCATACACCGCTCTGCCTCTCTACCCGGCTCCGTTACTGACAGTAACGGAGGCTATCTGTGCGATGCAGACCCCCACCAGCTGACAGAGAGGATGATTCTCTGTCAGCCTGTGAGTGTCTGCATCGCACAGACAGCCTCCATTACTCACCTTCACTTACACTGTGGCTTCTATGAAGCTGCAGTGAAAGTCCTTGTCAGTAATGGAGCCGGGAGAGAGGCAGAGTGATGTATGGGAGGGGGAGGAGTCAGAGGGGTGTATGGGAGGGGGGAGAGAGACAGAAGTGAGAGACCGGCCGACAGTGAGGGGAATCCAGGTCCCTTGCAGCGTTGCGGGGGATCTGGATTCCGGTGTTATAATCCGATCTCTGTTTGAGATCGGATTATTATAAGGAGAGGAGTTTTTCAGAGCATTTGCTCTGAAAAAAACCTCTTTTTATAATCGATAAAAATCGATTCGATTAATCAATGATGAAATTCGTTGCCAACGATTTTCATAATCGATTATTATCGATTTTATCGATTAGTTGTTTCAGCCTTAGTTTAGTGATGGTTTTAAAGTTCCTGTTTATGATTCAGTTAATTTTATATGGGCTAAAAATTTAATTTGAGGTTAATTTACAGGTTGCAATTAAGAAAGTTCAGAAAGAAGTTGCTTTATGTAGAATAGCAGGACCTTCTGAGTATATCCCATTTCAATGTTTTCGTTTATCCCCTTTAGGCCTAGTTCCCAAAAAAGAAAAAGGTACTTTTAGACTAATACATAATTTGGCATTCCCGACTGGTCAATCATTAAATTATGAAATAGTTAATTTTTTTTCCTATTAAATATGCTTCTTTTGATGATGCTTTGGATTGGGTCTTAGCATACGGGGAGAAATGGCAAAAGTAGATATTGAGTAGGATTGTCAATTGCTGCCTATGAATCCAGAATGCTTTAACTCTGGGCTTTCAATTAAGTTTAATATTAAGTTTTACTTTGATAAATGACATTTTTGCTTTATTTTTGGAATGGGTATTAAAATTTAAAACAGGTGATTATTTGGCTGATTTTCTCTTTAACCCCTTTGTGACTTTATTTTTTGTACTGCTCGTGTTTAGCTGTAATTTTATTCTTTCCTGTTTACTGAACCCACACAAGTTATATATTGGGTTTTTTTCAGGACAAGGGCTTTCGTTAGATGTCATAGTTTTGATTGTATCATATTATTCACTATAAAAAAAAAGTATAAAATATGGTGAAAAATTTAGAAAAAAATACTTTTTCTAACTTTTATTTTAAAAATCTTTTACTGATCTGTAACAGCTAATGAAAAAAAAACCCTAATTAGATTGTACTATTTGCCCTGAGTTTAGAAATACCCAATGTTTTTATGTTTTTGTTTGCTTTTTTTCTGCACGTTATGTGGCAATAAGTATAGGTAGCGTTTTGCTATTTCAAAACCATTCATCCAAATCTGGTATCTTCCCCCTATGTGCTATTTCCGGTATGTACCTGTATTCAACCTGCAAGAGGAGACAGATTTCAACTCCTTTGCGGCAAAATCACTCGCAGTGGCGGTTGTGACGCGCCCTGGGGTGGGAGTTCGGTGCCGCTGAATGCCTTGTGATTGAGGCATTTCAGCGATCGTTGATTGCCTCCTAAACTCTTTTAACAGAGGCATACAGTGTAAGGTGGACATTGACGCCCCGGGGAGGGTTTGGTATTGTGACGGGCACCCGTCGGTTCTACGATGCTTCCTGCCAGGACCTAAATGGTTAATCACTTCCAGCTCTAGCCGACACTAGGGAGGAAGGGCACAGGAACTGGTCTGGTGTGTTTAACTTCACGGCACCGTAGCTTGCCGAGGCGTAGCTGAATAGTGCCGTAATTGTCCTGAAAAGGACAAGGAGTGATCCAGCGAGCCCCTGAAGCATTAGATGAGACTAATGTTCCAGGGAAGTAACACAGTTTTAGGGCTGCAACTAACGATTATTTTAATAATCGATTAATCGGCCGATTATTTTTTCGATTAATCGATTAATCGGATAAAAAAAAACAATATGCAAATTTTTCGTTTATTTAAAAGAATTTAATGAACTGGATGTTAAAAAACAACTTAAAATTTACATTAACATTCTTATTTTGTTATGATGTAATAAAAAACAATATTTTCAAAGTACAAGAACCCAAACACAATATTTATGAAACAAAATAACCCCAAACATTCTGAAAAGAGGTGGACTATTACTGTTCAAGAAACTTTGCCCCAGCACTTTGCACTTTGCACCCAGCACTTTGCACCCAGCACTTTGCACCCAGCACTTTGCACCCAGCACTTTGCACCCAGCCCTGGCACTTTGCACCCAGCACTTTGCACCCAGCACTTTGCCCCAGCCCTGGCACTTTGCATCCAGCACTTTGCACCCAGCATTCAGCACTTTGCACCAGCACTTTGCACTTTGCACCCAGCCCTGGCACTTTGCACCCAGCACTTTGCACCCAGCCCTGGCACTTTGCACCCAGCACTGGCACTTTGCACCCAGCACTTTGCACTGTGCCCCTGCACCCAGTCTCTAACTCTGCCCTGCACCCAGCCCTGCCCCCACATTCTGCCCTGCCCCCACACTCACACTCTGCCCTGCACCCACTCTGCCCTGCACCCACACTCACACCCTGCCCTGCATCCCCACCCCCACTCTGCCCTGCACCCAGTCTCCCACTCTGCTCTGCACCCACACTCACACCCTGCATCCCCACCCCCACTCTGCCCTGCACCCAGTCTCCTGCCCTGCACCCCCCACCCCCACTCTGCCCTGCACCCCCACCCCCACTCTGCCCTGCACCCCCACCCCCACTCTGCCCTGCACCCACACTCACGAACCGCTCTGTGCGAATGGAGCCACTCGCACAGAGCGGTTCGCTCTGTGCGAATGGAGCCACTCGCACAGAGCGAACCGCTCTGTGCGAATGGAGCCACTCGCACAGAGCGAACCGCTCTGTGCGAATGGAGCCACTCGCACAGAGCGAACCGCTCTGTGCGAATGGAGCCACTCGCACAGAGCGAACCGCTCTGTGCGAATGGAGCCACTCGCACAGAGCGGTTCGCTCTGTGCGAATGGAGCCACTCGCACAGAGCGGTTCGCTCTGTGCGAATGGAGCCACTCGCACAGAGCGAACCGCTCTGTGCGAATGGAGCCACTCGCACAGAGCGAACCGCTCTGTGCGAATGGAGCCACTCGCACAGAGCGAACCGCTCTGTGCGAATGGAGCCACTCGCACAGAGCGAACCGCTCTGTGCGAATGGAGCCACTCGCACAGAGCGAACCGCTCTGTGCGAATGGAGCCACTCGCACAGAGCGAACCGCTCTGTGCGAGTGGCTCCATTCGCACAGAGCGATTCGCTCTGTGCGAGTGGCTCTGTGCGATCCGTGCACATAGACATGAAGAATACTTACCTCCGGAACGCGTCACATCCGTCACGTAGCTAGAAGGCGGAGACTGCAGAGCGTGTAGCAGAAGCGGGGAACGCTCGCGGAGGTAAGTAAAAGGAGCCGAGTGCTCCAACAACGAATTGATCACTCGATTAATCGATAACGGAAATCGTTATCGATGATTTCCGTTATCGATTATTATCGATTTTATCGATTCGTTGTTTCAGCTCTACACAGTTTATCGGGGAAACACGAGCTTATATACAGGTTAGGTGAGGAAAAGACCATAAATCATGTCCACATCTTCCCGCCCTGCCCAGACAGTCCGGCGCCACACTTAGGCCACCGAGCCCTGCAATGTCCGTATAACTTTAGCCGTCATTCTCGGGGGGGATCCTGAAGGAGCGGTGGCGATCCCGGGGTGCCGATGGATAGCTCGGGGTCCTGAGGGTATCCTGTCTAAAAAGCGACACAATCAGCAGAAGGGACCCCGAGTGACATCAGTTTAAAGTTTGCCCGGGACGGACCGCAAGATAGCCGGCGTGCGTATGATAACCCGGCTGATCTTCGCTCCCCTAGCTGTCCCAGCAACCAGGGATCTGTAGAAGACTCCCTCTACGAACCACCCCCGGTCCGTACCCCACCACCTGTAAGAATCTCCATGCAAGAGAGGCCAAAGTCCGTGGGGGCAGGGCATGTGGCACATGGATAGGGTAGGGTAGGACGGGAGGGAGAACAAAGCACAGACAATAAACACCATCATGACGGTCCTGGCACGTCAATTGTCGTTAACCCTTTGTTTTCGGGTGACTTGCCCAGACTGTCAATTGTCATTAAGGGGTTAAACTGGCTCTAATGTGTGTTTGAATTTATATGAATTTTGTAAAATGGCAGAGGAATTCCTCTGGCTAAAGAGAAAACTGTACTCCCAACAAACTGTTCACAAGGAATGCAGGTTACCAAAAATTAATAAATTGCTGTGTACATTAACCACTTAACGACCAGTGCTTAAATGGTGTTGCTTCAGAAACACAGAGATCGGCATCAGGGGCCCCGTGTCGCCCCTCCCTGTGGCTTCAACGTCCGCCATGACACCCGTTTTAAGAGTTTAGGAGGCGATCAATGATTGTGTCCTAAGCGTCAATGGTGTTGCTGAAATTCCTCGATAACGAGGCATTCAGCGACATCGAACACCCACCCCAGGATACACTGTTACCGCTCCAGAGAGCAGTCACAAGTGCCACTGTGAGAGATTTTGCCTCTTGCAACATGGTGGCTTCCTTTAAAAAAAAAAAACAAGTTTCCAGGACGGTCTCTCCATTCAACCATGCAAGTCAATGGAGCCCAGCTTTCTAATCAGAATGTCAAATATGAAAAAAAGAAGGGAAAAAAATTTAAATAGCTAAAAATAAAATTTATAAAAATATGGTAACATAACATACGCACAGACTGACCAAAATGGAATAAAGCGCATGGGATGTATTGTGTTTGACAGTGACATATATCAGGAGCTCTAAATTCACACCTGAGGTACAATGTGTGTAGAAAAAAAAATACCACCACAAATTTTCACAAAGGCTGGTGGTAAAACTAGTGCATGGAAACGGTTAAAATATCAGCATTTGCAATATCCTAGGGGGTGTCTAGTTTTCAAAATTATGATTTGATGGGGTAAATAGACCATATGTCAAAGTTCCAAGTAAAAAAATGTGCACTTCCAAAATTTGGGGTTTTACCTTACAAAGAATGCAACAAACCAATGCATGGGTAGTATCACTGTACTCGGGAGATCTTGCTGAACACATATTGGGTTGTTGTTTGACAGTGACATACTATATACCAGGAGCTATACATTTATACTTGAAGTACAATTTGTGTGAAAAAAATAAAAACAAAATTCCTATTGTAAACTTTGGCAAAGGCTGGTGGTAGAACCTTGTGCATGGAAATGGTTAACATACCAGCAGTCGAAATAACTGGGGGTGTTTAGTTTTCAAAAATATATAGTTTCATAGGGTAAACTGAATCAGCCGGCGTCAAAGATGGCCCACTTAGGACATAGGGCCAGAGGACCAGATGTTAACGTTCAAAGTTGAAAAATGCGTACTTCCCAAATTTGGCATTTTACTTCACAAACAACCCGACAAATCCATGCATGGTTGGTATCCCTGTATTCGAGAGATGTTGCTGAACACATATTGTGTGACAGCGACATATACCAGGAGCTGTGAATTCACATCTGAAGTACAATTTATTTGTACAACGGGTGGTAGTAAAATTAGTGCATGGAATGGGTTAAAATACCAGCATTTGAAATACCTTGGTGTGTCTAGTATTTAAAAATATACGGTTTGATGAGGGTAAATTGCATTAGCCGAC